>NC_081413.1:85166206-85501623 GCF_030272615.1 Cryptomeria japonica
AGAAGAAAGAGATACCTAGGGTAGAGACTCATGGGACTTATCTGATTATGGTACTCCTTCTTCATCATATTCATCATGCTCTTCATTATTCCCCTGCTCCCCTTCAAGTTGATCAACATCAATGGGCTCTAGTTTAGGATTTTCATCATCCAAATGTTCATCTTGTACTTTAGACTCTCTTGTCCCATAAACATTTGAAGAAGATGGTTCCCCTTGGGTATTTCCTTTGTTAGCCCCAACTCTGAATTTCAACTTTGGAGCCTTCCAGGGAGTGGATGGATCTTGTTTATTCTTTGTTCTAGTTTCTGATCTCCTACCAACATGTCCATCTATATCATCATCAGAACCAGAAGAAAAGGGTTTCAAATGAATTCCCTTGCTTGAAAGCCATTTACATTAGTATTTGTAAGAATACTCTAGAATATGTCTCTGATAGAAGTTGAATCCTTTTGTGACCATTGAATGAGAGGCAAGGGTGTTGATGAAACTTTCTTTTCAACATAGGTAGGGTCTAGTACATTACCATCTTCTTGAAAAATCATCTAGGATATCTACAAGATCAAATTCTCTAATTTGATCAATCGTGAGTCTACAATAATCAAGATTCATGATATCATGCTCTATCCTACAATCAATCCAGGTGTCTTCAATGCAATGCTCATGCACATATGCTTTCTTTAATTTCCTTTGTAATCAAAGTCTCTCCTAGCCTTGAATAATCTCATAGATACTCTCCTCATCTCTTCTTCCATTGCACTATTCAAGTGTAGTTTGGACCTATGGATCTGATCTACACTAATTATATGTTTTACCCAAGTGTAGTTCGGGTTTGTAGGTCCAAACTACACCTAGTCTTGCTCTTCCAATTCTCAATGTGCAATTTGAGTCTACGAACCCAAAGTACACATTTGATCCACACTTAGCCTTAAGTATAAATTGGTTCTACGAGCCCAAATTACACTAAATGCACACACATGTAGACCTGATTTACACTTGATTTACTAAGATTCAATGAGGGTTTTTGTAACCCTAATGGCACCAAATTCAACACATTATATCTTGTTTAGTTCAAATGATCAAGATGGTCGGTGATTGTTCTTCTCAAGTATGGATGATTTCTCTATGCTACAATTCTATTATTGTACAAATGAAAAAACCATCTCCAAGCAAGAAGACAATGAAGTTCAAAAAGAAATACTCCTATCCAATCTTCCCACCATCCTCAGTGGCATCAAACATTGCAAACACCAAATGATTTTGAAATACAAGCTACCTAACAAAAATACAAATATTTTTTAAAGAAGGATGATCATAATTTCAATCGACGCCTTAGGTTTCATTCTATGTATGCACTTGTACACATGTAGGACTACGTTTGTCCTAAGTCAAATAGGTCTCTACTTTTGACTTAGTCACAATTAGTTGTAACTTTCCCTATTTTTGTGCATCATCCCTCTTCTGTATATATGAGGGATCTCATTGTAATAGGGATCTTTTTTCCATCTTTTTGCTAATATGTTGAAACTCTATAGAATTGAAAAGCTATCTAAGTCTTTGAGCTTATAGTGTATTCAAGAAAATTTAATCAAAGAACAAAAGAAGTTGCACCCAATATTTGTCTTGGGCTACTTTATTGTGTGAGGGAATGTTCTTATGCAATTATTGTCTACATTCTTTTAGATTAAATCTTGCATTGTGAAAAGTATTAGAATAGAATAGTGAGAACTTTTTTTTATGATATTTAACTAAAAGAGTTTGTATTAAGTGGATAATTAAGTGAAGTATTTGTGTTTTATTGAGTTATCTTGTTAGAGTATAATGTTTTATGATATACTTGGAAGACATTGTGCTTACAATAAAGCAATCATGGGTTACAGTGGTTGATAGGACTTGAGTATTTGAAGGAAAATTTGAGTTCTTTTGTTTACAAAAGGCCCATCCCTTAAGTCATTTATAGAAGGAGGCAACGAGAGGATTTGTACTCTAATGGACATATTTCTTTCAATTAGTATAGATTATTAAGATTACTGCAAGTTTGAGTTATTTTATTGAGAAAAAGAGAAACATGTTATAAAAAGAGAATTTAGTTAATTTATCATCTTGGATTAGTGTAAAGTTAGTAGGTAGATTTAGAATAGATAGAGATTGTAGTAGAAGGGGGAGCCTTCCCTTTATAAATAGGATAGATCATATCTTACCTTATGAGAGGTATTATCTCATGTACTATCGTGAAACTCAAGTTTTCTAAGCCTCCACGAGTTTACAAATTTTTCACAAAACATAATTATCATGTCATAAATTCACTTGATATGAAACATTTTAATTACAAATTATTAACATGAGTATCTTTTCTTTTGGAAAGTTTATGATAATTTTAGCTTATTGAGTTTGAATTTTTTGATTGGAATACTATATGCAAACGCTCATGTGACATACTAACATTTGTTTAACACACTAGGATCCTGTAAAAATTCACAGTTCTAGTGGTCGTTGGAGCATTACCTTCCCAAGCATATTTTTAAAGTAATAGTCTTGCATGCAATCACATTGAACAAAATCAATCTGACTTGCAAAAAAAAAAAAGTTGATTTTTGGTACTCTTAATTCCCTCACTTTGATCATACAACAAGCTCTCTCACTTTGCGTGATATTTTCTTGAAGGTTTTTCATAGTCACCTTTGTGGGTTTGTGGAGAACAATAGTATCAAAGCAACAACATTTTTTTTGGTTTTTTAGAGCTTCCAAATGATATTATTTTATTTGGTTGTCTCTTGATTTTGTTTATCATTTGATGCTACCATTTGAAAATTCTTGGTGTTAGAAAGCGTACTTATAATTTTTTTGTATTACAATTTATTGTACTTCTATTTTGAATCAATCATATTTTTATTTCTTAGTATTATTAAAAAATCTTGGTGTTCGTGGAAGTAGAAATACCAAAACGAATATTTCACTAAGGTAAGTCCCTTTAACAACCAATCAAAGCATTTTTCTTTTCCTCTCTTGTGTGCAAGTTCATATAGGAAAATAACACCATTTATTGGTGTTATCTTTTCCTCTTGTGTTTTTTCTTTAATATTGGTAGTCCTATGTCATAGTTAGTTTCTTGTCATTTTATTCTTTTAAATATTTTCTTTGTATTGTGAGCTTTATATCTTCATTTGTGTGTATAGGAGCTTGTTTGAATGTAGGACATGGGGTTTAGTGTAATGCCCCGCCAAGAACCCTAAAAGAAAGCAACACAACTAGGCAACTAAAGGGTGAAATAATTTTTTTTTTGTTAAATACTAAGTGCACTAACTAAAACCATTGCACGTTGAATAACTCAGTAGAAGTCTATCATATGTTTTCCTAAGGGTAACCAATGAAGATTAATTTTGTAGATTATATTAACACCACAGTTAATCCATTTAATTAGATAAATTGAAAACTTAAGTTTAAAACTACACATACATCCAAATTTCATAATAAAGAAATAAAAGTATCCCAATGTATCCAATTTCCATAAACCATTTAAACATAAGATCAAAACAATAACATTCATTTCACTGACATAATAATATTACAATATCCATAAATACATGGCTTCCACTAATACCATTGATTACAAAGATACAATATCAAGGTTACATAAAAGTCTGATACAATGATCACAAGGTCTGAACTGAGCAATGATCTTGAACAAGAGTTGGTACATAAACCACGAACCAAGAAACACCAGTAAAGCCTTTCCTCGCCTAAAGATGCAATCCAGAACATCTGATGGGAAATGGCACTACCACCCGACCATGTGATTCCGAAATGGAACCACCCCACCGTGCTAAGAGATAGTAGAAAACCCTCAAGCAAGCAAAGTAAGACAAGTACGAAAGGACTACAAGACTCTGCAAACATCCATGTGACTCAACTCACAAAACACTAGTGACTCTAAGAAGAGAGTGTCATCGCATAGCTTGATGGTTACCATAGTACAGCCTTCATAGGTCCCGGTTCCCATACTCGAGTTTCTCCTGGTAACCTCTCCCGAGCCTCCGGTTCCAATTAAATCTCATGTGGACCCTACCAATCCTTTCGTGAAGACAAGGTGGTAAGTTTGCCATTCCAGGCCTTCTCGTAACATTATGAGCCGTGTACAAGCACTCACCTATGCACGAGGTACACTTATCTTAATTAATGTTTATCTCACTCCCACCCAATATATTATTATGTTATCACTTTTTAACTAACTTTTGACGGGTTATCCTGTCATCCATTTCGGGCACGGCCCCCGCTCGAAAGCCACTCTCTCTCATAGAACACTAACAAGAAATGTCTCTCTCTACAAGAACTCTACGGCGAAACAGATAACCATAAACAATCCTGACAAAGAACAGGTGAAGGATACATAATCACTAACCTAAGATTGACCATTTGGACAAACACACACAATGGCTCACATCAATAAGGTTTTACAACAACACCTAACCAAGGAGAAATAATAACATACGACACAATAACAACTCAACCAGAATTGCGATGAAATTAAACTTGACTGCAAACACCATTTACACAAGATCCTAATACAAGCAATCTTTTCTTTAAACAACCAAAAGCATCAATAACTTGCAATTAAATACAACTATATTAACACAAAGAAATCAATTTTGTCATTTGTCCAATAAAGTTAAATAAAATCACATAAAAATTAACCCCCTAATTATATGTTCATGATTAATTTACAAATAAACCCAATTATATTATATCAATAATCTAAATTAAATTCCAAATTAAAAATTATATATAATAATATATATATATATATATATATATATATATATATATATATATATATATATATATATATATATATTTGTAGAATATATATATATATATATATATATATATATATATATTCTACGAATATAATATTATATAATTATATCACATTAAAATACATAATAAAAAGAAGATTTAATTTTGAAATATCTTTCATTTCCAAAATAACATAATTAAAACCACAGAAAATACTATATACATATATATATATATATATATATATATATATATATATATATATATATATATATATAATATTAATATTAATATTAATATTATTATTATTATTATTTATTTTTTTAATTAATTTTTATTTTATTTTTTTAATTTAATTTTTTTTATTATTAATTTAATTTTTTTTTAACATACAATAACCTAAAAACCAGTAAATTCTATTTTCAACCAAAATTTATTTCCAATCAAATTTATTAAAAGGAAAATTAATTAATATATAATTACTCCAAAATAATATAATAAAACAAATTCCCTTAACTTTTAATAATACAATAAATTTAATTAATGATTAAATTTATTTCTAAAATAACTAAATAATTTCACATAGATACACAAATATTAAAAAGGACTCCCATAGCCAAGTATCGAAACAAAAATCAAACAAGAGGGAATATTTTCTCTAAGAATCTCATTCCTCCCAAATCTTGCAATTCTCCATGCATCATAAAATCTTGATGAATTTTCTATAATAATTTTCCTAATTTTCCCAAAATTACTTTCTTCCTATAAACTAGAAATACACATCAGGCATGGATTTCAAAACAAAACTCGAATTCATCATAAGAGGGTTTGTATTTGACAATAATTTAACACACACATATCAATAGAGAAAAATAGAAATATTTACTAAAAACCCACAACTAAGAATTCATCCAATCTCGTATAGCTTTCTTAGAAGAAATCTGTAGAAGCGCCCTAACTTTTTCAATATGTATCTAAAATAAAGACCTATTCCCCTATTTAAACTAAAGTTCTAGGTTGAATAGATTTTTCACAAAAAACCTAAATTTAGAATAATAGTAGTTTTATTTTATTTTCTAATTTTATAACAAAAGATAAGCTAACATGCAATAATTAAAAATCATTATTCTTTCTTTTATTTTCTCATGCAATTAATTAATTTTCTAAATAAAGAATTAAAACAATATTTTAATTCCAATTAATTCTTTTTCTAAATAAAGAATTAAAACAATACTTTAATTCCAATTAATTCTTTTTCTAAATAAAGAATTAAAACAATACTTTAATTCCAATTAATTCTTTTTCTAAATAAAGAATTAAAACAATACTTTAATTCCAATTAATTCTTTTTCTAAATAAAGAATTAAAACAATATTTTAATTCTAATTAATTATTTTATTCATTTATTTATTTATTCTTTTATTTATTTATTCTTTTATGTATTTATTCTTTTATTTTTTTATTCTTTTATTTATTTATTTATTTATTTATTTATTTAAAATTCTAGGAAATAATAAATATAATTAATCTAATTTATTTTTCCACTAAAATTTAAATAAAATATATTTCTAATATCTTGCAACTTAATTTAATAATTTCTTTAATTAAATAAATTTATAATCTCAATGCATAAACAATACAATAATGAGATAATTTCATAAACTTAATTAATTAATTAATTAAATCCACTTAAACACTCAAATTAAACAACTCTCAAGCAATTACCCATAAAAGATAAAATGACAAAATACGAAGACTGAACTAACTGACAAGACGACCAACTGACGACACTCATACGAGTGTAACTGAGTAAAATAGGGTCAACTACTATCTCCTCCACTTCCATCGGAAAATATAAGGCACATTCAGACCTGTGAAGCTAGGTGGAGACGATACCCCGTACCTACCCGGTACTTGTACCTGCAATATCCTGCATCACCGAACCACACATACATATATACAATATAGAAAACACGGTACACACACCGATGAAGGAGATCACGATGTTCCCTGTCTCACCGAAATGAGTGAAGAAAAATTGTCCCCTTGCATCCAATACACTCGCAAACACACAACATATAATTACACATTGCATAGATAAAGTAAAATGTCAGTACATAGCAATAATCCATAAAATGCCATAAATCACAAATACTAAAATACTACAAATGAATTATACATCTCATCTCCAGATAAAGCATAATGTCATAAAAATCTGAATAATATATCATGGTAATATATCCACTGAAAACAACCAATAATAAAATATGAGTCTAATGAGTTGAAACACGTAGGGGTACTACATTTAGTTTCAAAAAATGCTAGTGCTCTTTTGCTAGAGTCAATCTATACCCTATAATAACAATATCAATCAAATTATTAATGAATAAAAAGTGAAGAATCATGGGAAGCATTTATAAAGAACCATATAAATTGGAAAACTTGAAGCTAGTGAAATTTATCTAGAAGTTTGAACAACCTATTGACTCAGCTAGATTGATGAAATGTATGCATTTAATGACTTTGCATGTCCAATTGGATACACTTGAATCTTTGCAAAATAAAAATTTTAGATGGTTATTGGATTTTCAACTTAATGGTATATGCATGCTTACTCTAGGCAACAACATTTCTATTAAATCTTGAAGAAAATAAAAGAATAATAACAAGAAACATAAAACAAAAAACCAAAAGAAAAAACTATTTAGAAAAAAAAGGAAGAATAAATAACCCAAAAGGAATAGCTATGAGATACACAATCGTATTATGAGAATACCAGAACAAATGACAAAAAGAGGTCTTCATCAACCCCACCCGGTCTTCAATCTCATACAATTGGATTCCTTTGATAATTATTGTGCACACATTAATTGCATGTAGTAGGAGGTCATTTCTTAAATAAGGGTGTGTGTGCCCACTTACCTTTGAATAGATATTTATTATGAGATATGACAAGTTGTAAATAATATAAAAATTATTAAATTGTAAATTCATACTTTAGGAAAACAATTTCATCACTTATTATCTTGAGTGCTTGGTCATTGAGTCTCCCTAGGCTTGCATCATTCCCATAATCCAATTGTCTACTTCTCTCCCCCTCCACCTCTAACTCTCTCTACATCTCTCTCAATATACCTCTCTCTACCTACATCCCTCTCCCAATCTCTCTCTGTCCATATCCCTCCCTTAAAATATCTCTATCTCCCTTCGTCCTCCATTTCTACCTCTTTACCTCTCTCAATATTTATCTCCCTCTCCTTCCATCTCTCTCTCTCTCTCTCTCTCTCTCTCTCTCTCTCTCTCTCTCTCTCTCTCTCTCTACCTAGCAATTTTTACCTCTCTTTCTCTCTTAATATGCCTCTCTCCATCTATCTATCTCTCTATACCTACCTCTCCCTCCCTCTTTATCTATATATATCACCCACCTTTACCTCTACCTCTCCCCTCTCCTTATCTATCTCCCTCGCTAACTCTTTCTATCCATCTCCCTCTTGTTAACAATAAATCTAGGGGGTACTAATCAAAGTTTTGAGGCCAAATGACTCTCAATGTTTTAGTTTATACACCAAACTAAATCCTATTAAGAAAAGGGTTTTAGATCCAAACATGAGACTAATTACTTAACAAATTGTAAATATTACATCATAAAACATCACAATGGAACCCAAAGTTATTTATATTGTTTATATGATTTCAATACATCATATAAATCCTTGTATATCCTTCTATATATTCATATCATGTCTTCATCTTCATTTTGTATCTCTCTTATATCTCTATTCTACTCTACTCTTTCCTAGTCATTACATCTTATAAAATATTTATATCTAAGGGATAGGACGTGACCCATACATAGTAGCCCTAGTCAACATTCTATATTTCCAATCTTAGGCTCTATAGGCTTGATGAGACAAGATGTGGTATGTTTTACCAAATTGTGTCTAATCGCTCGTTTTTCCTACCAACATCATCCCCCTTTTCAAAACATTGCATTATCCTCATGTCAAATCTATTGGGCTAGAAGAATATCCTTATATATCTCTTTTAGGCTCTCAAAATTATCATCTCATTAAGTTTTTTCCAAATAAAGTTTTTGAATGTGGACTTGAATTTGTAGCAGTAGCTTTTTTGCTTCTAGGAGTGTGGTCGATATTTGAATTTTCTAAGCCAAGTGTTATGCGTCTTCAAGAATACTATTAATATGTGTCAAATTTAGATTTACCACTTCTCTGAGGTGATGGAAGAGGTGTTGAGTTTTATCTCTCTGAGATTGCATTTTTTGAAACTATCCATGCAATGCTTCTATGTGTGCCAGACATTGTCATCTAAATCTATTAAGGAGTCTTTGATTAATGTTGAGACCTTTGGCCATTGTAAGAAATATTGATACAAACTATTTAAGTTGTCATTGTATTCTTCATCACATTGATTTGGTTGTCCAAGGTTTAGTGTGCAATAACACACTTCTTTTTCTCTTCAACCATTCTTTCTTTGTCGAGCTCTATGCTAATTTGTTGTATCAATGCATCCTTCTACAGTGTTGTATCCTTAACAATCTAAACAATCAAAGTTATCAATTACATCTTCTAACTAATTAGTGCTCTACACATGTTGCTTTAATATATCCTCCATGATTATTTGGTGTAACATACCCACAATTGAAACTTATGTAAAAGTGAGATGATCAGTAAACCAAGTTGTAATCCCACTAAAGGTAATTTTAATAGTTGTGGTGATTCCATTGGTTGCATCTACTTCTCCTTGGCCAAAAATTCATTTATGGACTGCATATAAGAGATTGTGAAAGATGATGGTGTGTTTGACCATCGAGGTAGAGAGGATTGTTATGAAGAAGTTGTCCTATTTTTTCCTTCTTCCTCATGCAACTTTTGACAAGCCCTTGTAGTTTTTTCCCTTATTTCTTCTTGAATTTCTTGTGTCCTTTACCTTCTCCACACTAACTTGTCCAATATTTACTTGGATTGAAGCTCCTTTGTCTGAATCTCTATCTCTTATATTTTGTGTTGGTACGATTCTAGGGGCCATTTCTCCAATTTCTAATGCCTTTATTTATTCTTCCTTCATTGCTACTATATCCCTCCACAACTTGAGTTCAATGGTCAGAGAATTGAAAAATATATTTGCTAAATCTTCTTTTGTTTGGTTTGAATCCATCATATACCTAATAAGTGATTTCTCCATGAGCAATTTGTTGCTTGTTCTCGAATATCTCGTCTGAATATTTCATCATACAATTTATCTTCATCAAATTAATTGGGGAGATTTTGAAACTTTTGTTTGTTCCAGCTCGGGAAGGTGTCCTCTACTACTTCCTCTTCCTCAGTTTCAATTATTTGTGGAGAAAATATTCTTTGTGCTTTCTCTCTTCTTTTGTCTTTTGTTTCTTCTCCACACTCATACGTAGTAAGGCCTTTGATGCTTCTTCTTAGGTGAGGTCTTTTTGTGGAGTTGTAGTAAGAGTTTCCCTCATCCTAGTTTGGCATTTTTCTTTGGTTTTCTCCATATATTATTTTATCTTTCTCTTCCTTACTATGTCCATGAATTCCCAATAAGTGGGGCATCTCTCTGTCTCAGGGTCCTTAAGGAGGCTTAATAGATTGGCTACATACAACTCTTATCTCAACATTGGTTACCTCATAAGACAATGGAGCATCCATGAGCATCAGGGTTATATGGCCTCCATCATGGTGTAGTCTCTGTCCACTAGAAAAAAAATAGTATCTATTTACTTCCAAGCTATTTCATATGAAAGCCTTTCCATGTCCCACATTTTCAGTTGAAAATATTTAGAGAACCCCAACATGTTGCGATGTATGAAGTGGCATCTTGTACATTCCTAATATGATCTTGAATTTGTGCCACAATCAACCTAGTAGTATTCAATATGTTCCCCACAAATGTTAGTAGTGCGTTCATGAAATAGAATTTCAAACTGCAGTCACATAAATCTGTCCATTTTAATTAAATGAATATTTGCTATTTATTTAATCAAAAATCCACTAGCCATCAATTAATTAATTAATATTTAATTAATTCATCTTCAAACATTCTCCTATTAATTAAATAAATTATTCAATTTATTTTAATTCATTCATTCAACCAAATTCACACTCAATTAAATGAATAAATACTATTTATTCAATTTAATCATCTTTCATCTTTTAAATAAATTAAATATTAAATCATTTATTCCCCCCACTTGCATTTTCCTACATCTCCCACTTGCCCTTCCTAAATTCTTCTAGATTCTTCTAACCCCTTCCTAATTAACCTAATCCATCCCCTAATTATTGTCACATTCCTAAGCAACTTGAAGTCACTTCTCAAAGACTTCAAAGTCTTTGAAAAGCATTAGTTGCTTGGTGTGATCAACAAGTTAACCTCTAAAGTCTTCCAAACCATTAATGGCTCTTACATGACCATTTAAGGTTAACCCCTAACTCAACCCTCATGTGACTCATGTGTCTCCTCAAGCATTTATTGCTTTGACCATGGTTACCCCTTTTACCTTTGCACAAGAATTTATCCATTGGATAAAAGATTTATTCTTTTAATAAAGAATTTATTCATTCAACCCAACCTTGACCTTAACTCCCAAGTTAACCTTCAGGTCATGTCAAGCATTTAATTATTATTCCCTCTCCTCTCAACCTATCTCATATGGACACTTGTCATCCTGGGATTGGGTTGAAAGCCATCACATGGATTGAATATCATTCAATCCTGACCCTTGTTGAGATTAGTCAATCTTAACCATCCATTGCTCCATTTTTCCTATAAATAGAGCCCATTTCTTCACACTCCAGATCCTAAAAACTTGTATGCATCTAAGTTATAGAGAATTCTAGAGAGCATTTAGCATAAATCACTACTATATTGTTATTTTGGCCTAAAATAAATCATTTTAGCATCATAGCATCTATTATTAGCTTTTGTTCACATTTGCATAGTATTTTAGAGTAAACATTTCAATCTTGAACCTCCATAAGCATCCATAGTGCAAAAAGATGTTGAGAGCTACACTAATTTGGAACTTGGAGAGGAGAGGAACAAAGGAGAAGGAGCTAAGAGCATGTTAGAAGGCATTTGCAGATGTCTTGTTATATTTAGTTTCATAGTTAAATATTTCTTCATGTTTTTAGTGTCTCTTTTGATATGTCTGCTTAGATTAGTTTTTGGTTGATTAACACTAACAATTTCTTGTGTTTTTGGTGTGTTATACAACCACAGGTTTTAGTCTAACCATTGTCCACTTTGCAGAACATCATTTGGTGAACCCAACGTGAATCCAAACACCCAAAAACATTTTTTTAACAAAACTAACTTGTTTGACTATTTAGCTTGACACACAGGTCACGCTTTGGCGCTTCTGTTCGCATGTTAGCGCTATTATCTTTCTTGTCTTCTAGCGCTTTTGTTCTTACAATAGCGTTATCATCAAAGAATTGGCACTTTTGTGCATTAATTTGCACGTGTTTTTATATTGGTGCTTTTGTATTACTCTAGACATCTTTTCTTTTAGCGCTTTTGTAGTAGTTTAGCGTGTTTGTGTTAAAATAGTGCTTCTGTTTTCACACAGACTAGCACTATTGTAACAGAATGTTGTAAAAAAATGCCATGTAACCGATGAAATAAATTTTCTTAAGCTTGTGGAAGCCCACCATATTTTTGGTTTTTTCCTAACTATTTGCTTCATGTACAGGTTTTAAAATAACTTTATTTTTTTAGTTTAAAAATCAAAAACACTTCTTTTTGGTGCTCTAAAATTCACAAAAACAAACTTCATTTCTTGCAAGATAGGCTCACTTCATTTGGTTCTTAAAAATCAACAAAGAAAAATTTATTTCTTGCATCAAACTTAGAATTCAGAATCCACACTTCCATTTTTGGGCAACTAAAAAGAACAATCAATTTGTCTTATTTTGCAAAATGTTTTACTTCATGCATACGTGCTCTTATTTTAGTTGACCGGGATTTCAAATTCTAGTTTACTCAAATACATTGTTTTTGAAGTTAAAAAGAACATCATGGTTGTTGGAACAACATCTCCAAATAGATAAAACATCATTGCAATGACAAGTTAAAAAGAACAAGTGTATTTTGTGTTTGGCACACTTGTGCAAAAAAACTTTGTCGAGTGGTCCTACTTCTAACACACACTATCCTCTCCCTTGGCTTTCATGGTCCTAGGTGCAAGAGAAAAGTGTTAGTAACACTCAAGTTTTATCTTTTTAAGAGAGATCTGCCAAGAGACACATCACTCTTGGGAATGACCTCACGTGGTAAATCCTTCGAGCTGCTATAGAAATCAGGTGAGAGTGAAAGTTGTAGCCTTGGGTATAGTTGTTCCTACAGTGTAACTTGCCGAAAGGACAAATGGGCCCCACCACAAATTACAAGGCTCTTAAGTGAGTCACTATAGAATGAACTTATGTCCAAAAACATCAAACATTACTAAAACAACTTTAAGTAGTAGCCCACCCGTTCTATTGATTGAGGATATTTGTGATACAATTCAGTGCAAGAGCATAGACGGTTTTGCTCCCAAGATACTCACCATACATATTTCTTTGAGTAGAAACATAGCTTTTTGAAAAGTCACTTGCGGCTTGATGAAAGTGATGACTCCCCCATCATAGGGATCATCTATTTGTTATGCCTGTGCAAGACTTAGTATATCACATCCTTACTTGCAAGGACGGGATTCATAAGGTATGTAGTACCAAAGTCGAAGAAATATCAAGATGTGGGCTGAATTTATCGCAACTGGCCATTTGACCTTAGGGATAAAAAGTGTTTGAAGTGTTTTCATTTTTGAGTCAAAACCATTGCAAATTGAGCCTACTTCAGGCTTTGGAAAACACCTAAAAATAAAATTAAAGGA
Organism: Cryptomeria japonica; assembly: GCF_030272615.1. Taxonomy (NCBI): domain Eukaryota; kingdom Viridiplantae; phylum Streptophyta; class Pinopsida; order Cupressales; family Cupressaceae; genus Cryptomeria; species Cryptomeria japonica. The sequence continues at coordinate 85,179,903 of NC_081413.1, forward strand.
AAAGGGTCATAAAAAGTCCAAGGATTGGGTTGATCTAGACCCATACCTATTTGTGCCTTTTGAGGCGACATTCTTGTGTTTGTGTGCTTGCTTTGTTTTCTTGTCAAAGAAAGATCAAAAATCAATTCCAAGAACAACTATTCATCCTACATAAACATTTTCAAAAAACCAACAAAAGATCAAAAACAAAGAGCAAAAGTATCAAAATATATGACCATTCTTCACATCTTGAGAAAGAAGAATCTTCATCAGCACATCAACTTGAAGAAAAGACCATTGAGCTCAAATGCTCTTATCAAAAGAAGTAAATTCTTCTATCTTAATAGACAAATCTTCATCTCTCATAGCACCTTCTTACGTCACATGCGTCTTTATCTTCAAGGGAAATCAAACGAATTTGATTCAGAGTTATTAAACCGCAGAGCTTTTACACAATATCTAGCTTTGAGTTATCACAAAAACAAAGGATGCAAGATCAATCCTGACTTCTTTCCAGACATTTGCATCACATATAACGTACCTCCGGAATAACCACCAACTCCCGAAAGAGAAGAGGAATAATTTGTCCCATATGTGACACAAAGCTTTTATTGAAGTTAAACGTTTCATCCATTATCGTATCCATATCTCATCAACTCCATTCCAACTCTCAAAACACCCAAAGGTTTTTGTCCTAAGTTCTATTCTAATATTGCTTGAATGAAACACAAAACATCACTTTTTAGAGTGTCTCTACATCTAGGATAAACTTGTCCTAAGAGACATTTCTACGCAGGTTCAAACTAGTCTATGAGTGAATCCTCTCATTACTAGGTCGTTGAGTCTGTAACACATCTCAGATTCCTCTAAACCTTATCACATCAAACCTTATCAAAAACTTTGGCCACATCTACCTTTAAGTGCTAGAGATCCATATGCAACACACCACACCAACCATAAATCTCTCATTTCATCAACAACTCATCATCATTTTCACCCAACTTCAACAAAAACTTATAAACAAAATGGCTCATACCAGATCACGATCTAGACAACAAGAAATTGAAGAGGAAGAGGAAGAAAATATCAATGAGTTCCAAGAAGCCCTTGGAGCAAATGTAAATGATGAAAAATCAGGCACTCCTACTCCTGCGGCAATAGAAAGGGCACAACACAACCCTCTCTTCAAAAGACGTTTTGATGAGATACTCAAGAGTAATGTTGATACTCACTTTTTAAGACTTGCTCAAGAAGGGGCTAAACTACCCTCTGACTTTGATGTTGCACAACTAAGACAAGCATCAGAACGCCAAAGTCGTAATGAGGATGAAAGAGGTCGAGAACACATTAGATACAACTTTCATCAAGGTAATCCCCCACCTCCTCCTCCTCCAAATGAAATAGACATGTTGCGGAAACAAGTCAAAAATCTTGCCCAACAACTTCATATTGGTGTAAAAACCAATCAATTTTCACTCAATGACATTTGTCCCTATCCCTTTGATAGGAACCTTCATTTGCCACCTTTTTCACGAGGGTTTGAAACACCCAAGTTCGAAAAGTATAGAGGAAAAGGAGATCCTCGTGATCATGTTAGAGAATTCCATTCAGCTTGCCTCGAAGTGGCATACGAGAATACATACCTAATGCGCCTTTTTCCCCAAAGCTTGGGAGGAACAACCACATCATGGTTTTCCCGATTACCAGGTGGCATTACGACATTTGAAAAGTCAGCCCAGAAATTCTTAGCACATTACTCACACAACATTGAACGTGATATCACCATGGCTAATCTATGTAACACTAAACAAAAACCGGGTGAGTTATTTCCAATCTTTCTGCAACGATGGCGTCAAATGTCTAGCAGACGTTCTCTTCAGTTAGCTGAACAAGAACTAGTGGAAATATTTATTTCCAACTTAAATGACGAAATGGAATTTTACCTCGACATAAAAGACACAAACTCTTTCAATGACATGATCACCAAAGGCTTAAAATGTGAGCGGGCTCTCATCAAAAAAGGGCTTATCAAGATATATTATGAAGCAAAGGATGACCCTCGCCCATGCTTGAATAGTGACAAACCAAACTTCAGGAACAAAAACAAAAATGTCGTCAACGACGAAGTTGTGGATGCAAGAACTATCAAAAGTGCACAACCTGTAGTTCGATTTGCAGGACAGAATCCCCCAACTAAGACTAACACAGTTGCTCCTCCAAATCAAGGCCACATCACATCTCAAGATGAACCCAGACAGAGTCAACAAAAACCAAAGCGAACATACACTCCCTTAGGGGAACCAATCGAAACAGTGTTATGATACTTGGTTTCTCAAAATCTGGTAACCTTACCCAAAACATCAAATTATGAACCTCAAGTCAAACCTTCATGGTGGAGGGATACTAAACATTGTGATTTCAATCAAGGAAAAGGACATAAGACAATCAAGTGTCACAGATTGAAAGATCTTGTTCAGGATCTTATTGACCGAGGTGAAATTGAAATCGAAGGACATGACCCAAAGACAAAAAACAATGATCATCTCATGTTTAAAAATCCACTTCCATCACAAGATCAAAGGGGTCGTTCCAATTCAAGGTGAAATATATATACCACCAATTATACGCAAGCCACATATAATTACACTGTGAATCACCTATACAATGCCAGTGAACAGATTGTTGTTGGAATTACAGTAAGAAAGATTGTTGATATTTAATAAGGATATTGAGAAGGTTGTTGAAGATTATTGATATAACTGAAGAAGGATGATAAATATCTTTATAACATTATTTTGTCATTGATGTCAACAAATTGATTATCTGATTCAGTATGATGTTGTCATATCCTGAGAAGATTGATTAGAAGAGAATTAAGATGTCGGTAAAAGACACAGAAAGAATGTGATGAATAAAGAGGAGGAATAAGTTATTCAATGGGCAACTATTACCAAGTTAGACAATGATGAGATCATGATGTTTAGATTGTTTTGATATCCTACATATGTTGTTGATTGTAAGGTTAATACTATACTATGTCACCGAGCAAGGACCCTAGTTGGTAAACCCTAAGGTTATCGATATCGGTTAATGAAGGCGAAATGTCTACTGAGTAAAGTTTAGTATTTACTGAGTTGCAACCGAGTTATGATAGTGTGCATTGGATGGATAAAAGCATTATTTAATGAAGGACAATGATTAGCTGGAGATGTATAAATGATTGGTATGTCATGCATGAAATTTGTTAAGGATCTATGGCAAAGGAAAATCGGCAGGAAGATCTACAGTGCAAATTGAACCGCATTAACCTTGTGCAAGTTCCAAGAGAGGACTACAAGTCCCAAGGCAATGTAAAAAAATTTCAGATCAGAAGGATACATTGAACCTAGTCAAGTTTGAAGATCTGATGGCTAAGATTGATCATGGGAAATGTGATCGAGGAGATTTAGCGGTTAGCAATTGTTTATAAATAAGGAATTGTTAATAAACAATATATGCGGGCAAGTGTAAGCACAGGAATGCTACATAGTGATTAACGAGCACAGAAGCTTGAAGACCTGTTTGAATAATAGAGTAGAGAGCCCAGCAGAAGACTAGATAAGCCTTATGACTAGATTGTTTTGAGCAAATAAGAATCTGATTTAGCATTTTAGATGTGAAGTTGCAAATAGATTTTTATTACTGTTATTTTGTAAGTGACAAAAAATCTCTTAACTGAGTGGACTTAATAGTCTTATTTGTAAACCCTCTAGCAAGGTAACATTCTAAGTGAGTGTTTGAAATCCTTTAACAAGGTCACTTCTAACAAAGTGAAGATCCTAACAGATCTGAGGGAAATCCCTTAACCGAGTCACATCCAGCAATGTGTTTGTAATCTTTAATAGGATTTGCTTTTAACCGAGCATACTCTAGAAGAGTATATTTCTTAGTGGGTCCGAAATCTCACAGTGGTTTTTCCCTATTTGGGTTTCCACGTTAAATCTGGTGTTATGAGTGTTATAATGATTATGTGTTCATAAGTTTGCATGTTTAGCAGTTTTTGGTTAAGTTGTTGAAGTATAAGTTATCGAGGTTGAATTTGTTGATTATAGAAGTTTAAGTTTGTATGATTCACCCCCCCACCCTCATCTTGTTGGCTATTGGCATTTGTACTTTACATTTAGTATCAGAACTAACAATTGGTATCAGAGCTTTGGACTTCGAAAGAAAAAGTTTAAAGGTACTTGAGGCAAAGATCCGAAGATGTATAAAAGGGATGCACCGAAGCTGAACAAGTCAAGTTTCTCCACATGGCAGAAAAGGATGAAGCTGCATTTATTAGGAATTGGAGAATATGCAACATATTATCTGGAGAATGATTACATTGCACCGATCACCAACCCTATGACCTTGGAAGAGATTAAAGCAAAGCAAGAACATATTCAAGCTATGATTGAGATAACATCAACATTGACCGACTCATAGTTTAATGATCTAGAAGGTTGTAATGATGCAAAAGTAATGTGGACTAAGCTAATATCTGTGTGAGGTGATGAACATGTTCAAAAAGCAAAAGTAGATAGTCTAAGAGGACAACTTGAATCCATGAGGATGAATGAAGGTGAGAACATAACCCAATACAATACAAGACTAAAGGAGATTGTCAATCAAATTAAAGAAGCAGGTGGAACTATTGAAGAAAAGGATATAAAGAGTAAGTTGTTGAGAACCCTTCTACCAGCTTATGCTATTTGAGTCTCTGCAATAAATGAATTGAGGTATGTACCTAACATATCAATTTCTTTGGATGCTACTATTGGTAAACTACATCCATTTGAGTTAAGTAATTTTGATAACAGTGGTTCTTAGGTAAATAAAGTAGAATCTGCATTCAGTTCTTTTCATATTGGTGAATTTGATGATTACAATGATAAAATGAGTAAGTACTCTGAAGGGGATCACAGTGGAGCAAGTGAAAGATTTCACATGAACATGGAAAAAGTGCACAAGCTGTATGAGGAAATCAAGAAGCAAGAAGAATTTTGAAGCATTATTAGCCAGAAGGTTACCAAGAGGAAAAGGTAAGTATAAAGGAAAGCTACCTTTAAAATGTTTCAATTGTGATAAAATAAGACATATGGCTTCTAACTGCCCTGACAAAGAATCTAGTGAAAAGAGAGATTACCGAGATAACAGGCAGAAAGATAACCAATACAGAGGACATCGACACTTCAAAAGGAGAGATAGAAACACATGTCTAGTAGCAGATGAGGAATCCAACGATGACAAATCTGATGAAACTGATACTAAGGATATTGTTTATGTGGCTATTAGAGATGGATCTGATGATGAAAGGTATGAAGAAAAATCCCTAATATCTCACATAAATAATAATGATTCTTGGATCATAGACAGTGGATGCTCACATCATATGACAGGTGATAAACAAAAGTTTGTTAAATTAGAAGACTATGATGGAGGCTATGTAAGATTTGGTAACGATGCACCATGTCTGGTGAAAGGTAAAGGATCTATAACACTTCTTGACAATGCTAAATCTAATGATGTATACTGGGTTGAAGGTTTGAAATACAATTTGTTGAGTATAGCACAACTAAACAATACAGGATACTGAATAGAATTTCATAAAGGAATTGTCAAAGTTCGTGAAAAGCATGGAAAGTTAGCTGCTACCGGGACACAAACAAAAGGTAATACATTTCATCTTGACTCAACTCAGAACAAGTGTCTTTATGCAAAGATAGATGATACCTGGTTATGGCATAAAAGGTTTTGTCATGTAAATTTTGATAATCTGATCAAAATAAGTAAGAAGCACCGAGTAAGAGGTCTATCGAGTCTTGAAAAATCTGAGAATACTATGTGCCGAGGGTGCCAGATGGATAAGATGACAAGATCAAGTTTTATAAGTAAGTCCTACACTTCTAAAGGAATTTTAGATATAGTACACACCGATCTTTGTGGTCCTATGAAAGTTCAAAGTTATTATGGTGATAAATATTTCATATTATTTGTGGATGATTATTCAAGGATGATGTCGGTTATGTTTTTAAAAGAAAAATCAAAAGCTTTTCAAATGTTTAAATGGTACAAAGAAAGAGTTGAAAATGAAACAGGAAGACAATTGAAATGTCTTAGATCTGATAGAGGAGGAGAATTCACTTCTGATGAATTTAACTTATTCTGCAATGATCATGGTATAAAGAGGTAAGTATCTGCACCGAGAACACCTCAGCAAAATGGGATATCCGAGAGAAGAAACAGATCAATTGTGGATTGTGCAAGAACCCTGATGATAGAAAAGAGGGCACCTCAAAAATTTTGGAGAGAAGCAATCAGCACTGAGTTTACACCCTAAACCGAGTTCAACTGAAGAAAGGAACTATGAAGACACCATATGAGATCTGGTATGACAAGAAACCTAATGTAAAGTACTTTAAAATCTTTGGAAGTAGATGCTATGTTCACAAACATGACAGAAATGGAATGTTTGATCAGAAAAGTGAAGAAGGAACATTTCTTGGTTATTCTTCTAGAAGTAAAGCATTTAAATGTTTGATCAAATCATCTAACAAAATAGTGGAAAGTGCAAATGTGAAAATTAATAAATTTGCAGAAATAAATGATGAAGGAAATTCCAAAGAACCAGAAGATTATGAAGAATTTGTTTATGTTCAACCGAGAAGTCCTACCGAGAAAGCTGCTGAAGAAAATGAAGATAATGTCTAGTTACTAAGTGATGAAGAAGATCATACAGAACCTACCAAGCCTATATTAGCCAAATATGTCAGAAGACATCATGCATCAGGTCAGATTATAGGAGATAAAGATGATCCAGTGATAGCAAGAAACAAAACTGAGACAGAACACATGTCTGATTTTTGAATTTGAACCGAGATAGTGAAAGAGGCATTTAACAGTGAAGATTGGGTAAATGCTATGACAAAAGAGATTGATCAAATCAAGAAGAATGAAACATGGACACTGATCCCAAGACCAAAGGACAAAAATGTAATCGGTACTAAGTGAATTTTTAGAAACAAGCTAAATGAAAAAGGTGAGGTCATTTGCAACAAAGCAAGACTAGTTTGCAAAGGTTATGCTCAAGAAGAAGGAATAGATTATGGTGAGACTTTTGCACCTATGGCTATACTTGAGGGAGTAAGAACATTGTTGGCATATGCTGCTTTCAAAAATTTCAAGGTATATCAAATGGATGTTAAATCTGCATTTTTGAATGGTATACTAGAAGAAGAAGTTTTCATTGAACAACTTGAAGGATTTGTTGAAGACAGGAGTAAAGATCAGGTATGCAAATTGATCAAAGCCTTATATGGTCTGAAACAAGCACCTAGAGCATGGTATGAAAGACTGCACTCTTATTTAATCAAGATTGGTTTTATAAGGACAAGTGAAAACAGCAATATGTACATGAAGAAAGATGAGGACACTGGAAAACTAATCTCAGCCATATTTGTTGATGACATTATATTTTATGGTAATGACTCCTTATGCAAGAACTTTGGAAATGAAATTTGCAAAGAATTTGAGATGTCACTAATCAGTGAGATAAAGTATTTTATAGGTTTACAGATACTGCAAATGAAAGATGAGATTTTCATTACTCAATCCAAGTACATAAAGGAAATCTTGAAGAAATTTGGAATGGAGGATTCTAAACCAGTAAGTACTCCTATGACTACTAACTGTGAATTATCAAAGAATGATGAATCTGCAACTATTGATCAGACACATTACTGATCTATGATTGGAAAATTGCATTATGTTGTGCATAGTAGACCGGATATAGCACATGCAGTAGGTATTGTAGCAAGATTCTCTGCATATCCCAAGGAAACCCATATGACAGCAATCAAGAAAATTTTCAGATACTTGAGAGGCATTGAAGATTATGGCTTAGTATATGAAAAGAGGAATAATTTTGATTTAAAAGTTTATACTAATGCTGATTGGGTAGGCAACATAGATGACAGAAAAAGAACAAGTGGTGGAGCTTTCTTTTTGGGAGAAAGACTAGTAAGTTGGCTTAGCAAGCAACAAGGATGTATTTCTCAGTCTACAGCAGGAGTTGAATATGTTGTTGCAACATTGAATTGTACCAATATAGCATGGATCAAACAATTGTTGGAAGGTATAAATGAGAAAGTTACTAAGCCAATAACTATATTCTGTGATAATACTAGTGCCATTAACATTTCAAAGAATCCAGTAATGCACTCTAAGACAAAGCATATATCTATAAAGTATCGTTATCTCAGAGAAGAAGTTCAAGAGAAGAAAGTTGTGCTGGAATATATCAGTTCAAAGGAGCAATTAGCAGATATCTTCACAAAGCTATTGCCAAGGGACACTTTTGAGTATCTCAGAAGCAAGTTAAGGGTCCTACCCCTATCTTCTACTCAATGACCGAGTTCGGTGAAAGCATCAATTCGATGAATCTACATAATATTATGTGTGGATTGATGTTAATTTACGCACTTTAGAAGGTTTTTCTAAAGGTGTGCAAGAAAACGTGAACAGAGACAAGTTGATCTGACTGAGACTGAGATGTTACACAGCAAGGCAAATTACTTCACAGAGGAAGAAATCATGATTTAGTTCTTTTACTTTTTGGCATTGTTGTCAAAGGGGGAGAAGACTATAAATGGTTGGAAGACCAAATGGTTGAGTGAATGATGGAAATAACAAAATACTAATGACAGGGGGAGATTACTATAACACGGAAGAGACTAAATGCAAGTCAACAGCTCAGAAGCCTAATGAAAAAGGGAGAAGACTTCAGAAAATTTTAACAGCTCAAGGATAAATGGATAAGTCTAACAACAATCTAAATCCGAATCAATTTGAATATCTTGTTGGTATTACCATTTAATTGTTGGTTTTGCCATCAATGCCAAAGGGGGAGATTGTTGGCATTACAGTAAGAAAGATTATTGATATTCAATAAAGATATTGAGAATGTTGTTGAAGATTATTGATATAACTGAAGAAGGATGATAACTATCTTTATTACATTATTTTGTCATTGATGTCAACAAATCGATTATCTGACTCAATATGATGTTGTCATATCTTGAGAAGATTGATTAGAAGAGAATTAAGATGTCGGTAAAAGACACAGAAAGAATGTGATGTATAAAGAGGAGGAATAAGTTATTCAATGGGCAACAATTACCGAGTTAGACAATGATAAGATCATGATGTTTAGATTGTTTTGATATCCTACATATGTTTTTGATTGTAAGGTTAATACTATACTATGTCACCGAGCAAGGAACCTAGTCAGTAAACCCTAAGGAACCTAGTTGGTAAACCCTAAGGTTATCGATATCGGTTAATGAAGGCGAAATGTCTACCGAGTAAAGTTTAGTATTTACCGAGTTACAACCGAGTTATGACAGTGCGCATTGGATGGATAAAAGCATTATTTAATGAAGGACAATGATTAGTTGGAGATGTATAAATGATTGGTATGTCATGCATGAAGTTTGTTAAGGATCTTTGGCAAAGGAAAATTGGCAGGAAGATCTACAGCGCAGATTGAACCACATTAACCTTGTGCAAGTTCCAAGAGAGGACTACAAGTCCCGAGGCAAGGTAAAACATTTTCAGATCGGAAGGATACATTAAACTTGGTCAAGTTTGAAGATCTGATGGCTAAGATTGATCATGGGAAATGTGATCAAGGAGATTTAGCGGTTAGCAATTGTTTATAAATAAGGAATTGTTAATAAACAATGTATGCCGGCAAGTGTAAGCACAGGAATGCTACATAGTGATTACCGAGTACATAAGCTTGAAGACCTGTTTGAATAACAGAGTAGAGAGCCCGTCAGAAGACTAGATAAGTCTTATAAATAGATTGTTTTGAGCAAATAAGAATCTGCTTTAGCATTTTAGATGTGAAGTTGCAGATAGATTTTTATTTCTGTTATTTTGTAAGTGACAGAAAATCTCTTAACCAAGTGGACTTAACAGTCTTATTTGTAAACCCTCTGGCAAGGTAACATTCTAAGTGAGTGTTTGAAATCCTTTAACAAGGTCACTTCTAACAAAGTGAAGATCCTAACAAATCTGAGGGAAATCCCTTAACCGGGTCACATTTAGCAATGTGTTTGTAAACTTTAATAGGATTTGCTTTTAACTGAGCATACTCTAGAAGAGTATATTTCTTAGTGGGTCCGAAATCCCACAGTGGTTTTTCCCTATTTGGGTTCCCACATTAAATCTGGTGTTATGAGTGTTATAATGATTATGTGTTCAGAAGTTTGCATGTTTAGCAGTTTTTGGTTAAGTTGTTGAAGTATAAGTTACCGAGGTTGAATATGTTCATTTTATGGAAGTTTAAGTTTGTATGATTCACCCGCCCCCCCTCTCATCTTGTTAGCTATTGGCATCTGTACTTTACATTTAGTATCAGAACTAACAGTTGCAACTATAACCATCAAAAATCTCAGCTCCACTTGCAATGTTGTTACACGACGCAGCAAGATTACCATAAAAGTGGCTCCACAAGGCACCCCATCTATCCCAAAGCAGTATAACCTTGTGGAACAGTTAGACAAAACACCCACACTGATATCTATCTTAGAGCTATTGCACCTATCTCCATCCCATAAAACAATCTTGGATCAAGCTCTCCAAGAGGCGTTAGTCCCTACAAACCTAAATACAGATTAGTTCCAAGCCATGGTCGAAAATCTAAGATCATCACCTTGTCTCACTTTCTCGGAAAGTGACAACTCCTCCTTCCAGCAACCTCATAACGCCTCACTCCATATTGAAGGGTTTATCAACTAGCATAGGATCAAGCGAGTCTTGATCGACAATGGAGCAGGCCTTAATATCTGTACTCTACAATTAGTCACAGCTTTGGGATATGCAATTGAATCAGTGGATCCCCGCAAGAAGATCACAATCAAAGCCTATGATGATGCAGAGCTTTCATCCAAAGGCATTGTAGTACTACCAATTTGAGTGGGCCATGTGGTGAAACACATCACCTATCAAGTTCTGGACCTTCCTCTGCCATACAATTTATTGTTAGGAAGACCTTGGATACACGCCATGCAAATCGTTCCATCCACCTACCATCAGTGTATCAAGTTCCTGCATAATGGTGTAGAGATCACAATCCTGGGAGATGCAAACCCCTTTGCATATTTTCATAATATCAATCATCAACTAGAGATTACCATTCATAACAATAGAGAAGCCATCTCCTCCACATCATACATAAGTCCAGTCTCTCTTGCCAGTTCAAACACCACTATACCCAAGCAAGAAAATCTCAAGATGAAAATAGCAGAGGAAGGTCCTGGGGAATACAATTTGAGCCAATCTTTTGTGTGAGACAAATGCCTACTTCTCCTAGAACACATGGAAAACCTCAACGATTACTTCAAACGCCACTGGACAAGCCAACATGTCATTTGATGCCATTCATCCTGGGAAAGAGTCAAAAAGAAGAAACAAGAGATGAGGACTTAGCAGAATGGATCTATAAAGATCTCGTCACCATCGATATTCCACAAGCTAAGCTTCCCACAGATCAGTATGGCAAAGGCCTTCTCATTATGAAAAGAATGGGATATGATGGTCAAAGTGCTTTAGGGCATTGTAAGCAAGGAAGACATGAACCGCTGTAGCCGGAATTAAATCCCAAGGATAATACAGGACTAGGCTTTCAAAAGGAGATCCTTCCTAAGCTCGGATTCAAAGGAAAACCCAGCCAACCACTATATCAGCCTATTACAAAGAGGTCACCTTTGATTATAAAAGCAGAATCAAACACCATGGCAACTGCCCCATCAAGGCAAAAAATCCCAACAAAACCATCTACAACACCCTTCATCCTACCAATCAAACCAATGATCACATCAGTAGCAGCAATAACATCAATAGCACCATTACCAGTAGCAACTATATCAGAACCCACAACAGTATCTACGACCCCACCAGTTCCAGCAGAAGCAACAGAGTCAACACTACCAATACTCCCCGTATCGGATTCATTGATCCCATAATCCTTCCTACAGCACCAATCATTTCATCTATGAAACCAGTCACACCTGGAGTGTTTAACTCAAAGGACATCCCAGTATGGTATAGTAATTGGATACTGAAAGTGACTCAGAGACCACCTCACATGAATGGGAATTTGATTCCATCCAGCTTAATACTTCGGATGACGAAGACACGTCACTACCTCCACACTGAAAAGACATCCCTGTTCACGGAGAAGCCTAGATAAAGACCTCTTGGGTTCCTGAACTAGAAACTTCTTCCACGGACCTTACGTCCCATCCTACGCCTGATTTTGACAGGGAGAGTATCATCAATGACCTTCACCACAACGTCTTCACCCTCACTGACACATCTCACGAACTTAACCTAATCAATGAGGTAATGCCCATTATCCATCCTGAACTCATCGAATGGAACCAACCTAATCCCCCATGTCTTGACCTTTTCCAAAATGATGAGGCGATCATTGACTTTATGGAACTACGGGATAACATACCAAGCGGGGAACATAAAGTCAGATTCGCCATTGAACTTAATAGCACAACATACTTTGGGGCGGATGCCAAACCTTTCAGCTACAAAAATATAACAATAAAACATGGATCTTCCAGTGAAAACCACATTGTGGGATTGTTTGATCCCACAAAAGTAAAAAGAAAGAGCATATCCAATGGTGAAAACCTCTCTGAGGCGTCGGAGGATGAAAGGTTTGACATTCTCCCTTCTACCACACAGCAGGAACGATCAAAAATTCTCATTGAGGAAACAAAAGAATACAATGTGGGGACTCCTAAAACGCCTCACCACATACATCTGGCATCTTTTTTAACTCCAGACGAACAACCTAAGTTTGTAGAGTTCTTCCAAAAGTGTCAAATCAACTTTGCATGGTCATATGCAGACATGTCTGGTCTTGATCCAAATTTAGTCATGCATCACCTCACCATAGCAAAAGGAGCCAAGCCTGTCAAGCAAAAGCTTCGCAAGATGCATCCTCAGATTGCAGTACTAGTCAAAGTAGAACTTAAGAAACTCCTGGATGTTGGTTTCATTCGACCAATTGATTATGCAGATTGGATCTCCAATATTGTGCCTGTCGACAAACCAAATGGGGGCATATGTATCTGTACTGACTTCAGAGATCTGAACAAAGCATGTCATAAAGAAGACTTCCCCCTACCAAACATCGACATCATAGTAGACCTAACAGCAGGACATGCCATGCTTTCACTCATGGATGGTTTTTTAGGATACAATCAGATAAAGATCGCACTAGAGGATCAACATAAGACAACCTTCACATGTCCATGGGGCACATACTGTTGGAATGTAATGCCTTTCAGTCTCAAGAATGCAAGAGCAACCTATCAATGAGCAATAACCACCATCTTCCATGAGATGATGCATACCATAATGGAAGATTATGTTGATGACTTACTGGCAAAATCACTCACAAGAGAAGGTCATCTAGACATATTGAAGAAAATCTTTGACAGACTAGAACAATATCATGTTCGGCTCAACCAAAGAAATGTGTCTTTGGAGTAACCTCAGGGAAGCTTCTAGGATACATTGTCTCAAGCAAAGGCATTGAAATTGATCAAGCAAAGGTCAAAGCAATCATGGACATGCCACCTCCAAATAACATCAGTTAGCTAAGGACACTACAAGGGTGGCTTCAATCTATCTGAAGATTCATTGCACAACTGGCAGATAAGTGTCACCCCTTTACACACCTGCTACATAAGAACATCCGTTTTCAATGAGATGCCGGATGCCAGCAAGCATTCCAAATGCTTAAAGACTGTCTCATGAATACACCATTGCTGGTCCCACCAGATCTGAGTAGACCTTTATTACTCTATATTTCAGAAACTAATATGGCATTAGGTGTACTACTGGCACAACATAATGCAGAAGGGAAAGAGTGTGTTGTTTACTACATCTCTCGCACACTAGTTGGCTATGAACTCAATTACACCCTTATTGAGCGAGCTTGCCTAGCAGAAATTTTGGCAACCACTAAACTGAGGCACTATCTATTGACACATAAAGTACAGCTCATTGCAAAGATCGATCCACTCAAATACTTACTCAACAAAGCAACATTGATAGGCTGCTTGGCCAAATGGGTGATGATTCTAAGTTAATTTGACATCAAGTATGTGGACCGTAAGGCTATCAAAGGACAAGTTATTGTAGATCAATTGGTCGACGCACCACTCGTAGGCGATCATCCCCTCATTTCCAATTTTCCAGATGAAGAGATATTCATGATCACGGCAGCACAACCATGGAAATTGTACTTTGATGGTTCATACACTAGGCATGGCTCGGGGGCAAGCATTGTGTTTATCACACCTCAAGGTGACAGCATCCCGAAATCTTACAGACTCACATTTCCATGCACCAACAACATAGCAGAGTATGAGGCCTTGATCACAGGACTCGGGCTAGCCATACAATGGAAATTACAAGAACTACAAGTATATGGCGACTCCTAACTGGTCATTCGACAAGCAACTGATGAATATCATACTAAAGATGACAAAATCATGGCATACAAACAAATGGTGGATAAATTAAAGGCATCATTTACTACTATCATCTTTGATCAGATACCAAGAGATCAGAATCGAGCTACTAATGCTATGGCTACAATTGCATCTCTCCTAGATCTTCCACAGAATTCAACACACTATGAGTTCTTGGTAGAACAGCTTTGGATCCCCACTTATGATATCCCCGAATCCAAGATGATATGTCGCCTTATCGGTTCTGAATCCCCATGGTACGGTGAGTTCTATACCTACCTCCTTGATCACATACTTCCTCCTAACCAATCAAATAACCAACGTAAAACCTTCATTCGCCCAACCGCTTGATATACCATTATTGTTGAAACCCTATACCGACGCAGTCTTCATGGTACTCTCCTTCGATGTATGGAACACGATGAGATAACAAAGGCCTTGGAAGAGGTACATGAAGGAATTTGTGGAACTCATGCAAGTGGTCCGTCACTAGCCAAGAAACTCCTATGCACTGGATACTATTGGCCATCTATGGAAAAAGACTCATACTACTTTGTCAAAAAGTGCAAGAAATGTCAAGTTCATGGAGACCTGATACATGCATCGGCACAGGAATTGCAACCAATCACAACACCATGGCGTTTTTGTCAATGGGGCCTTGACCTTGTGGGTAAAATCCATCCATCTTCATCTAACGGCCACAAATTCATTATTACCGCCACCGAGTACTTCACAAAGTGGATCCAAGTTGTTCCACTTACCCAAGTCACCAGCAAGAAGATCACCTCATTCATCCTCAATTACATCATATGTCGGTATGGTGTACCCATGTCCATCATCATAGATAACAGTCTTCCATTCAAAAATCAAGATGTTCGTGAGCTCTGTGAGAAATTTCACATCCAACACCGCTTTTCCACTCCCTATTACCCACAAGGCAATGATCAGGCCGAAGCATCAAACAAAAACATATTAAAAATCCTAAAGAAGACAGTCAATGATGTCGGTCGTGATTGGCACGTTCAATTAAATCCAACACTATGGGCATACCGCACTAGCATTCGAACCCCTACAGGTGCAACTCCCTACTCACTAGTCTATGGCGCAGAAGCTATCTTACCTATCGAGGTCGAGATACCATCTGTACGGATTTCCTTGCACAATCTCATCGATGATGAAGCATACAGAGTATCACGTCTCCAAGATTTAGAGCTACTTGATGAGAAACGACAAGCTACATACAATCACCTCAAAGCCTATCAACAATGCATGAGTAGGAGCTATAATCATCGAGTTAGACCTCGTACATTTGAGGTAGGTGATCTTGTTCTTCGAGAGAATCCTCGTAACCAACCAAACCAAAAACATCAAGGAAAGTTTGAATCAAATTGGTTGGGTCCATATGTTATCACTGTTGTATTTGGGTCTGGGGCATATCAGTTGGCTACTTCAGAAGGAGAACCGCTAGCAGATCCGATCAATAGCATGCACCTCAAAAGATTTTATACATAAAGCTGCACAGAGCATCAAGCTCTCATGCATATCAGCAAAAACACCAAAAACATTCAGATAAATGTCTTGAAGAAAATACAAAAACATCAAAAAAAGTGAAGAAAAATAATGCATCCAAACGATGAACAACCACTCTGGTGGCACCTTGGGTAAGTGCGATGGTGAAAACTTGGCAAACAGGAGCCACTCATAAAGGCTATGGCTCGATTCTCTTTCAAACTTGTTGTGATCACATTCATTACATGCATACATCCATCCATCCAAACCATGGCTTGTTATTGATCTGCAATCAAGAAAGTACTTCATGCGTCTTGTATCCTGCTTTTTAATAGTCATGTCTAGAAACTGGGGGCAATGCCCTTAACCTGTTTGATGGAAGTAGATACTACATTGTTTTGTGATTCACTGAGTTCTTCATTTCAAAACTGTCTCACAAAATCCAAAAACATTCAAAACAATCATCAAAATCCAAAAACATTGGAAAATCGTCTCACAAAATCCAAAAACATTGGAAAATTATCTCACAAAATACCAAAAATATTGGAAAACAATCATCAAAATCCAAAAACATTCAAAAAAATCACAAAATCTAAAAACATCAAAAATCAATCAAAACCATGACAACACCTTGTACATACGTTTTTCAAAGCAAATACCAAAAAAACACTATGAAATACTCCAACGATGACCACTTATCACATTTAACCAAACAATCAACATCAACGCTCAAACTATCTTCAACAAGGATGCATCCTTTCTTACCAAAACAAAGACAAAATGACATTTTCTTTGACAAGAAAATTTTGTTTAAGCTATCAAATACTTGGTTGATTTGTGGGTTATTTATTCATATCAGGTTCCTACAGCATTGTTTGTGTATCTTCTATGCATTATTCTGATGAAGTATTGGGGCATGTCCTAATAGTGTCTACGTGGGAAGTTCACTAAGCTACATGATCATAAACAAAATACAGTCATAGATCACTATGGCTTCCTGACTATGGCATATACCTCGACCATATGAGCATGAACCATTACCAAGGATCCATATTATTTATTCTTTATATATGTTGTTTGCTTACAGGTACAATGTTCTTCCTTTGGTTCCTCCTACCTCATCCAAATTGGTTTATCTCTGATTATGGTATGAACTTGTCTCAGGATATGATCGGCAAAAGATCAAGGAGGACGTTCCAAGTCATACATGAAAGGAGATAATCCTTGTTTGTTCCGCAAGCAATACTCAAGTCAACTTGATCCATTATATCAAGTTGCTTGTATTAACTTGCTATATCAAAATTCATGTAAGGAATACTCAGGTCATCTTGAATCATTATGTCAAGTTGCTTGTATTTTCTTACAACATTTTAAAAGCTCAATGATGAAAAATAAAGCACTATGGATCGTCATTCCATCTCATCTGTATATATTGCATTCTATTGCATTCCACCCATTCAGACATTCATAATAGCTGCATATCATGCATACATAGTCATAACAAGGCATACTCTATTTTACTCATCTTCTTCCATAGGACTCGGTCCTAGGTCCTCCATATCTTCTATCTAACATTGAATCCCCCCCTCACCCTGCCTATCTTGGTCATCATCATAATCCCTTCATCGTTTCCCATCAACCCAATCAAGCCACGTTCATCACCATCCATCTCTAAACAAGACGGACTGTTTTTCCCATCCTAAGTCAACCCAATCAAGCAAGTTACTTTGTCTACACAGACACATCGACTCACACACACCTAGACTATCAACAAATACTCTGATCAAGTATCTTCGGGTCTCAACAGGTAATCAATTATGGCAAACCTTGACTACAATAGGCATTTATCATAATGACCTAGTCTCAACAGTGCTGCTATGATTCACCACAACCATCCATCACACGCACACACTATCAATTGATCAACCAATCAAACACAATCTAAGAGACAATTACACCAATTGTCTAAGTCTCAACGAGTATTTTTCTTCATATACCTTGACTTCATCGGGCAATTATATCAATTGTCTAAGTTACATCAGGTCACTTTGATTCACTTACTCAAACTTTATCATATCCAAGCAACCAACTAACATCAATTGTCACACTTTGATTCGACCGGGGCAATTCAACCAATTGCACTAGATTGTTCAACTAATTTTGATCAATTATATAGTATCACTCGAAAACCACACGCTACATCTACTTTGTATCTCTTGCATGACCTAAAGGTACTCATAGGCTTGTTGTTTCTCCGTTTCACTTCGTTTTCTCCCATTCTTTCCCCGTTATTGCTAATTTCTTCTATTCTACCTCCCCTCCACTTCTCATTCTTTTTAGAGAGATTCCCCAATTTTTCAAAAAAAATCGGCCCATCTCTCGAGGGGGCATACCACCCATTAAAAAATTATATTTTATGGGGCATTTCTTCACACCTATGTTTCTTTCTTTGAAACGACGCGATAAACTGCACCGTCTCAAAGAGGGGCAAATGTAGTCACATAAATCTGTCCATTTTAATTAAATAAATATTTGTTATTTATTTAATTAAAAATCCACTAGCCATCAGTTAATTAATTAATATTTAATTAATTCATCTTCAAACATTCTCCTATTAATTAAATAAAATATTCAATTTATTTTAATTCATTCATTCAACCAAATTCACACTCAATTAAATGAATAAATACTATTTATTCAATTTAATCATCTTTCCTCTCTTAAATAAATTAAATAAAGCATTTATTTAAATCATTTATTCCCCCCCACTTGCATTTTCCTACATCTCCTACTTGCCCTTCCTAAATTCTTCTAGATTCTTCTAACCCTTTCCTAATTAACCTAATCCATCCCCTAATTATTGCTACATTCCTAAGCAACTTGAAATCACTTCTCAAAGACTTCAAAGTTTTTGAAAAGCATTAAATGTTTGGTGTGATCAACAAGTTAACCTCTAAAGTCTTTCAAACCATTAATGGCTCTTACATGACCATTTATGGTTAACCCCTAACTCAACCCTCATGTGAGTCTTGTGTCTCCTCAAACATTTATTGCTTTGACCATGGTTACCCCTTTTACCTTTGCACAAGAGTTTATCCATTGGATAAAAGCTTTATTCTTTGAATAAAAAATTTATTCACTCAACCCAACCTTGACCTTAACTCCCAAGTTAACCTTCAGGTCATGTCAAGCATTTAATTATTATTCCCTCTCCTCTCAACCTATCTCATATGGACACTTATCATCCTAGGATTGGGTTGAAAGCCATCACATGGATTGAATATCATTCAATCCTGACCCTTGTTGAGATTAGTCAATCTCAACCATCCATTGCTCCATTTTTTCTATAAATAGAGCCTAGTTCTTCATACTCTAGATCCTGAAAACTTGTGTGCATCTAAGTTATAGAGAATTCTAGAGAGCATTTAGCATAAATCACTAATATATTGTTAATTTGGCCTAAAATAAATCATTTTAGCATCATAGCATCTAATATTAGCTTTTGTTCACATTTGCATAGTATTTTAGAGTAAACATTTCAATCTTGAACCTCCATAAGCATCCATAGTGCAAAAAGTTGTTGAGAGCTACACTAATTTGGAACTTGAAGAGGAGAGGAACAAAGGAGAAAGAGCTAAGAGCATGTTAGAAGGCATTTGGAGATGTCTTGTTATATTTACTTTCATAGTTAAATATTTCTTCATGTTTTTAGTGTCTCTTTTGATATGTCTGCTTAGATTAGTTTTTGGTTGATTAACACTAACAATTTCTTGTGTTTTTGGTGTGTTATACGACCACGGGTTTTAGTCTAACCATTGTCCACTTTGCAGAGCATCACAAACAAATAAGTAAGGTACCATATTGGAAGTTGTGATGTGATTGCTTCATATGGGTTGCATTATGCAATAACTCTCGGCACAACACCTCACAAAGGTCAATGCATTTTCCTTCCATTATCATCTGGTATGTGGCATGTGTGGTAGTGTCGATAGAAACACCCTTTCAATTGGTGTAATACACTTTATAAGCTATGCCCACGATTGCATACTTTATTGCTAGATTGGTGATATTCATCACATCAAGGCTTCTCCCATCATACATTGCTCTGATAAGCTTTGTAACTTCTACATTTTTATGTCCTTCTACAGTATTTCACGTTTCACCCATAATTTCATAACCACCTAAATTGCTTCCTTTGTGATCCCATGGGGTTTGTCTAAGCATAAGTATTTGTCATGGAACCGACTTAAGATAATGCAGACCCACTCCTCTTATGTGGTAAAATATGACAACTCCCTCTAGACATCTAACTTTTTCTCTACTATTATGTTGTATTTCAGTAGGTGATGGCTTGTGATGCGCTATAGTAGGGTAATCCTAAGGTCTTCAAACTTTTTTGTGATTAATCTTTGCAATTGCAGCATAAAATAATGCCTAACATCCTTTGTATATATAACATCATGGACTTTAAAAAAGACTCCCCGCAAGATCAACCTCCATCCCTTTATAAGGGAGATTTTCGTATTTGGTCTTCTCTGAGGAATCTATGAGAATTGGTAGGGCCATGTTGGTAGTTTTGGAGTGCATCAATGAAAGGGTAAGTGTAGCTAGGGTTTAAACATAGAGAGCTAAGTGCACAAGAGCAAGATGAGTGTAGTAGTAAAAGTGAGCATAAGTGAGAAATTATGAATGTGATAGTGACAAGATATAGGGGAGAGGAGCCAAAACATGTGCACCCTAAATTCAAGCGTTCACGCGGCACGCCATGTAGACCCACAATCTAAATTTGACCGCTAGCCAGGTAGACCACTGAGTTGGCTACCCCAAATCAAAATTGTGCATGTTGACTCAGCTTTTTGCCATGTCATTGGTGACTTGGCCTCCAATTGGTAAAAAATATGCCACTTTGGTGTGTCAATTGGAACGTGGTCAGGCCCACACCTGAAACTTGCCACGCTTTCCATCCATATGGAACGGGGTGGTTGCATTGCGATCAACCACTTGCACACCCAGTCAACCACCATGTCTGTCATAAACTCCCACCGCCACATTCAAACTTTCACTGTAGTTGCATTAACTATGTGTCACCTCGCCTTACTTGCTACTGTTGGCTCGCATTCTTTGAGCCTTTGAGCATTCAATACGCTTGACTCCTAGCACATTGAGTCGACGTTGCTTCATTTCCCTCTCATGCAATGACTATTGTTGGTTTTCTTGCACGCCACAAACTGCTCGTCATGGGATGCATTGAAACCGCCTTTGGACTAGAACGTGTGCACTATGAATCGGGTAATGCATGCATACATCTGCGCATTCACTGGATTTTTGTTGGGGTTTAACAGGTTTTTGGGGTTTCTTTTTTTGCATTGAAGTGCATTACTCCCTCGCGAGCTCCATTTTGCAGGTTTGGAGCCGAATGGCAAGGACAACAGACCCTCATTTGTAGATGAGAGAATGGGTCTTTTCTCCTTCGACCTAGGTGAGGATATATCCTCATTAAGGCTCACTAATTTCATCATGTTTGTGCTTTTGTGTTGTATTGCTTTTTTACGCCATTAATCCTTTTAGTTTATTGTTTGATATGGTGGTGATCTAACTCTCTTGTCCTCCTCAGACTTTGTTTTGATTGTCCCGCAAGGTTCGGCATGTCTTTGTGTTTTTCAACACTAAATTATGTGTCCATAAACACAAATACATAACAAAGGGAATCATACTCCTCTGTTTTATCTTTACTGTCATTTTAATGGTGACCTATGAATAAAAAAGGTTTTTCATTTCATGCATCACTGCTAATATTGGGATTATTGATTTCGATTTCGAGCATCAATGTGGTTTAATGGTTTAATGATTTTTAATTTCACCATTAATGTTGAAGTGTTGAAGGGTTGAAGGGTTTCATAGACAGTCAGTTAAATTGTTTTAGGGTTTCATTGTCACTGTGTGTGGGATTCAATTACATTGTTCATGTTCAATAGTTTACCATTGCAAAATTAATCTGCATAAAGGTTTAAAATGAATTGTTCATGTTGGGTTTAATTGTTTCCATTCGTGAATTGTCAAAATCAACCTTCCTGTTTAAGGGTTTCAAATTCAATGCTTCATTGTTAATGTATAAGGGTTCACAAATTCACTTTTATTGTACAAGGGTTTGAGGGTTTCAAATTTGACTATTTCGATTGGCAACTATGGTTTCAATTTCTTTGTCCAAGGGTTTACATTTCCATTGTTCTATGGGTCAAGGTGAACAATTTGAAACTAGTCCTTGGGTTCAAGGGGTACACTCTAAATTGATATAGGGATTCACATTATCTGTTAAAGTTGGGTTTACAATTTCACTTTTATTGTTTGAGGGTTTGAGGGCTTCTAAATCATATTTCAATTGGCATCAACGGTTTCAATTTCATTGCCCAATGGTTTACATTATCATTGTTCTACGGTTCTAGATGAACAATTCAACACTACTCCTTGGGTTCACTAGATGTTTACATCTCAATTGATTTAGGGATTGCATTTTTCTATTAAAGTTGAAGGGTTCACAATTTCACTTGTACTGTTAAAGGGTTTGAGGGATTCTAAATCACTGTTTCAATTGGCATCAACGGTTTTATTTGCATTATCCGAGGGTATACATTTCCATTGTTTTATGCTTCTAGGTGAACAATTGGAAACTACTCCTTGGGTTGAAGGGTTTCAATCTCAAAATTGTGGACAGATTCACTTTCACTGTTAATGTTCCAGGGTTCGCAATTTTATTTTAATTGTTTAAGGGTTTGAGGGCTTCAAAATCATTGTTTCAATTGGCATAAGGTTTCAGTTTCATTGAAAAAGGGTTTACATTTCCACTACTTTATGGTTCTTGGTGAACAATTCAAAGCTAGTCCTCATTTCTAGGTGAACAGTTTGAAACATGTTTTAGGGGTTCAATTTATGAAATCTTCCCTCGTTCCATTATATAGTTGCATGTTTTACTTTGTTACAATCACTTTGCATGTTTCATGGAATCATTTTATGTATTCTTCGCCGATTCTATTCAACATGTTTAGGGATTCAATTCCATACTTAATGTTTAAGGGTGTACAGTTTCACCTTAGACTTTTAAGGGTTTGAGGGTTTCAATTTCAGTGTAATTAGTTTCAATTTCATTTTCATTAATACATATTTCCAATTTTAATATTGAAGTGTTTTGATTTCAACTAACATGTTTTAGGGACTCAATTTATGTAATATATGGGATTCAATAAAATATATCTACACATTTTACCAATGTTGTATTCATTTACTATCATTTACTCATTCAATTGTACGACAATAGTGTGGTGCCCCTATCCCCACCTCCTAGGGTGGTCCTATGTGCGGGTTGCCCGATCTCCTATGCATTAATTGTCTTCGGGATTTGTTATTCCTCTTTGTCGGCCTTCGACGGTTGAAAGTTAATCCTTGAGGCATGTATAAAAGGGAATTCAATACCTTCATTCAAGGATGGATGAATAGCACATAGATAGAGGATAAAAGATAAAGAGCATAAGGAGAAGATACGAGATTTCAAGGTCATCATCAAGCATTCAAGAATTCAAGTCTTCTTCATTCATCCATTGGACCAACATTACAACATTCATTTGCAAGCATGTGTGTGTGTTAGGGTTTTGTCATGTTACATGTCATTTCATACAGCATTTGCGGTTACATTCAACAAGCAAAGCAATCATCATCAACAAGTTACAGATCTACAAGGTATATATCTTCATTGTTTACATTCAAGCATTTGCAATTACTTTCTTTCTAGGTTGATTCCTCAACCGGGGTTTGATTGAGGCAAACCCCTATCCACAACCCCCCTTTCTTCTCTTTTCTGTGTGTAGGTTGCAAGTATGCAGCTATAATTGTAGGTTTGGGCTAAATTTGCAGAGACGAAAGAACCATTTTCGTTTTGCAAATTTTGTGGCAGACCATGTACATTCCTGTCATGGTCCCAACAACTTTTCTCCAAATTTGCACAGCAAATCTGTATCAGTCTAATTAGCTCAGATCCGAAGTTACAGCGCGATGCCAAACTGGTAGCTCCTCATTTCACTCATTTCCTCTCTTTTCCACATGGGCAACAAGACAACTTTCTCATTTACAAATGAGGGTAAATCACACATCAACCACTTGCAATCCATTTAGTATTCGTATCCTTGTTTCTATTGGATTTAGATCTAGTGGATTCAACACCTCTTTTGAATGTAAAGTTCCCTCCCGAATGAAAATCATCCTAGTGGCTTCATTTCTCTCTCCTAGGTGGGGGAGTAACTAAGATCCAATTTTATATATATATATATATATATATATATATATATATATATATGATATTGAATCCCTTATACAGTGAAACCCTTTAACCCAAGTTTGACATATCAGCAGTGCATATATGTATGTATGTATGTACATGTATATTCATATATGTATGTGTTGGCAAGAGACATTGAATTGTTGATCAGATATTGTCATTGATGGCAACTTGAGCCGGATACTCAATCCACAATTCATGATTCATTCATAACAAAAGATTGATTGAGGTCCAATAAGGTCCGGTGAGAATAGCTTATCTGGTAGAGTGTACAACACATGATTGGATTCATTTGTATTGTGTATTTTATGTGGCAGATCTCGAAGAATAATTTTGGTTGTGTGATATGCATTATTCCAAGCTTATGGCCTCTGATGTTGTGAATTGAGTAAGTTGGAAGATCCAGTAGATAGTTTTCTGGTAAAACAATGTTCATTAGCAAGTAACGTGTGAATATTCTGTGTGCAGATTGTGCGAAGTGATTTTGGACATTGTTTGCATGTTCGAGGTAGTTAAGCCAGCATATGGGAAGTGTATGCACTTTTTTTTTGGTTCGCTTAGTTTTTTTTGGATCGGTTTGAGTCGACTTGGGTAACATGTTTCATGTTGCATATTATGCAGTTTTTGGGTCAACGTGGAATTAATCTAATTTGATGTTCCAGATATATAAGATTGATTGATTTGATCATTTGAGAGATCAATGATGATATGTGAAGTGTGTATGAGTGATTGTGTGCAGTTGCACGTGTGCGGTTGGAAGATTGGTGCTTCAGTATAATGCAAAATATCAGAATAGAGCAGAGTAGCAGAGCAGAATGTGATCGTGTGTTTTGTGCTTAACCGAAATGATACTTTGACATTTGTTGATGTTATTAAATTGTTCAAACTCTCTTGTATCTCTTATAATCATTTTGTAAGGCAGTGAGTCTTCCGAGTTGTAGCCCTTATTGTAAACTTTGAGCAGTGAGCTCTAGGTAGTGTGCCTGAATGCATGTGCATTCCCCTATGTAATATTTTTTTACTTCTAACAAAGTATATTAATATTGTGGGTTTGAATCCCACCGTGGTTTTTTGCTTAACCGGGTTTCCACGTAAAAATCTCGGTGTTATGGTGTTGTTGATCTTGGCTTTGTGGTTTTGTACTTTGTTTTTCTTCATTTGCCTTAAGTGGTTGAAAAATCAAGTTGTGAAAGTTAAAATTGTTGAACACTGATTCACCCCCCCTCTCAATGTTCCCTTGATTCCAACATTGGTATCAGAGCCTAGTTCCTCGAAAGAAGCCTAACAACTTGAGGGAGATCTAGGAAGGTGTTTTAATGGATTTCAGTGGTCTTAGACAACAGCTACTTGTTGCACTTGATGATCTTGATCAATCCAAAGCTAAAGTCCGGGAATTGAAAGCAAATCTCAAGGATGCTGAAAATTTCATTCAGACATTAAAGGAACAACTGAGTAAGTCCGAGGAAAAGAGAAAGGATCTTGTTGATCAACTTCAGGAGAAAGAAAGTCAAAACATTATTGAAGAAGCCCTGAAGGAAAAGATAGAAGAACGTGACAGACTTGCTAGAGTTAATGCAGTTCAGAAAAATGGGATGGAAGCCATTGTGATGAAAATGACAAGAGAGATTGAAGAAAGGAAGAAGAATGAGGAAAATCATGCTCAGTCCTTGAAAGACAAATCTGAAGAATTTTGTAAACTTCAGAATGAGAATGGATAGTTGATGAGTGATCTTCAAGATGCCAGAGAACATGAGGAATATCTTGGAAAGCAGGTCCTACTTCTTAAGTTTGACCTTGAAGCCGCAAATGAGTAGAAGGAGAAGTTTTAAATCAGTTCAGCAAGGCTAGATGAGATGCTTGCAAGTCAGAAGAATCCTAATGACACATAAGGTCTTGGATTTGCTAAAAGGCAAAAGTTCCAAATCAACACAAAAGAAGACCAACTCAAGAAGGCCTCCGGTAAGGCAACCTAATGCTCACAAATTCAATGGTAATTGTTTGTTTGCAATAAATTTAGTCATATGGTTAGTCAGTACAGAAATAGGATGACCAATAATGGTCCATCTTTTACCAGTCAATGTTCCAAATGCAATAAGTATGGTCATAAGGAAAATATATGCAAAAGTATGAGAAATAGCTTTCAAAATAGGAGAAATGTTAGATGTTATGCATGCGGTAGGTTTGGACATGTTGCTAATCAATGCAAATCAAGGGGAAGCCCGATGAATTTCAAACCTATGCAAGGAAATGTTGTTTTCCATGCTTGCAACAAATCCAATCACATTGCTAAGTATTGCAGAAGCAGATTTATGAATAAGGAAGGTTTGGAAGACAAGAACAAAAATGTGAAGGTTGATGAGAAGGGTAAAGAAAAATTAGATGAAGAGGACTTGGGTCAAGAAGAGATGCTAATGGAGGAAATGGGTCTGGACCTGATTCTGGTGCTAGAATCTCATCTGGTAACTAAAGCTAAGGCATCCGGCCTTGGGGGAAGCTTTCATGAAAATCTTTCAAACCCCATGTTTGAGATCTGAGCCTGATTTTGGCAGGTTGCAATGGTATATGTGATGTTCCCAGATGTTTATGATGAATTTTCAAAACAGTTCGAGCAAATATGAAGGTCTGCAGAAGATCTTTTGTGAAAAGCAGAGTATCTGAATGAATTGGGGGATAGTGCATTTATCAAAGTGAAGAGTTCAGTATGTGAAGGATAAAAGGAAAATCAACCATTAATTTCTCACTTTACATTTGAAGTGAGAAAGCAATAAAGCTTGGTGAAGGTGATTCCAAAGCAAAAGAGAGATTTGTCGAAGAGATCTTGCATCTGGTTGAAGATTGAAGAGGTATTTCTCTGTTAGAACTTTTTCAGTTTGAAACCTAAATTTTCCGATACGGCATTGACTGGTGTTGCGACCCCACTAATAGTTGATGTAACTAAATGAGCTAGACCAAACTTCAACAAACACCCCTAAAAGTCGATGGAAGATGATCTAAACAGGGCATTTTCAACGGTCCCATATGGAGTTTTGCATGTGGAGGATATTAGGGTTTACAATCACTATAATATTGAAGAGCACGGGAATGCCCAAATGTTGAAACTCTACATACATCGTATAATTAACGGGATGGGAAACCTAAAACCAGAATTCAAAACGTTGGAGGAAAAGGGTTTCGTATAGTTTGTGAATTTTCCAAATTTTGATGAACCTAAGTGGGTCTGACATATCTTGAGCAGAATGCATGACAAGTTCATGTGGCTTAATAAACCACACAAGATCACCAAGACAACAATCAAGGCAGTAACTTGTCTGAATTCGACCAGTGAGGTACCTGGTCTAAGAAATGTAAAAAACCAGTAAGTAACGGAGGTAACCAATTCCCAATTTGACAAGAGGGCAATGACTATCAGTGACATAATCGAATATAATGTCATATTTTCATCAATGGTGATAGGATACAATCTATCAATCCAACCGCGAGAATTTAGTATCTGGTATGGCCATCTATATTGCCTAGCAAATATTGAAAGAAGATAAGTTGTACAACCAAATCTTTTGAGCAATCTGAAGAAAATCAAGCAAGACAAGAAGCATGTGTTCAAATTTGGCACTTTGATTATATGTCTATGTTTCAACTTCATGAATGAGATTCTGGTAGTAGGAAAGGTTAAATGGGCCTATGATAGGTTGGTGGTTGTGCGGATCAAACAGACGCTTTAGAGTCTATGAGATTTATAAGAACAGAACGACATACTTTGGGGATACTTCAAAACCTTTCAAAGCATGATGGAAATCAGAGAAAGGATTCCTAAAGAGATAGTTGAAAAGTATCAAGATACTATTTTCTTTATGGTAGACACTGACTAATGCCTTATGGAAGTCATTGAGCCAAGGACTTCATGGATAATGCCCATGGGTTATGAGGTTGAAGGTAATATACTTGAGGCACATGCTCAGCACCTATTGAGAAAAATGGTGGACAAGTCTAAGGAGAGGTTCGACACATATAAGGAAAAGACTTTGAACCTACGTTCTCAATTCAAGAAACCTAAGATCACCAATGAGGTGGTCTAGAGAGCTAGAGAGAAGAACATCTTGAAGGATGAAGATAGTGTCAAGCCCAGGCAAGGAAAACCAAAAAACCCTCCACCTAGGCCAAGGCAGACAAGGAATTTTGCACCCTCCTCTAGTACTCAAAAACCACCCAATTCACCTAATCCTCAAGCCCAACCATCTGGTGGAGCAATGAAGAGTAAGAAAGAGCAACCACGAAGATTTAATGTGGTAGCCTCTATGGAAGAAGAGGAAACATAATCTAATGAAGTGATAAAAGAAGTAAAGAAAAGTGATACAGCTACCAAGGTTGTCAAGAAGAAACCATCTGATGAGGAGAAACCTAGCAAGAAGGCAAGAGTTGAAGTAGAAAAATCCGGGATAACACTAAAGAAAGTAAAGCATGCAATAACTGAACAAGGTAGTTTGAAACTACTTTGTCAATTCTATGATCTATTGGATGACAGAGGGAAGAAATATTGGAAAATGCCACAATTATATATTTGGATAAGTATAATAGGGTTCTCGTTGAGATTGTATTAGAAGTTCCTAAGAGCTTATATGATCTCTTAGAACTAAGGAAAGAAACAACAAGATTAGAAGAAGAGATGATAAGGGAGTATGTGTTAATGCAACTTTGTCTAATAATTGCTAAAGTGGAAATAGATAGATTTCTTAAGGATAACAAAGACAAGTTCAAAAGCAAATCAAGGGTGAACAGATTAATGATTGCGAAAAATGAGGAAGTTCACAAAGATATTGAACAAATTTTGAGGGAAATTATTTCGAAGTATCAGTATGAGGTGATTCTTGAGAGATCTCAGGAAGATGCAGAAAAGTCTATTCTAGAAGTACTAGGAATGTCATCCCTAAGAGATGAGCCAAAAGTTGATGAACCGGGAGGATAGATAGCCCAACAGGTTAACTTAGGAATTAAGGATACTGCAACTGTGAAGGTAGATGTAAGTCAGAAGGAAATTGATGCAGGTGAGGGTACTCAGAACCCTCTAGTGGCAATTGTTGAACTTAAGGAAGACGCAGAGAAGGCAGTGGAGACAAAGAAGGGAGCAGAGGAAATAGAAAGCAAGGTTGAGCAGATTCTGGTGGTAAGAGACACTGTGAAATCGGAGAAGGGGAAGCAGACCATAAGTGATACAGACTTCATCCAAGGCCCCATCAATATTGAATCTCTATCCCTTGTTCAGGCGCTCAAATTGGTTGCACTTGCTCAAGCCAAAGCAAGTGAAGACTTACTGAAATCTCACACAAAGGACAGTGGGATGATATCATTGGCAACGAGTGTTCTTGAAAATATTTTGCCATCTTTCAAGCAGGACTCATATGTCACACCCTCTGAAAAGCTGAAGAGTTTGCTTGATTTAGTTGATTCTCATTTTGAATCATTCGAGAAAGTTGTAAGGGCAAAGGTTCTAAGAAATTTAAATGCTATGAGGATGAGGACAGTTTTTAAAATGATTGAAGGAGATAGAAAAAATTTGGTCACTTGCGCTAAAGGAATTCAAGATGCACTGGCCGAAGGAGGAAGAATCTACAAGTCATGCCTCCTATTTCCTAAGTTCACTATTGAGGTTGACAACAAGATAAAGGAGTATGAAGGGCAGTTGGCCAACCTATCTCAATCTTATGATCCTCAGTCTATTTTTGCAAGCAACAGAGAAAATCGGGTGCTATCTCTACTTGATAAAATCAGGAGTCTGAGTCAGGAGAAGGATAGGATTGTAGGAAGAGTGGGAGAGCTAAGGAATCTAATCACTCCTTGGTTAGACATTATCTGTCTTTTGGGTGGTCTGCTTAACCATAGATTCTAGATTCTTGTGTTGATCTTGCAATCAACCATCCCCAATCAGAGCCACTGTTGGGACTCATTAAAATTGAGTCAAGTTTTGAGGCCCAATTCAAATTTTGCTTTGCAATTCCAAATGAGTTAGTTTGAATGGCCTATTTAGAGAGAGGGCGAAATGGAGCTAGTTGATTTTCAGGGGGTAAAGCTATGAAAACTTGTTGTACACCTTTCATTTGGCCTATGCAGTGATGTGAAACTTTCAGAATTCAATTTGGATAAGTTTACTAGGTAACCATTTCGAGGGGTGAGCTGAAATTGCATTTTAGGCACAAATGCAGATTTTATTGAGTAGCCTACTTTGAGTGTTTGTATCTTTTGCCCTGTTGGTCATCATGGATAAATTCAAAATGGATTCAATTGTATGCATAAATGTGAATTATCTTGCAAAATTTCTAGTTCTAATGAATCCATCTGCTCAGTTTTTGAAGATCAATCCGTTTGCAGTTTGTGTGTTTTGGCAAGTCCCTGTTTCGACACCTAGTCGGAGCCCTATTTTGCACAAGTGTAAAAGTTGCCTCAGTAAGCATCATGTCAGAATGTTTGCTCCGAGATATTGTTGGTATAAATGATGAGTCATGTTTCAAGTTTCAGGCTCCTACCAATCCATTTGATCGGTTTTCAAAAGGGTTCATCTAGCCATCGTTTTCAGTTATCCATACTTTCAGTGCTATATCAGTTAAAGTAGTTGTTTTTATGAGCACGCCATTTGCATCCAGTCAGGCTTTTGGTCAAACTAAGAAATCAAAGATTTAGTATGTACTTTAAGGTACCTGTGTTTCAAATTTGAGGGTCTACGGAGGTCGTTTGATATTTTTGAGAAAGGCATCATGTGTTGCCAGAACATTGACTTCATCAGGTCCACAGTGTCGAAAAAGCCAGTTGGTCATTTTCGCCAACTAATATCTCTTCGCTTGGGACTCGTCTTGAGAAATCGTTTGGTAGATTTCATGCTTGCATATCAGAGTACACGCCTATCAGATGGCGAGCTCCAGAAAGGTGTTTTGACCGGCTTGAAAAATATGTCTTCGCGATTAAATGCCTGAAAGTTGTAAAATTCAATTTTATGATTTGAAAACGATGACGATCGTTTCCAGAGGTATGTTTGAGGTCCGTGAAGCATTTCAGAGGTCAGTTGCTTTGAAAACGAATTTTTTTTTAACCAGACCCACTTTGGGACCCGACCTAGCTCATGCTTATGCATTAAGTCTTGTTGCAAACTGCTCTTGTTTCATGGCATGCAATCTCCCTTTTGACAAATGATGATGCTAGAGAAAGTTACAGACTAGATGTTTGTTGTTCTAATCATTGTGAAGAGAAGACAATAATGGTATGCCTTTGATGTGAAAATTGGGAATTGTTGTCTAATCTTTGTAACAAAGTGAGCCTTGCCAGGGTTGTAGCCCTTCTTATTTTTTAGCAGTGACCTCTAGTCAGTGTGTCTAAATGCATGTGCATTCCCCTTTGTAATATTTACACATACTACTGCAGAGTATCATCTTATTGTGGGTAGGTTCCCACCGTGGTTTTTCCCTTAACCAGATTTTCCACGTCAAAAATCCATGTGTTATGTGTGTTTTTGATGTGTAGTTTATCTTTACTACTGTTGTTCTTAATCGGATCTGAAGTTGTGGTTATTTTGGTTGAGTTTGGTGAAAACTGTTTCACCCCCCCCCCCTCTCGATTTTCATGTTGCCTTGCTTCTAACATCCGGCAGTTAGATTCTTATTGCAGTGTATATATCTTGGTTTTGTTCTGACACTTAGTCATTTTTCACTAAGTGTTGCCATTAATGCCAAAGGGGGAGATTGTTGGTAAGAGACAATGAATTGTTGATCAAATGTTGTCACTAATGGCAACTTGAGTCAGACACTCAGTACGCAGTTCATGATTCATTCATACTGGAAGATTGATTGAGGTCCAGTAAGGTCCAGTGAGAATAGGTTATCTGGTAGAGTGTACAACATCTGGTTGCATTCATTTGTGTTGCATATTTTATGTTGTGGATATCAGAGAAGCATTTTGGTCGTATTATATGCATTATTATAGGTTTACGGCCTCCGATGTTGTGAATTAAGTAATTTGGAAGATCCAGTAAACAATTTTCTAGTAGAAAAGTGTTCATTAGCAGTAACGTGTGAATATTTTGAGTGTGGATGTGCGAAGTGATTTTGGCGGTTGTTTGCATGTTCGAGGTAGTTAAGCCAACATATAGGAAGCATATGGATATTTTGATGCAGATCCCTCCTTGTATCTTGTTAAACACTTCAGGATGTATGACACTGACCCCTCAAAACTTCAATAGGATCCTACAAAGCTAGGCTCTACAATCTTAATTCCAACTTCTCATTTCACTCCAAGATTCATACTACTCAAATTGGGTAACTTGCTCCATTATTCATCATGAATCCTCCTAAGGTTCCTGACCTTCACAACACCTATTTTAGATCATACAATACTTACATGGACCAAACCAAACACTAGTTTCAAAGATTTAACCCAATTCCTTATGACACCTTCACAATTAGGCTTATTTGCTTGTAGCCCTTGGAGACGGGTAATGGGACCTTAAGTCCAAACTTTTCCAAACACCCTAGCAAACAAATCACTCATTCAGATACTCTTTATGGTCTTACACAATCCTCCAAGAGGAGAAGTCAAGATCTAACAAGGAAAGGTCTGAACTCAATGATGACCAACTATCCTAAAGGGCTAATTAGGCCTCTATTTGTGAAGCAACTATATCAAAATGGACACACCTTACAACCACAACCCCATGAGTATGTGGGGAACCATAAACCATTATATATTCCAGGATTACACGCCTAAAATATTCACCAATTGTCTTCTAGGGTAACTATTGCAGTCTAACGGCTAGGTAGCCACATAGAGATGTCTACCTAGGACCTAATCAAAAACACATCTCCCTTGCTCCTCCTACAAAATGCTTTTGGAATCATAGAGTACATAGGTCACACTTGCATTCCACCCACTGCCATGAAATTTAGATGGACAGGTTGCAAATTATGGCCATGGAAAGGCAAAACCCTAGGTAAACCCTGGTTTTCCGAGTACCTATAGCAAAACTTGGATATTTGGAGCAAAATAAATGATCAAGACCTCAAATCAAGACCAAACCATTGGTAACTCACTGCACTAACAAAATCACAACATTGGGGATTGGTCCCAATCTGTACAACTCCGTACCTCGTGCCAAAACTTCACATTTGCAGGAAAAACTCATAATTTCTTATTGTTTGCAATCATAAAATATTTCTCCGTACAGTCTAACCTTGGGAATTGTGTCATCAAGGTGTTTATACCCCTCTAAAACTGCTCTCAACCAAAAACAAGAGGTTAGAGCTGTTGGAGGAGTTAGACCAACAAGAATTCAAAAATTTGCACAAAAGTTGCTCATGACAACTTTTGACAAAGTTGTCAAAAATGTCATTTCTTGCACCCAAATGACTTGGGTCAAGAGTAACACCTCTAAACACCCTAGAAGCACATAAAACAACTAAAACCACAAGGACAAACATATCCTAAGCATACTTAGTCCCCTTTTGTCCAAAAGTCCTAATTGTCTCATCAAGATGCCAAAATAGAAGTTTGGCTCACAATATGGGGTCCTTTATTACAAACACAAAATGCATGATTGAAACACAAGGAAAACATCCTAAGAAATGTTTAAGGTCTTATCCTTCCTCCTCTAAGCCTGAATGATCATGTTGAAGGGGTGCCCCTGCACCATATTTTGTTTTAGTCTGCTTAGTTGTTTTTGGATCGATTTGAGACGACTTGGGTAACACGTTTCATAATGCATGTTATGTGGTTTTTGGGACGACATCGGATTGATCTAAGTTGATGGTGTGGATATATAAGACCGATTGATTTGATCATTTGAGAGATCGATCATGATATGTGAAGTGTGTATGAGTGATTATGCACAATTGCACGTGCGCGGTTGGAAGATTGGTCCTTCGGTATAATGCAGAATATCATAACAGAGTAGAGTAGCAGAGCAGAATGTGATCATGTGTTTTGTGCTTAACCAAAACTATACTCAAGCATTTTTTGATGCTATTAAATAGTTCAAACTCTCTTGTGTCTCTTTGTAAAGCAGAAAAAATCGAACCCTAGTTGCTCTCCCCTCTTCCAACTCCAAGGAGAGAGAAGGGAGGTTACTAGGGTTGACGGTTTTCACTTAGGGGAGACTTTACATTCAAAAGAGGGGTTGAAACCCACAAGATCCAATCCCACACAATGCAAGATTGGATTCTAGATGAGTTTCAAGGGTTAAGACAGCAAGGCTACCCTCTTTTGTAAAGAATGTGGATAGAATGATTAAGCTAGGAATGCATAGAAAGTGAGAAAGATTCGCTTATAAACTGAGATAGGGATATAGGATGAAGCTGTGGACCTGGAATTAGCAGTAAAATGTCGAGACGGCGCTATCCTGCAAATTTGAGCAAAAGTTGACGGGACGATGGCGCCCGGAGTGCACACGATCCTCCGAAAAATCCGCGAAACGAAGGGGGATCTGTTCGTCTCTGCACAAGGATTCCAGATCTTCAATTTCAGCCGCGTACCTGCAACCTACACACAGAAAAGCGAAGACGATTGGGGGGTTAGGGATTAGGGGTTTGCCTTTAGGTCAAACCCCGGTTTTGGAATTAACCAAGAAATGAGAAATGTTGTAAATCTAAATGATTGTAATGTAAAACAAGTACTAGTACCTTGTTGTAAGAATGTTTGTATTCTTACATGCGAAGGTGTAGATGTTGTTGTTTGTTGTATGTTGTAGTATGTGATCTCCTCTTCAATGGTTGAATCCTTGTCTTGAAAGCAACACTTAGCCTTGAATGGAGACTTAGAATGCTCAATTGCTTGAAGAAATGATTGAATGCTTGAATGCTTGAATGTTTTAGTATTGCTTCCCACCCTTTTTTCCATCTATCCAAATGAGAGAGGAAAATGTAGTTTATATACTTGCCAATTAGGGTTAATAGACTGATTTTCCCGACCTTAGGCCGACCAGGAAATGTTATTTTCCAATTTGCAAACAAAAAGACCCGAAGCCCCATAGGAGACCGGGCCCAAAATAGGGCCAGGGACCAGGGCGCTGGGCGCCATGGTCCTGGGGGACCAGGGCGCTGGGCGCCATGGTCCTGGGGGACCAGGGCGCTGGGCGCTCTGGTCCCACCTCCTGGGGCAGCAGGGTGCAAGAAGGAATCAGGCCAGGGTGCAAGAAAATGCAGTTTTTGATGTCGTGGACAAGTTTCGGGGTCTCCATTCAGGTTCTGTGTTGTGTCGCCATCGTGAAGACCGAAATGCAGTCGAAATTGCAAGTGTCGCAATTTTAGGACGCTACATTTAGCCCCCACTTTAGCGGGAGTATAAGCATACGCTCATACTTCCGGTAAAGTACAAGGAAACAACATTGAAAGACTTTCACCACGTCAAGGAGGCAAGATACACCAAGCCCCCAGTGGACTAAGGATCTTATGACTTCGATTGACAAAGTAAAAGGGAAGATCACGAGGGAGAACCATGACTGTCAGTAGTAAGGTTCCCTCACTATGAGTCATGCAAGAGAAATACCAAAAATTTTCAAGGCAAAGCTAAGTTCGCCAAGAAATTTTCAAGTATCCTGAAGGGATAGACGGGGTGTATGCCCCCCTACGTTAAAGCGATCGCACACGCCTCAACGGGGGTGATTGCTTTAACGTAGTGATACACATAAGAAATGAGAAGGGACAGGAGCACGTTATCACAAAGATTTAGCTCCCAAGTGTGAGATAAACCCAAGGATAATAGACACAAAGCACGAGGTGACTTTGCTTTTCTCGGGGTCAGTATGTTGTATGATAAGTCATGTATATCATATGTATGTATGCATAATTGTTCTTCATTCCCCAATCAAGGAAGGTCACCTAGAAGAAGGGAACACATGTGTCTTTTCAGTCAACATGAGAGAGACCAAAAGAGATCTCAATGCTTTGCATCGTCCTCAAGTAGACAACACTAAGGACAACAAATAGAAGAATGAGAATAACACATAGAAGAAGTAACACAAGAGAGGAGGAGAGAGTCTGCTATGCTAATGAAACTAGTCTAGCACGTCATCTACCCCCCGATCTTGCTGATCAATGTTTCGAGAAGGCAGGGAACACGCTAGAGGAGGAACATCTAACACAGCAGATAGAGCTATCACAAGATCCAAACAAGGGCTATGTTCATGTTCTAAGCCACGTTGTTCTTGTCTAGGAGCTAGGATAAGTGCTTTAGAAAATTCGTTAGATAGATGGTTATCAATATCAACAAGTTCATATTCACTATCAGAAGCAAGAGAAGTAACATTTTCATCATGAATAACATTTTCATCTATATCATCATCAAGATTTAAAAAAATAGGATCTTTAACTCGCACAGGATCAAGATCATCATGTATCTTATGTTTAGGAGATTTTGGAGAAAATGGAAAAATGCTTGTTGAAGGTGTTTTTGGAGATTGCAAAGTTTGAGAAGCAGCTGCTTGAGTTCTAAGACGACGCTTTCGTCGGCGTTCACGTGCAGAACGATTTCGTCTAGTCTTAGTAGGAAGTTGAGGAGATTGAGGAGGAGGAATGTTCTCATCCTTATCACTTGGGTGTTTAGGTTGTGGTCTCTTAGGCTCGATAATAGGAGAAGAAGAAGGTCTCTTCTCTCTATAAAAAGGAGGAGGAGGTAAAAAGGAGGAGGAGGAACTGCTCCATATAAAGGAGGAATATTTGGTTTAGGAAGGAGACCAAGTCCATCATGACGATGAGGTATAGGTCTAATTTTAGAAAGTTTACTAGGCATAGACATAGTCACATCCATAGGAATGGGTTGGGAATCTTCTTGAGGAAAGACATTAGTTATATCTTTCAAAGGAAGAACTTCCTTCTCAAGAATGATAGGAATATCAAGTTTGGGTGTTCTAGGTTCACTTAAAGATAAGATCATATCTATTTTCCACTTTTGATAGGATTTGAAAAGATGATCACTTCACGGAGGAAGGGATTGGAATTGTTTAGGCCAAAAATAATCAATAGGAACGCTAGAAGTTCTTTCAGCTGGTTTAAAGAGACTATGATTGACAGTAACAACTTCACCATTATGGGGAAATTTCAAACACTTGTGAATAGGAGAAGCAATAGCTTTCATGGAAGATAGCCAAGGATAGCCAAGCTTCACACGAAATTGTTCGGATGAAGGAATAATAGCAAAGTTCACATCAAGGGATTTGTTATGGACCTCAATAGGTAATGTAATAGAACCAATTGCAGGAGAAGAAAATGCATCAAATAATTTCACAACCACACTTGTTTTGTCATAGATCACTTGATTCAATTGCAAAGTAAAGAGAAATTCTTCAGTAATAACATTAACCATGCACGAAGGATCAATAAGCACTCCACGACAAGGTGTATTCTTGACTTTTGCAACTATATATAAAGGACCATCAGGTGCCCTGATAGTTTCACTAGAATCAAATGTGATGGAAGGTTCTTTAGGGTTTTCTTGCTGCTCTACAAAGTTAATCACATTAGGAGTCATAGACACAAGACCATCAGATGAGAAAGAGGAATCATTAGCCTCAATCGCATTAGAGGTATGAGAAGGTAATGGATCAGTAAAAATCTGAAGATTTTGGTTAGGAGGAGCTACAGATGTATTGCCTTTATCATTCACTCCAGAAACAGAGATAGTATTATTATCAATCAAATCTTGAATTTTACCCTTTAAAGCAAAACATTTTTCAGTATCATGCCCAGGTTGACGATGAAATTGACAAAAAGATTTGTTATCAAAATAGGGTGAATTAATCTTTGCAGGATCAATTTGCCTTACAGGAGAAAGAGTAAGCATATTTTGTTCCAATAACTTATTCATAATACTATGCAATGATTCATTCAAAGGAGTATACTTTCTTTCTTTCTTGAAAAACTTAGAAATAGGAGGCACACCTGATGCTCCACTCACATTGTTGTTGATGATGTTTTCATTGAATTTGATGGAATCTCTGTTTGGTTTAAACTTCCCAAATGGTTGTTGACTACTATCACCCTTATCACTCGGAGCCATAGGATGTGATTGTTCCATTTGACTCACAGTCAGTTGATAATTGTGAAGAGTTGCACACAACTGTTGGAAAGAAGTAAACTCAGAAAACAGGAGTTTGTCTCGAATATCTTTTTGTAAATTAGAAATAAAAATTCTTTGAATATCATTGTCAGGCACTGGAAAAGAAATTTGAGCATACAAATGCTTATATCTACCAATGAAATCAGTCACTTTTTCTTTAACACCTTGTTTACAATGCATTAAATCAATCAAGGTAACTTTAGGACTTATATTGTTCTGAAATTGTTGAATGAAAGCATTTGCAAGTTGTTCGAAAGAAGTAATAGAATAAGAAGGCAACGAGCAATACCATTGTAGGGCTTTATCTCTTAATGTTCTAGTAAACAGTTTTGCAAGCAACCTTTGGTCATAAGCAAAATCAGTACATATTGTTTGAAAAGTCTTAACATCAAATGTGGGCACACTAAACTTAGATTGATTCATAGAGGCAATTTGTTGCTGTAAAGAAGAGACAGTTTGTGCAAGATTGTTAATGGTTGCTTCAGTCGAAGAATTCATATTAGACGTATTAGATTGAGATGGATGTGTTATGTTATTGAAAGAAGGTAAAGAGTAAGGTGGTGGGACACTATGGTAATTAGTCATAGGAGATGATTGGAAAGGAGGAACACTACAAGGAGGAATGGAATGGTTGAATGAATTGCCCCCTTGCGTCATGTTCATTTGTGGAGATGTAATAGGGACACTCATTGAAGGAATGGATGAAGAAGTTGGATTAAATGAAGGAAGAGGATTAATTGAAGAGGAAGGATTGCCCCCATGACTGGTGATCATAGGCGGAATGTCTTGTATAGAAGTAGCCATTATGTTTGATGTAAAAGTAGGTACACTAGCAATAGAAGTTGTCAAAGGAATAGAATGATTGACTTGAGTGGGAGGTTGTGTATAACCTAAAGTTTCAGCACAATTCTTCATAGGCATCACATTTGAATCCACAATGTGTGCAATACCACGCAAAATATCAATTCCATTCTTATCACTTTGAAGCATATGTTTTAGACCCTCAATTAAAGGAAGAGCTTGACTATCGGGGTATTCTTGAGACATCCATTGTCGAAAATGGTCAAATTGATTATCCAATTTCGAAAGTTGTTCTACAGAAACCTCATGGAGAGCTTCTTCATCGTTAGGAGGATTAGAGGAATTACCCATGTCCTCGTTAAAAAGGCTATTCAAATTAGGTTCCATCTCCTCACTAATTAAACCTTGGAAAGACTTAATTCTACAGCTTCGTCTAACGGGAATAGTGTAAGTAGGACTTATTGTTGTAAAACTCATGCACTAGAGAGGGAGAGAAGATTTTGAATTTAGAGGTAGCAAATTTCAGTAAAATCAGCCAATCTCCTAGATTTAAGCTGTTAAATGCAATCACGACAATCTCCCGAAATTTCGAAAAAAATGTCAGGGACCGTGGCGCTCAGAGTGCACACGATCCTCGCAACTTTTTTCGAAATTTACAGGGATGAAAGGTAAGATGATTTTAAAGCTAATCTGAAAAAATTGAGTGATTTTACGATCTGTAGATAGGCCAAATTAAAGTTGCAATCTCAAAATTGAACCCTACCCAGATTGTCGAAAAATGCAAAATTTGAATTTTGAAAAAGAGAGGTTAACTGAAATTTTGAATTTTATGATTTTAGAGGGAATACCAAAAGCAATGCAAGTTTTGAATTTTAAAAGTTGACTCAATTTCACGCAAAATTCAATTTTGAAAGCGGAAATCAAAGTTGTTGTAATTAAGCGCTTAATTTCAAAAGTCACAAATTGCAAGAATTTGAATAAAGCACTGAAATTTCAAATGAACGCCAACACACTTTTAAGATTTAGGACAGTAAGAACATAATTTTGACACAAAATTTTAGTTTCAACAATTTTTGAATGATTAGAAGCCTTAAACCAAGCAATCACAAGACCAACTTTGACTTTAATTTTGAAAGTGTTGTAATCGATAAAATCAGCCAAAATTATGGATTTTAGCAGAAAAATACAGTAAGATCTAGCTCCCGAAATTTCGGAAAAAATGTTGGGGACGATGGCGCTCGGAGTGCACACGGTCCTCGCAACTTTTTTCCAAATTTTCAAGGATGAAAGATATTATGATTTTATTGCGAAATCCAAAGTTACAGCTGATTTGGAGATGTTTTAATCAGTGAAATTGTCGGACAAAGGTTGTATCAAGAGGGTTTCAAAAATTAGGGTTTTGACACTTAACCACTTAATTTTCAGAATTAAAGCACAAATATGAATTGATAATTTACAATATAAGGGTAGGTCTGAAACAAGCATTAACATTTAGACATTTTGCAAGCTCAATTACTAAAAAGAAAATTTAGGGTTTTTATGTAATTAACCTCTAAATTTTGCAAAAGATCAAACATGGAAATGTAATCAAGGAATCCAATTTTCAGATCTAACCATGAATAATCAGAAAGGATGTTCACGTCGGGTTCACCAAAATGTAAAGCGGAAAAAATTGAACCCTAGTTGCTCTCCCCTCTTCCAACTCCAAGGAGAGAGAAGGGAGGTTACTAGGGTTGATGGTTTTCACTTAGGGGAGACTTTACATTCAAAAGAGGGGTTGAAACCCACAAGATCCAATCCCACACAATGCAAGATTGGATTCTAGATGAGTTTCAAGGGTTAAGACAGCAAGGCTACCCTCTTTTGTAAAGAATGTGGATAGAATGATTAAGCTAGGAATGCATAGAAAGTGAGAAAGATTCGCTTATAAACTGAGATAGGGATATAGGATGAAGCTGCGGACCTGGAATTAGCAGTAAAATGTCGAGACGGTGCTGTCCTGCAAATTTGAGCAAAAGTTGACGGGACGATGGCGCCTGGAGTGCACACGGTCCTTCGAAAAATCCGCGAAACGAAGGGGGATCTGTTCGTCTCTGCACAAGGATTCCAGATCTTCAATTTCAGCCGCGTACCTGCAACCTACACATAGAAAAGCGAAGACGATTGGGGGGTTAGGGATTAGGGGTTTGCCTTTAGGTCAAACCCCGGTTTTGGAATTAACCAAGAAATGAGAAATGCTGTAAATGTAAATGATTGTAATGTAAAACAAGTACTAGTAGCTTGTTGTAAGAATGTTTGTATTCTTACATGCGAAGGTGTAGATGTTGTTGTTTGTTGTATGTTGTATGTTGTAGTATGTGATCTCCTCTTCAATGGTTGAATCCTTGTCTTGAATGCAACACTTAGCCTTGAATGGAGACTTAGAATGCTCAATTGCTTGAAGGAATGCTTGAATGTTTTAGTATTGCTTCCCACCCTTTTTTCCATCTATCCAAATGAGAGAGGAAAATGTAGTTTATATACTTGCCAATTAGGGTTAATAGATCGATTTTCCCGACGTTAGGCCGACCAGGAAATGTTATTTTCCAATTTGCAAACAAAAAGACCCGAAGCCCCATAGGAGACCGGGCCCAAAATAGGGCCAGGGACCAGGGCGCCCTGGTCCTGAAGGACCAGGGCGCTGGGCGCTCTGGTCCCACCTCCCGGGGCAGCAAGGTGCAAGGAGGAATCAGGCCAGGGTGCAAGAAAATGCAGTTTTTGATGTCGTGGACAAGTTTCCGGGTCTCCATTCAGGTTCCGTGTTGCGTCGCCATCGTGAAGACCGAAATGCAGTCGAAATTGCAAGTGTCGCAATTTTAGGACGCTACACTCTTATAATAATTTTGTAAGGTAGTGAGCCTTCCAGGTTGTAGCGCTT
This sequence comes from Cryptomeria japonica, assembly GCF_030272615.1. Classification (NCBI taxonomy): domain Eukaryota; kingdom Viridiplantae; phylum Streptophyta; class Pinopsida; order Cupressales; family Cupressaceae; genus Cryptomeria; species Cryptomeria japonica. The sequence continues at coordinate 85,222,099 of NC_081413.1, forward strand.
ATTGTAAAATTTGAGCAGTGAGCTCTAGGCAGTGTGTTTGAATGCATGTCCATTCCCCTATGTAATATGTTTATACTTCGAACAGAGTATATTAATATTGTGGGTTTGAATACCACTGTGGTTTTTCCCTTAACCAGGTTTTCACGTAAAAAATATTGATGTTATGGTGTTGTTGATCTTGGCTTTGTGGTTCTGCACTTTGTTTTTCTTCATTTGCCTTAAGTGGTTGAAAAATCAAGTTGTTAAAGTTAAAATTGTTGAACATTGATTCACCCCCTCCACCCCCTTTCAGTGTTCCCTTGGTTCCAATAGTATGTACATGTATATGCACATATGTATGTACATGTATATGTGTACATATCATTCAATTAAAACTGAAACCCTTAAACCCAAGTTTGGCATATCACTAGTGCATACATGTGTGTGTGTGTGTGTGTGTGTGTGTGTGTGTGTGTGTGTGTGTCTATTTATGTGTGTGTGTATATATACATATATATATATATATGCATATATGTATGTACATGTATTCTACTATATGTTTGTACAAATTGTATGACTAAAAATGAAACCCTTAAACCCAAGTTTGACATACCAATACTTCATATACTATAGGTATGTAGTAGTTGTTTATATAGATGTATGTATGTACATGTATATATGTGTTTGTATGTATATGTATATACATGTATGTATGTACATGTATATATGTATATTTTTTTGGAGGTGGAGAGGGGAGAAGAGCTAGAACGTGCGCACCCTAACTTCATGTGGACCCACAAACCAACTTTGATCGTTGCCCAGGTAGATGGTTGAGTTGGCTACCCCAAATCAAAATTCTCTATATGTATGTATATGTCTTTCCATATGTGTATGTACACGTGCCACGTGGACCCACAAACCAACTTTGATTGCTGCCTAGGTAGACCGCTGAGTTGGCTACCCCAAATCAAAATTATCTATATGTATGTATATGTATTTCCAAATGTGTATGTACATGTGCCACGTGGACCCACAAACTAAATTTGATTGCTGCCCAGGTAGACCGTTGAGTTGGCTACCCCAAATCAAAATTCTCTATATGTTATATGTATTTCCATATGTGTATGTACATGTATTTTTGTATATGTATGTACATATATGAGATTTTATCCCTTTAACAGATCAATTAAAACCCTTCAACCCAAGTTTGACATATTAGTACTTCATATATTTGAGGAGGGCACAACTAGCAGAAATCAAAAAACTTATAGGGGCGAGAGCCATAACATACACATCCTAACTTGAAAGGTCCACAAACTAATTTCTAACAAGATTGTTGTGTAATATCTAATCCATTCACATGTAATGTGTTGATTGGGCCAAGGTGTCAACAATTGGAACAAGTAACTATGGAGATTAGTATCTTCTAATCAACCTGCATATATCATAAGCCTTATATGGATCGTATACACCATGGGTGAATGTAATTTCTCTCGCACTTCTACAATCAACCATGTGTTGCATGCACAAAATCTCCTTCATCTTTGATTCCCATCATCATAATTCTAAACAATGAGGACATGTTGTCATTTCAAACCTTTGTACTCGTGAATTATGCTGCACTTAAACATTCATATTGAATGGTCTGTACAACACAATTCACAAGTATAAAGGTCTTCAAATGGTTGTGTGTTCTCATTGTTAGGATAACCGATGAACAACTGAGAGGGGGGGGTGAATCAGTTGTTGGCAAATTATATCAATTAATCTAATTAATAACCTTTAACCCGTTCACATAAACATTAAGTACCGGAATAACAGAAACAGATACCGGTAAGCAATAAAACTTAACAATGAAACAGATAATCAACACAATGCAACCATACCACATAACACCATGATTTGTACGTGGAAAACTCGAAAAGGGATAAACCACGGTGGGAAGCCTAACCACAGTCAGATCATACTTCTGCAGAAAGTATGTGATACAATGAGGGGCCTACACATGCAAGAAGGCACACTGCCTAGAGTGTACTACACATTACAAAAGAGTATCACTGACTACAAAGAGGTTATAACCACCTTAAGATAAATGGACAACAATCCAGAGTAATGAACTATCAGAGATAGCATCTACCATACCTGATTACAGTCCCAGTTAAGCTCAATACCGGAGGCCTTTGACCTCTTCCTTAATCCTAATTCGATCACCTATGATCGACCAAATCTCCTTCACATATGATATTGCATTCCAAGACCACGACACATAATCCCCATCATCTACAATGAGATCTTACATCATTTTATACCAACCCTAAGCCTAAACCAATTAGGTCGGCCACCTAAAAGATATTACAATAAGATCATTACATATATTCATTTTACAATGATATGCCATGTCGGCTTAAGACCAAAACAACAATAACCAATCCATAAATCATCCTGATAACGTGTAGAGAACACGTTAACATGATACTGGTCCATAACCTAGATAGGTACCGGACCTAATCTGGGTCCACCACGCCAAAGCAATATCTTCACTCAGTTGAGGCATGATCAAAGAACATCTTCAGCATCCTGAAATCCATCTAGAAACCGCACCAACACCACTTATGCATCCTGTCAAGATTTCTCAGTGAAAGCTCTACCAGTTAAACCTTAAACCAATGCCAATAAGGGTTTACAAGAGTGTATGATAGCATCTGATTACCAAGTCAATACCAACTGACCAAAACATGCTCCAGAAGCAGGTAACACATAAAATCAAACATACTTCATTGATCCAAACTTGTCAGAAGTGTCCAATAGATAGTCTTTTCTGCCGATAACACTAGATCTTCTACCGATAACCAAAACCTGTCTGTCGGTAACCAACCATAACATCCAGTGTTGACATCAATGACAAAACATCAATGCAACACATAATTAATTCATCCATAATGCCAACACTCATTGTAGTCGATTATGGAGATCAATACGTGTAAGATGGAAAGCATGTCTTTGATTGGCAGTTGAACTTGTACACTCCCACGCTAAATGCGTTCATGGGTAAAAGCACTCGTGGGATAGAAAGGAATGATCCTTGGCTCCATTAGTGATGAGTCAGGTGTATTGAATGGTGCTTTGCTTCATCAATGTGAGCCTTTAGGTGCAAGTATGGAGAGGTGACACTTAGTTAATGCAACTGCACTAAAATTTTGGATGTGGTGGTGGGATTTTATGATGAACGAGGTGGTCGATTGGATGTGCATGTGGTTGATCGCCACATAGTCACCGCGTTCCATAGGGATGGAAAACGTAGCAGGTTTCGAGTGTAGGCCCGACCACGTTCCAATCGATACCCCGAAGTGGCATATTTTTTACCAGTTGGATGACAAGTCACCGGCCACGTGGCAAATAGCTGAGTCAGCATGCACAATTTTGATTTTGGGATGCCAACTCAACGGTCTACATGGCCAGTGGGACAATTGTGCATAATTGAATACTGAATCAATCAAATTGATGAAAACTGAAGCATGTAGTTGACATATTTTCTCATTCATCCCATTACATGTTCTGAATTGCATCGACATATAAAAGAAACAAAATGCACCTAATTGGAAACAAAAAGCATGTACTTGTTGACATCTTTTCTCAATCGCCCCATTACATGTTCTGAATTGTATCAATGTATAAAAGAAACAAAATGCACAGAATTGGAAACAAAAAGCATGTACTAGTTGGCATCTTGCTCAATCATGCCATTACTTGTTGTGTATTGCATCGACATATAAAAAAGATACCAAATGAGCATAATTCGACAAAAAAATTATATCAAATTCACGTCTACATAAGACATATTCGTATTTCTGGTCTATCTTGCTCAAACAGAAAGCCAAAAATAATAATCAGATGTCTTTTTAAAGGTCAATTAAACCAAGGAGGAAAAGAATTTCTTCGCGATGGGAGTGCTACCCCTGAGGTTGTGATAGGTGTCATGTTCTCGTCGCCTTCTCTTGGTTGAGTGGAGTTCATATGACTTGTTCTTCGGTTGCAATACCTAGGGTTGTTGAGAAATATTGCCACCCCTTCCATATAACTTGTAGGACTAGAAAAGGCCACAGATGGGGAAGTTGGTGGACAATTTGAAAGTTGGTGGAAGGTTCAAGATGATTGTGTTCATCAAATCCTGCATTATGGGATTTTGTTCAGGCAAGGGACTGGATGGAGTGGATGGACTGTTTAACATCCTCTTTCTTACCAAAATCATTCTCTTCTCCTCGATGGCTCTTTCCTCTACCTCATGCTCCTTCATTTCCTTCTCTCGGTTGTCTTTCCTCCTTTTCCTACTTCTCTAGCTCTTTCAGCCTTTCCTTTTCCTTACACGGTATCTCCTTTTCTTTTCTCTCTTGATCCTTCTTTTGCTTTGTCAATGTGTGTGTTGCCTTGTTCTCTTTGGCCCACTCCTTTCTTTCTTTGATCTCCTCCTCACCTCTCGAACCATTATTGCTTACATGTACTCATCAGATGTCAACAACTGTGAATTGGGACTCAAGTAGATTCCATTATCAACACATGTCCCTTGTTTCTTGTTGACAATGTGAATAGGTAGCTTTAAGAATCTTGGCAGTCATGTATCCTGTTGAGAGGCGGACGTCTCACTGACGTGTGATGGTAGGCTTTTGTCTTCCTCATTACCACCTTCTATTGTATCTTGTGTCGAATCTGCATCGGGTTGGCTATCTTATATGCCACAATCGACATAGTAATGCACCACATCAACAATGACAGTTGTGGGTGGTGAAGGGAAAGTGAAAGTTTCGTCTTCTTCTTGGCCTTGCAAGTCAACTCTTAGACCCATTGCCCCTTTGACCACCCATGTCAGTGCTATTCGCTCAGATGGAAGAGAAAGATTTTTCTCCACACTCTCATTCACTCTTTCAACAATGTTTTTGGTTGGTCAATCACAATCCACTTGTGCATTGGAATTAGATTTTTGAATTTCAACAATGTTTTCTACAACCACTTCAATTAAAACATTAACACCCAATAGGTTAAGCATGTTTTGCACTATTGAAACATCCTCGCCATCATTAGTATCGAATGTGTTGTTGGATTGCATGTCCTCCATGAGGGCATCGAGATTGAGGCACCATATCCCTATCCTTCTGAAGCCTGCTACAATGTTAGAAACAATCAATGCCTTCATCAAAGACTTTCTGTCTATTTCTGCCAGTTTTGCCCTCTTCATCTCTACATTTGGAAACCTTGCAATCCACAATACTCTTCTTATTTCAAGCAGGTCTTGAATGGAGAGAAGACACTCACATCCAGTGGTTGTAGTTTGTGAGAAGTGTGAGCCAACAATATGAGAAAGTCTATACCTAGCATCCTTGTCTCCTAGATGGATGTCACTGCAACATGGCTGCCATGGTCGTCAAGAATCAGCAAGTGCCTATTGGTGCATGATACACCCCTTCAAATAGATCACGCAAAGTGGTGCAACCAATTAAGGAATAGTTCCTTGGTCATCCACACGTGTTTGTGTGTTCCCATGCAAGCACCTGGATCGCATTCGGAGATGTTATTTTGTAAGTGCTTCTTGCCTTTGAACAAGTAGAAGCTTGGATTGGTTTGCCCTGAAGCGTTCACACAGTAAAGAATGGTAATCCATTCACAGCTCTTCGGAATTATGTAAGACACATTTCGGCTTCCTCTCCTAGCAAGCACCCTCATAGCCCCATTTCTGTCTGCCATAACACACCAGTTTCATCATAGTTCCATATCCGAGCAGGACCATACGAATTTGTTGCAAAGGCTTTGGATAATGTGTAGAAACATACATACATGTATATACAAATATGTACATATATGTAGGTACAAAACACACATATATATGTTCAATTGTGCATTTTGATGTTTCTGTTTAATGTTCTATGTGAATCAATGTTTGATTGACTGTATCATCGGTTACTTGGGTTAATGTTTGAATGTCAGTTTGAATTGGCCTAAAGGCTCTCAATTTCATTGGCGAAGGTTCATTTTCAATCTTGTACACTTATATGTATGTTCAATTGTGCATTTCGATCTACATTTTGATGTTCTGTTTGATTCAGTCTTTGTTTGGTTGTTTCAATGTATGTTTGAATTGGGCTTATATGTATGTTGAATTTCCTTGGTGGGGGGTTTCAAAATACACTTTGATAATTGTTTCAATGTCTGTTTGATTTGGCCTTATATACTTGAAAATAGACTTATGTGTATGTTCAATTGCATGTCGTGTAAGGGTTTCAAAGTCCTTGCTCAAGGGTGTATGTATCACTGTTGTAGGGTTTAGGGTTTAAGAAAGCATATATATACTGTCATACATAGATATAAATATATATGGTATATATATCATGTAATATATGGGAATACATGGACATTAATTGTAAAATGCACGGGAAATTAATGTTGGGCTGTTGGAATTGTGAAGAGACAATTTGTAATTTCCCATTCATTTCGCAATAAATGGCATATATTTAGTGGTATGAGGTGGTGGTTGCATAATCAAAAGGGAAGGGTGCATTAATTGTGGTAAGATCGTTAAAGAGAATTGGCTCGCTGTCATTTTCCCAAAGCATTTAAGTGGAGATAATAAATAATAATGTATGGTTGTATTCATAGGGATGAAGTAGGTTATGCGTCGAGAATGTAGTCTATTTCAAATAATCTGTAGGGGACGGGAAGCAATTGGGAGTTGCAGGAAACCATGGAAGCAAAATTCACCCTGTACACAACAAGGCAACAGCTCACTTTTGTTGGCCAAATTTCTGACAAGAGGTTGAAATCAATATTCAAGCACCATGACGATGAATTCTTCACGACACTGAAGGCGTTTCTTCCAGAATGTTTCAAGCAAACACCACACATGTATCACACCAACATGGATATTATTAGCATGGTGGTGGCATGGGGCTAGAGATTGGGAAGAATGCAAAAAAAGTAACATGGATGTTGAAGGGAATCGTGGGGGAGGAATGGTTGTCTAGCTTGTAGCCTTTGCTCAGCAGGGCTATCCTTGGAATTAATTTTGATCTTGAGAATGGGGCCGATGAGGGAGGAGTGACTACCCTCTTCCCCTTTATTAGATGGAGAATAGGGGAGGACCAAGAAACGAGCTAGGAAGCAGTCATGGGGTGGAGATTTTTGGAACAGTGTGTTCGTGAGAAAGAAGGTAGTACAAAGGTGTTGGGAGGTGAGGGTGGGGATGAAGGCGATGAGTAGTGGCCACCTCAGCCAAAATGGAATTTGGCAAACTTATGGGTAAATAGACCCATGGGGGTCCGCAAGAAATAAAAAGTGTTGTTGTATGGCGATTGTTTTTTGAAATATTTTGGTAAGGCATGTAATAGTTTTTTTTTTAAACACACAAATATTCATGTATATAGTTTGAAACTGGCAAGTAGAAATGAAACATGTATATATGCATTCTCGTAGGTAAATGAAAACAAACATGGACTATGAAGAAGATTAATACCTAGAAAAAATAACGTGTATGCCTGTTTTTGTGTCTTCTTACTCCTCTTCAATGTGTGTAATGTCTTCTAGCTCCTCTTTCAATCTTGATGTGTCTTGGTGAATGCAATTGGATGATTTCATTTGTACATATATAGAAATTTGAATTTGAATTGAATTTGTTGATGTGCCTTCTTTAATGTTTGTATTGTTTTGAATTTGAATTTTAAATCTCCATTTTTTTGCCAATTAAGTCCGACTTAATTGATTTTGTTGGGAAATTAGTGTCCTTACACAATCATTGTGTTGGATGTAGGTGTGAATGTTGGTGACATGACCAGTAATTGCGATGAACTGACCAGTTCAGGCATGTTCGACTTAGACAAATGGGACAGTGAGTACAAAAATGTGTTCAGAGGGTGGGGTGGTGTAAGGCACATGTGGACACAAAAGTATCATTACGTGACCTTTGTTGGGCCACTTCTGAGTCCTTGGGTGCTCATGTGGCGCGGTGGTGTTGTCATGTCGGTTGATATGGGTGGAACGTGGTTATATTAAAAGTTTAACATTTTTCATTTTAATGTTTTATTCAAAGACGTATTGTTAAAACTGCGGGTCCAATCTTGGGCACGTAGGATTTCGGACCTAAATAAGATAGGTCGATTTTGAAGTAATGTGCATGTATTGCATACTTATTTATGAACCGGATGTTTTATATTTTGAATGTATGTGATTAACTTTATGACTAATATGTGTCTAAATTGAATGTGGTTATTGATTGATAAATGTTTGTACACATTTTGGGACATGTGTTGACATGTACTGGGTGGTCAAGCGCACACCGGCGAGCCCCTAACCGCCCCAATACTATTGCACGTATAGTTCCTTGTGCACCTTCTGGTTCCTCTCCCCTATTTATAGAAATGCCCATGGTAAATGTATTTACTGATGTGTTGTTATTTTTAGCTCATTAACCTTTCTAGGATTTTATTTTCTTGGCCAATATTACTTCTATCAACTCTATAGTACTATATAATATAAATATATGCATTTTGATGAGCTTAAGTAAAATTATATTTAGAATATCCTTGCTTACACCACATTTGATCATTTTAAGGTTAGCATGTGAAACTAAGTGTGTTCTCTTTGATCTACCTAATGTATCATGTATATGGACTTTTCCTTTGGTGATTCTTCTTTATCCAATCTCATATCTTAATTTTAATGATCTAGCTAGTGAGAGATTTCTAGTTGTTCCACATATACCTTTTCCATGCTTTATTTTGGTAATACGACACTTTAATAATAGTTTAGTGTTGTGTTGCTTGGTTTGTGGTACCCTAAAGGTCTTTATGGTGTGTTAAGGAGGTCTAATATGTTCTTTATATATTAGAAAGGCTCTTTGAAACCCATAAACCTTCCAAGAGGTTAGTTGTTTTTCTCCTTGCATCCATGCATGTCAATAACTTAAATCGCTATTGAAAGTAGTGTTAGCACAACCAACAACGGGTGATTCAAAGATGAGCCATCTCTCTTGAAAAGCAACAAATTTACTCCAAGGTCCCTTTATAGTCAAGACTTGACCACGTTGAAATGAATCAATTGGTTGACATGATATTATACGAGGGGCATTTGTTGGTAATCACAAGTATTTTACCTAAAGGAACATAGCTCAAACTCCCAAAACAATGTAATATGTGAGGTTAATGATTTCTAATTTCCAATTGCAAGCATATTCATAAGAAAACCTAAAAGTTAATACTTTTATAACGACGATTCTATTGTAACACAAATTTGAAAGAAACAACAAAAGATGATAGGGTAACAAGAAATTATAAGGAAATCTATGTTGATAGATAATGATGATCACGAATTCATTTCAACACACTACGAGATTAGATTGAATCAATCAAACCAATATTGCATTAACTAGAAACAAATATCAATTTGATTAGAAGATGTATGTCCCTCAACAAATCACCTAGGTTAACCTTAATAATTTAAATTCCCTTCTACCACTACATATCCTTAACTTCTTAAAATCATGAAAAATTAAAATACTACCTCCATGTTCATTTCTTATTTTTCTTTATTATTAGATTATTATGTTTATTAGGAATACACACTTTTATAAATGAATTATAAATAGCATTTACGATACTAATATCATGTAAGAAATGTAGGATAAATATACATATAACATATTATAAACAATTAATAGGGTAGTAACGATATCGTGGGTTAGCGATGAACCTGTTAGTTTGTATGTTGTAGCGCCTAGGGTTTCCTTGGTTGTGTTTACCCTTTCTGGTGCGGCCTTTGTTTCTAGGCATGCAGTAGCCGTGGATGATGTTCACTCTTCACCCTCTTTGACGGCCAAGGGGAATGTGACTGGTGGTTCTCATGCTTGGACCTCTCCTTCTGCTCAGGTGGATGGGGATGTTGTGGCTTCTTCGGGTACGACAACTGGGGGAAAGCATCCCAATGTGGTCATTATTAATGCTTCAAGGGATGTTAATGCTGCTAAGAAGATGCAGTCTTCTGAGCTTAGGCCTTTTCTGGTTTCAAATCCAATTTCTATTACGCTAGATGAGGAGATCGAGATGGAGATAGATCACAACTCTTCTATTTTCTCCAAGCATGCTCTGATTTGTCGATTCAAAGGCGTCTAGCCCACTCTCTTGGAGCTACATGACTGGATCTTGCAACATTGGGAACCTCTTCTGGCAAGTACTGTGCACATTTATCCTATGGCAAAAGGTTTTTTCATTGCTAAATTTGAAGATATTGAGGATAGAAAAAAAAATTTATGTGATCACCTCTTTAGTTGGAAGGATAGATTTATGCTTACGGTTAGGCCATGGCAATCTAATTTCAACCCTTCTTCTAATTCTTTCAATATTATTCCGATTTGGGTTCAGTTACCCTATCTCCCTCTTCACCTTTGGGTTGACTCTCTTCTTGTAGAAGTTGGTAACGCCCTTGGGGTTTTTCTGATGGTGGATAAAGAATCATTGAATATTCTTCACTCCACTTATGCCCGCATTTTGGTTGATATGGATGTGTCTAAGGGGTTTATTGCGGAGATCTCAATCAAATCTTCCAAAGGCTCTTAGATTCAATCCTTGGATTATGAAGGTATTTCCTTCAGATGTAGACGGTGTTTTAAAACAGAACATGTGGCTGCTCAGTGTGGAATTCAAAAAAAAAAAACTTCGACTTCATGGTGGAAAGTTGCTTCTACCCATCATTATACAGTTGTTAAGAAATTTGGCTCCCCTTAGAGTTTCTCCCAAGTAGTTGCACAAGACCCTCTCTTCTCTATGACTTCTAAATCGGCTCTGATTTCTGATGCTGGGGTTGCTACGACTATTGTGCCTCAGTGTTTGGCCCCCTCTTAGGAAGATTTGTCTCATGTTGGTGTGGTTGTTGAGGTTGGTTCGCTTCCTCCTGCCCTTTCTTCGATGTCATTGGGGGATACTTCTGGCATTGTTGTTGTTTATTCCCCTATTGTCTGACTTGGTGGGTGGCGTTGACTTACCTTCTCATGTTGGGGCCCTTTCTATGATGAGTTCTCTTGATTGGCAGGAGACTGCTGCTAAGGTTGAAGAGGGTTGGATTACCGTAAAAAGAAAAAAATCCAAGACATCTGGGCCCTCTTTTGACATGACTCTTCATTCCCAAAAGGGTGGAACTAAAAACAAATCTTGATTTTTCTTTTTGGTAGGCTTTTGGCAGGAATTTCTCTGGTCTTCTCTCTAATCTTTCGCTGCTTGTTGGTTTTTGGCAGCTTTTCTTTCAGGTTGTGGGAACCTGTTGGCAAAACCCATTTTGTGGACTTGGTCTCATTTTTTCTTTTGATGGGCTTTAAGGTTGTATCTTTAATTTTCGCCTTGGCTGGATTTTCTGGTCTTTCTCTAGTTTTGGTTCAGGTTGTGGGAGTGTATTGTTAAAACCCATGTCTTTGTTTTTTGGAACTCTTTTCTTGGTTCGCTTTGTCTCTACCCCATCGGTATTACATTCTATTTGTTTTCTATGGGGTTCTTTTGTTGTTGTGATCGGTTTGGGCTTAATGTCTTGTTAAGTCTAAACGGATCTTCTTTTGTAAAGGGTTTGGGTTCCCTTCAAAACCTATTTTTACCTTAATCCAAAAAATATTACAAACAATAGATATTAATTAATATTTATTACATAAAATAAATTTAAAGTATTAATTAAATTATTATTTAAATGGGAAACATTCCTCAACTATCCATCCAAATCAAACTTCATAATTTCCTCTAAATTGAAATCCCAACTACAAGTATAACATTAGTTATCACACCAAGGTGAAAACCCTTGTCTTCATTGAAAAAAAAAAGTGTGTTGGAGCAACAAAAACCCTACCAAAGTTGAAGGCAACTGTTGTGGCTTCTTCCTCTTACATAGGTAATGGTGATGGATATTCTAACAAGCATGAAGGTGATGGTGGACCTTTTGTCGACGATTTCTCTATGGAGGATGAATCGGGCCACAATTTGTTCAAGGAGGATGAGTTGCTTCTAGACATACTTTTAGAGGCTCAGCAAAAGCAAGGGTGTGAGGACATTAGGTAGTCTTCAAACATTGTCAATGTTATTCGAGGGTTTTGTAAGGCCTTACTCATCCCCGTGCTTGTTACTTCAACTCCCCCTTTGGTTCATCTCTTTATGGCTCCTCCCCACGAGTAGATCCACATTGGAGTCTCTGCAAGTGGGGTTTATGCCTCTTGACAAGTAATGCAGGGTTCTATTCTTTGCAAATGGAGCTGCTAAAGATCTACACAAAGTTGTTTATGATATGTTTTCTTTTCCTCCTACCTTTGTTACTTCTCTTAATCGTAAGAAGGGTGTTTCTATGTCCACTTTGGCTAGGAATAATTTCACGGTGCAATCTTTCTTGAATCGCTCTCTACCAACGTCTCCCTCTTCTAGTTGTGGTGTGTTATGGTTTCATGATCCTATTTCCTCTTTGCTAGCTTCCAAGCCTGATGTTATCCAAACTGCCTACATCAATGTTGAGGATGTTGGGTGTGTTGGCATGGGTGTTCACCCAAAGGATTTTGTGTTGATGAATGTGCCTATTGGTGAGGATGGTTATGAAGATGTCTTAGTCCAGTTCATAATTAAGGAGCATATTCAAATTTCTATCCCTCTCCCTTCTTGGTAGATAAACTAAATGGCTTCTTCAAAATTGGTAGTAAAACAAGTAGAGGTATTCGATTTGTTAAACAACTTTTTCTCATTTCCCTTTCCAATTTGATGATTATTCTTGGGCTATGCAAGATTGTCCTTGGTTTATAGGGCAAAACGATCTATGTATTAAAACATGTTGCCCGAGATTTAATTATGTGAAAGCATGACTCTTCCAAATTCCTTGATTATATCAGTGTTAAATTTGACTTTGGAGTCTTGAGATGAAGATGTTTTATGCTCATATCCATTTCTTTTGGATAATATTTCGCTACCAACCTGATCATAAATTGAGAAAAACCAAATCCCTTTTAAGATTAACTTTTCTTCCAAACTTGGTGAGTGGATGCAACAAATTGAGTTCAAAGACTTTACTATAATTCATCTTAGTTGCTCCAAAGTGGGCCACGGATATGCTAATTGCCCATGTAACATGGAAAACTAACTCTCGAAGTGGAAAAAGGAACAAAGGCATGTTGTTGAAAATATTTACTTTGTTGATAAAAGCTATCAAGGCTATGGATAGATCTTTCGTGAGATTATATATAATGTCCGAAAAAAATAAAAATAAAAATAAAGGGACCATGTTCAAACAAAAATTATAGGAATAATTTGACTTTAAACCATTTTGGAGAGGCTTAATTGTTTGTTTGGATTTTTAGTTTTTTTTTGTTTGTTTTTGTAGACTCGTGGTTAGTTGTTAGAACATAATGTTATTAGGGGTCAGTCACTTATAACATTTACATCTTTTTCTAATATAAAAAACTTTATTATGAAATAATTATAATCTAATGACTATACGACTATTGAATATTTATGAATGGGAGTTCTTAAAAATGTGTGATTTTTGAACCCACCCTTCCTCCTATATTTAAGGAAATTCTCTCATTTGAGAGGTGTGCAAATTTGCAGATTTATAGTGTTGTATAACTATGCACATTAGGTATAATTGGTCATGTCTAAGCATATGGAGTATATCCCTAGGTTCAAGTCTACTTTGTTATAAACTATATTTTGCAATTGATTTATTCAAATAATATTATAAATCATATTAAATTATTATTAAAATATGCTCATATTATTATGTTTTATTATATTTTTTATTTCTCCTTACTTTTATATTGAAAAAAAAGTGGTTTTTTATGTGAGACCACTTACAATCTCACTCTATAATTAATTACGCCAAAGGCGTATTACACTCACATAATGAATGCACAAATATGTGTTTATAAAAACTAGAAGCATTAAATTTGATGTGTTTGTGACATTTGAAAACATGAAAACCAAAAAAAAAAAATATTTATTTTCCTCACCTACCACTCACTTTGAGTTTAACTATTAAGCGGTTATGTCTATCTTCATCATACTAAGAGTTAACTTCATAATTATGTCAATCTAATATTATAATAATACTATAAAGATATATAATTATATAATAATAATAATTCTTAATAGATTTTTTGTTTTGGTGAAGAAATCAATAAAAATATATAATATTAATTACAATATAATAATAAATTGTTTTTAAGCTGTACTCTACCTATGTCTCTAAAGATAGATATGCTAGTAATATTAGATAGAGATAATTATTGGATAAGTAATAGATAAGGACAAGCTTAATCTTCAGAAAACATTGCTAAGTAAGGTAATTTTGGCCCTTAATCTTCACAAATACCCTTAATCGGATATGTTTCTTAGGTGGGGACTTCAATGCAATTTTGCATCGGCATGAGAAGCGAGGAGACTTAGGTATAAATGCTCGTGCTTCTCTTGACTTTGCAGATTGGATCCATCGTAGTGGCATGAGTGAGATTATTATGGTTAAGGAAGCCTTAACTTGGAACAATCGTAGGTTAGGGTTTAGTAACATTGTAGAGAAACTTGATAGATTCTTTCTCTTGGGCAATCTCATCAACTTTCCCTATACCTTGGATGCCTCTATTCTACCTTTCTCAGGATCGGATCACTTTCCTATTCAACTTGACATTCAAGGCGAGGTTGGCCCAGACAGGTGCCCTTTAAAATTCGAGAATATGTGGTTGAAAGATGATAACATCCTCGAGCTTCTAAAGGAGTGATGGAATGCGGCCAAGGTCTCCGAGTCTGGGATCTTTAAGATTGTTGACAAACTTAAGATTATTAAGCAGAAGCTCATTCATTGGAATAAAGAACACTCAGGCAATATTTTTGACAATAAAGCCCAAGTGGAATCTGAGTTGGGTGAAGTTAATGAGAAAGTGTTGAGACATGGGATGGATGAGACCCTGTTTCTCAGAGAAAAGAAACTCCTTGCCAATCATGAATCAATTCTTGCCAAAGAAGTCTTCTGAAAAAAAAATGTAGAGATACGTGGCTGGAAGAGGGTGATAAGAACACCAAATTCTTCCATAATAGTGTGAGGATGAGAAGAGTTATAAATCATATCTCCAAGATAAAGTTAAGTGACGGCTCTGAGGTGGCTAATCCTAAATCCATTGCGACAGAGGCTGTAGACATCTTTTCTCTTATCCTCAATTTTGATTGGAGTTCTCATTGCTCTATCTAGGACAAGTTTATCAAGTGTATCCCAGAGCTTCTACGTAAGGACCAAACTGATTCTCTTACTGCTAAACTTTCTTTAGCAGAAGTAGAAGCAGCTCTTATGCAGATGAGCCCAGATAAATCCCCCGGGCCGGATGGCTTTCTGACTAGTTTCTTTAATAAATAAATGTTGACCCTTCTTAGGTGAGGAAGTAACGACAGCTCTAGAAGGAATGAGGAACTCGGGTAATATCCTCAAAGAAACTAACAATACTTTTTAGGCCCTTATCCCTAAAAAGGATAAACCTGAGCGTTTTGATGAGTTTCAACCCATTGCCTTGTGCAATACTATCTATAAATTTTTTTCTAAAACTCTGGCTAATAGGCTTCAGAAACTCCTTCCCCTGTTGATTAGTGAGGAACAGACGGGTTTTCTTTCTGGAAGATCTATTTATGATGGGGTTATTATAGCTCAGGGGGCTATCCACTCTGTCCAGAAGAATGGCAATCCCAGTATGCTCTTAAAGCATATGATAAAGTGAATTGGAGATTTCTATACAGATGCGTAGAAGCTTTTGGGTTCCCCCCTGTCTAGATTAATTTGGTTTTTGAATGTATCTCTACGCCTAAGTTCTCAATACTAGTTAATGGCACTCCTGAAGGATTTTTTAGTTCCTCTAGGGGTTTGAGGCAGGGAGATCCTCTATCCCCTTTTCTCTTCATTATCATGGCTGAAGCCCTAGGGAGATCGATTTATAGGGCCCGGAAGAATAGTCAGGTGTCGGGTATTAGAATCACTAGCAACCTTGACCCTATAATGCATCAGCAATTTGTGGATGACACTACGCTATATAGGCTTAGCAATCTAGGTGAGGCTCAGGCTTTTAAGCAAATCTTGGACTCTTACTCAATGGCTTTACGTTAGGAAATCAATCCCGCTAAATCGGAAGTCTTCTTTTTTAATACTAAGTTAAGTATACAAAAAGAAATCTGTGGTATTCTGAATTTCAATCTAGCAAGCCTTCCCTGTAAGTATCTAGGCTTGCCTTCGGATAAGGGTTATTGGTCATCTAATATGTGGGATGGAGTAGTAGAAAAGATTAAAAGTAGGGTAGCAATCTTGAAGGGTAAGTGGCTATCCTTTGCAGGCAGAGCTACTCTGGTCACATCGGTTCTGGTTGTTGTGCCTATCTACCAGCTTTCATGTTTCAACCTGCCCCAGTCCAAGAAGGAAATAATAAACAGACATCTAAGATCTTTCTTTTGGCAAAGGGCGGAAGAGAAGAAACGTATCTCCCTAATGGCTTGGGACAAGATTTGTAGGCCTAAGTCGGCAAGAGGTATTCAGATTAAGGACATTAAGGTCCAGAGCAAGGCGTTAGGGGCCAAATTACTATGGAGAATGTTCATATCTCCTCATTAAAGTGGGGCCCAAATGCTCTACCATAAATATCTTCGTGGTAGGGATCATATGAGCCTCTTCAGGGACTCCTCCCCTCCGAGAGGCTCGCATATATGGAACTTTATGCTAGACTGTAGGAAAATCATCTTAGACAAATTATCATGGAATCTGGGAAATGGGGATAAAACCCTCTTCTGGTCGGACTCTTGGGGAGGGTTTTCAGTCCTTCAGCAAAAAGTTAACCTGGAATCGCCTAGAGAAGTGCTTGAATCTGTGTAAGGTAGGAATGTCAAGGACTACATCACGCCTTCTGAGGAGGACTTAGCTAAGGGTTGGTCTTGGAGATCCCTTGATCAAGTAAACATCCCTACCGAAGAGAAATTGTTGCATCAAGACATCCGTAAAAATAGGATGGTTACCTTCAACTTAGGGTCAGATTCTCGTCTGGGATGGGCCAAAATCAGGAGAATATACCTCAAAAGATGGTTACAATCTCCTCCTAAGTCCGCAGCTTTCCTCTTCCACCTCTGTCCCTGCAGCCTTGTGTTGGGACAAGATGTGTCTACCAAAGGCAAGATTATTCACATGGTTAGCCCTCCAAAATAATATTTTAACAGCAGATAGATTCAGAAAGATGGGCTATGCAGGCCTCTAAGTGTTGGTTGTGGTTGTGCAACAAATTAGGGTGGTCCTCTACCTTTCCCAATACCATCCTTGGGATGTTTCAGGCATGGCCAATCCTTTTTAAGAATTCCCTTTATGGGGGACTTATTGATTTTGTATTATAGATATATATATACAAATATATATATATATATATATATATATATATATATATATATATATATCAGTTTTTCTGGAGATGGGGTTGAACTAGCAAAATTTCTTATATAATTGTATTGTGGTTTTTGTCTAATTCTGTCCAAGAAGAGATTGGCCTTCTTTTGAATAGTTATTGAATGATTCAGTAAGGTGATTGTCCTTATTTGCTATTGTAAGCTTCTATGGTGATTATGTGAGCTTCTTCATTTAAATCAATGCTGGGTCTTTAGCTTTGTATGACATGAGCTTTTATTCTTAACTACTTGTTGTGAAGTTTTTCTGGGCTAACTTCTCGTTAAGTGTTGGCTGTAGGATTAGCCTGGTGGTTTTTATGCAGGTTTGGTCACGATTAGCCTTGCAGAGCCCTCCCCTTGAGGTTTCAGGTTTCCGGTGCTTCATTCCTCATTCAGGGAGTTTCTTGTCATAGCTCTCTTATTCAAGCTCTATAGTGTTTTCTCTGACACCGATCTTGGTCGAAAGCTCTTTTGCAGATTATTTGTAACCTGCTTCTGCAGAGGTGACTTAGGCTATTATAGGCGAAGCAGCTCTTCTAGAACTTCTAGATTTCTAGATTGATATCTCTCGATCATATAGTCTTGACTGGATGGGATTTCCCAGGGGCCATTGTATCTGTTTCTGTTTCATGTTGTTTGGGTATCATTAGATTCTGGTCCTATGGGATCTGGGCGAGACCGAAGGTTTTCTTCCTCCATTCTTTCCTGCCAGTGCCCACACTGAATGGAGCTTGTAATCATTTTCTTTAATTAATAAAAAAAATTCAGGCTTCGGCCTTTTACCGATCAAAAACAAAAAAAAATAACTAATTACGAACTAAGGGTTTTGTAAACAAATCATTTTCTAACATAAAACACATTAGAAATCATAGGCACATCCACAAATAAACTGTCCTAGATGATTTTATTGAATGTCAGGCCAGCAGAAAGATAAATTGTCCTATAAAAAATGGATCCTTAAGACCAGCCAACTTCTCAACGTGTAATTACACGATATAGATTGCATAAAATACAGATTTCATTCCATGCCTCAATACACAATAACCAAATATTTGTTAAAATTGTCACATCAAAACCAAGCCTTGGTGAGAATTTGAAGAAAGTAACTTCTATTGTAGAAACCCCTATTTCTAACATTCAAAAATTTAGGACTTCCTAAACAAATATATGAAAACAGAAGACAGAATGCCACCAATATATAGGAGCACATAGACTCTCTGAATCGCTTAAATCATACACCTTCGCCACTGTTAAAAGATCACTCAAAATGCTTTTTACTGGTTGGCAATCACCACATAGCTATGAGTAAGAACGAAAAATATGCGAGTCCAATGGAGGATTCTAAGGAAGCCACCTGAAATTAATTGGAGTTAGCTCTTCTTATTGCATATACTCTGTATGCAGCTAATCCCACGACTGCAACTGCTGCACCAACTGCAAAGACAAGTGATACAAAGATTAGACAGGCTTATGGGAAATGCTTTGTAAAATCTGATATACGAAAAGCATGTATTGTTGGTTACTACATCCTCTTATATAATATCTACAAAAAAGGTATCAGAAATAATAATGTCAAATTTTGTAATTCCCCCAAAAGAATACTTAATGATATTTGCGCAATTTTAATCCACTTACAATAATTTATCAGGGTTAGCTTCACTAAATCAAACTAAATGTTATTGATTTCTAGTTAGTTATAATACTGAAATTATTTATACACTGATTATGGATAATAAATTGGCTAGTCTGAAGAGGCAGCTTAAGGAATAGCACTAAATGATAGAAATCCACAGCCAGAAATAAGAGTTTCATCCACACTCTCTTGTACTGCAGTATTTATGAAAAGGCAGCAATTAAAACTGGTATAAGCCTTCAGCAATGGTAAGTTTGGTAACCAATATAATATAGACTGATTACTTCCTTCAAAAATTTATAGCTTGAAGACTCAAATACAAATGTTACAATCAAGGGTCTACAAGTATGCCACACCATACAATTGTTCTTGGAAATATTATTACCTTCCCAATAGGGTGTGGCTTTTCCACTTCAAAGATAGAGATCAGATTTGCTGATGAAAAGAAAATGTTATTAACTAAGAGTCTTTATCGATATTAAATATTAACTAGAAAATAAATTAATTCTGCATGTGATGATTTCTATATGAAATCATTGCAAGGAACTGAAGATTTTGTCTTCAGTTCCACACCTAAACAGTTTTCATCCTTAGGTTAGTTAAACCAAAGTCCGATGTTCCAAAAAGGAGTAGCAATCAAAAAATAAAATGCCCTTGCATGGCCTCTCTTAAATAGAGTTTTCCTCCAAAAGACATAAATCTTCAAATTTTCTTACTGACTTGATTGATAATGGAAAGGAAATATTTTTTTATATGAACTTCAATTGTGACAGACCTTATTTATAGATCCACTTTACTTGAGGCCCTCTTTATTATAATTACATTTTTTAATAACAGTTAGGTGGCCCCTTTAATGACATTATGATCCTCGGGAGGGGAAAGACCAGGTGTACATCCCCAGAAGTAGTAACATTGCTGTCAACTGGGGATGTCCCACAAAATGTCCAAGTTTTGGGGGATACAGCCAAAGGGATGCGACAGCCTGCATCATTTAAGTTGAAAAATAAGCAATCAAAAAAATAGTTTGCTGAAATATTCAGCTCAGACAAGAGAATCACTGAATTCACCCATGCTTGCCATTAAATATCTATATTTGATGATTATTAAAACAGCAAACAACAGCCAACATAAAACCGATGGAAGATATATGCATGTACTCAAGCCTAACGAGCATTTCTCAGGAGATATATATTCTCTGAAACTTTCAGTCCTTGATCCAAAATACAAGAAAACAACTGATCTAAAGATAATTCAAACAATGTAAGTAAACCACAGAATTAAGAGCTATCCTTAACCTAGGTACATATACAACGTTTTGGTTTCACTCACTTCATGTGCTGAGATTATCACAAAAAAACATCCCACAATTGCAGAAAGAGTCGAATTAATTTCCAAACAAGCACCATCCATCATTCTATGCTGAAGATCCACTCATTTCTCCTTTTAGTAGGAGAGGTTTTGGCTGTATCATCCTAACCATGGCTTGGCTGCCATGCTGGAGATTCAGGCATAGCTTGGAGTTTAGAGATGTAATGCAATAATTCTGCAAGGGGCTGCAGTAGCTTCTTGTAAAAGTGTCCTCTAAACATTTAATATTGTTTTGCAGTACTTACCAGATAGAACTGTGAGAGAGCGAGTGACTAGACGGCGATACTGCTTCTGGCTTCTACCAACTTCAGTCTCAGGAATGCTCAGATGGGGTCGTTGAGCAGCATCAACAATGCGGCGGAACAAATTATTAATATCACCCAACCTCATACTGACAGTAATTGGTGCTTCAACACCCAGATCCTGGCTTACCTGAAATTAAGGACAAAGTATTCAATAAGTAATAATTAGCATTTCCTGCAGCTGGCTTCAAAGAATATTATGTTGTCAATGATAGCGGCTACTACCTGTGATAAAAGATATGTTACTTACCAGGTTTAGGAATCCATGTTTATGTATGAATGAATTTCAAATACTAAACCGTATATTCATAATATAAGAAATCACAAAAGTATGTTCTGAAAATATCAGGTCTATCCAAGAGACATTCATGGACATGGATGGCACAATGTCCCGTCCACTGAGGATGTAGCAGCAAATATCCTACTAAAGAAGCCAGTTCAATGTGCACCATAAACAAATACTATTAACTAAAAACCATTTTGATTTATGATTTTGAGTTTCAATGTGCACCAAGTAGTTTAGTATTTGACCATTTAATATTTTAATCACCATACAAATGCTCTCAAGTAAAAAAAACTTTGATTTCTCTTATTGTCATTTAACATCTTGCATTACACAATTAATTATCAATTTGTCAATAGGGCTTTGTACTTAATTTTGTTTATTCTATGCATATTATGGTTAAATGTCTTGAGATGGCAATAGGTTTTTTGTCTTATAATTTATACATTTTCTACAGTCATACCCACCATGAACGAAAAAACCCAGACTAAAAAGTAAAAACAGCAAAACACCATATTGAATCACTGTTTGCCAAACCCATACCAAGATTGGAAACCTGGACCCACACAATAAATGTGCTCATCTCTTAGTTCATTTAACCATACTTCTATCTTTGAAAGGAATCACCAATGTAACTTGTCAAATTCAAGGCTTTGAATGTACCATCAATGCTTAAACACACAGCGTTTTATTACATGTGCACGGATGTTACTGCATTGGAATTTTATATACTAATAATGAAGTGTAGACAGAAAGAAATCGTTATATTACCTATCATATTAAAAAATTGTTACATCACCTATCATGCAGCTAACTGGCATCCAGAACCAAGCTATGGAATGCTCTAAATGTGTACGTAAGTTCTAGATGTTGCCTGATTTCTTTACATTCTAGTATGAAACTAACTCACAAATCTCTAGGGTTATTTAACCATGAAAATTATCTTCAAAATAAAAAAAAATAATGGTTCGGAATTCATAACATTTGCAATAGATAGCCCAAAAATCTTAGTCGCAATATCAATTAGTTACCCTTGCTGAATCTGCAATTGGCACTGGGTGTGCGTCTAAATCATCCTTTGCTGCTACCATGAGACATGGGACCTCAAAGCCACTATTTTCCCCATGTGTTGCGACTTCCACTAGCAATTCGGCAGTTTTCTTCCATGAAGCTTCATCTGAACTGCAAGGCCAGGAAATCTTGCAAATTGTTAATGATGTTAAAAAAAATTAACTTGTAGCAAGCATAATTTATTTTAAAGTAGAAATTATATGGGGACAATTACTGCGGGTAATGTCAATCTTACACTCTTTGAGAAGTGATGATCAATACTAGTATACTATTATTACACTCCATTTGAAACATTCAATAAACCCGGTAAGACAATCATGTGTAGAGCATGACATGGCATGAAACAGGCAGGTGGGGCAGAAACCAATTTGAATGTAAACTCTACATTCAAGAGATACATGTTGCACAAATTTTATTCCATATATAGATCTATATCAATTGAAAAATGTGGTGCTCAGGACATCTCTTAATAACTTAAAACTATAAACTTTGATTGTGTATGCAAACATGAATGCATAAACAGGCAGCACAAGACCAGAATTTGAAACAATCTCAAAACCTCAGCAGGCAAAATATAAAGTAAATCTTCAGACTCGGGTAAAACTTGGCAATTTAAAAATATATAAATTCAAAAAAAAAAAATTTAAATAGCATACAAAATAGTGCTAAAAAGCGTAAGGATTGAATTTAATTCTTGCATAGCTAGAAAAATTGCTGAATTTTTTTTCAAAGGCACAGCAATGGAAAAATTAAAAAAAAAATTTACTAGCTGGAGAGCTTTTAGAAAGTCCTAGGACCAAACTCAGTAATTATTAGTAAATAACTTAACAGAGTTCTTACACAAGTAACTTGCTATCAAGATTTGAACCACCATTCTAACGAGTCAGCAAGTTACAAGGTTTTTAAACCATGTTCAACCTGAAAACCATTAATGCTGATGATTAAACATAATTGAAACTAGTGAACAAAGTAGGTTAACAAGAATCATTTAAATTTATTTCTAATAATCACCTAGAAACCCCTCACTTCAATTCAACTTTGAAAAGTAGACTTTTTGACCAGTTACTCTAGATCCTAGTAACAGCTAACATCCTCTACAGTTGTGGATTGCAGAATAGAAGTATATATATTTAGGTAATAAGGATCAGAATTGAATTAATCCAAACATAACATATCACAGCATAACTTCCAAGTAGAAGTGATAGATCCCACCATACTCTTCTAGTTGACATGGGTTATATAGCTAGGATAAACATGGCTTATCTTTTACCTTGGCTAAAAAATATGATAAACATAGTGCCCCACCATATTACACCCTTTTTTATCAACCTACCTCGAGAATCTGTGGCAATGCTATCATCATTTTTGCCCATGTTTTGCTTTCGTGAGTGGCGACACCAACATGTAATATAACAATTGAAAATATTTTTCAAACTATCTTAATTCTAGTTGGTCTCCATGAGATAATCAATATGCAGTGAAATACATCAATCTACTAGTGTGTGATTAATGATATTTGTTCTCATGCTTTACATAAAGTGTTGTGATCATATCTGGTTTGTGTGCAGATAATAGGGCTTACATAGAAAACGAGGATGGTTGAACGTGGGTACAAGGTTCTATGAAATGGTACTTGAGCCAACTAAACAGTAAGACAACTCCAATTAATGGAGGTATTATTCCAGAAAACGGCCGAGGAGAGAGCAAACTCTGAAAGCATATTATTTGCAAGTATAGACATCCACAATCTGATAAAATTAAGATAAAGATATTTCACTTTTTAGCCAGGAAAGGATCACACAAGCCACCTTCAAGGCCATCTTTCCACTTCTCCAATAGCGATTGTCCCACATCCATTAATTTCAATTCAGAATTCCCAAGAAGTGAAACCCCCTCACTTTCCCACAAACAAGGCTCATTAGACAGAGCATGAGCATTTATAAATGAGGTGACAGACATAGCATATAAGCACAGTGCATTTCATTAATACCAATGAGCTTCTTTTCAGCCTAGTGAGGTCACCACATTGGCAAGAAATGGTGACAACAATTAGTCAACACCCTAAAGGTTACAAGGTCTTGCAAATGAAAAGACGCACATCAACATATTGGCAATAGAAAAACATTTTGTAGACATTTTTGCTTCCAATCACAGATTTATGAGCAGGAACAAGAGTGTACATCATTTATGATGGATGGAAAGATCGCAAAAACAAGCCTTCCAGTAATGTCATTGCAGTGTATCCTAAAGAAAGGATGCAAACTTCATTGTCAAAATACTCATAGAGCCAATAGAGATAGATAGTAGGTGCTAAGAATGTTGTCCAAGTCGAAGCAAACAATGTTAAAAGTTGCAAGGCAGCAGACAAATTTATTGGTCAAAGCAACATAGAAGCACATCTTTTGGACACCATGTATCGTTCACTCACTCTATTTTGTGATGCAAAAGATTTGGCACACAAATTGAGTGGATCAGAAAAATTTATGCCAAGGTTGAGGAGATTCAGATGTTTGTGACAAATCATCACATATCACAAGTTATTTTCAGATCCTCAAAGTTGTAGTTGTTGAAGCCTTGAAGCTATATTAATGAAATTTCAATATTTAATATTAAAATTAATTTTTTGATTTGTTTTAAACTTTTAAGTTTGCTATAAAATTTTAGTTGTATCATCTAACATTTTAAGATTTAAATTTGTTTAAATATTTTACCACCATATTAGGTTGTTGACAGCCATCAGTCGTTGAGGGCCATCTACAGAGTGCTTGGACCGGCATACCTATTTCTTTTGTGGCACCAACTTAAATTCCAGTTAGCATATTTCCTTGGCAGGGACCAGTGTTCTGTTTCTACGGTAAGGACCCTTCACTTCTTTTTTCACAACGTAGCTGACCAGCATCCATTCTGCAGGTCAGTTATATGCAATGCCTATTTCTTCTATGGCACCAACTCAAATACCCACAAGGCTCTTTCCCTGGCAGGGTTCAATGTTCTGTTTCCAATATATATACAAGGAAACTTCAGTTCTTTGATTTCAACTGAACATGGGATTTCGGCATGTCTTACTTCTGTTAAAGAGCACATTAAAATATAATTTATGCAAGCATTTGATGCAATTTAAAGATTTAATATTTTTAGTTAATAAAATTCTTCTTTTAGCACTTAGTGTCAAATCACATAATTACTAGTTACGTTGCAAACTCTACACAACAACATTTAAGAAAATGATAGGTAATTAGTAATTACATACCAAAGAAGCATACACAGAAATAATATAATAATTGAACAATAAGGATGAAGAAACATAAATGCAGCTTTCAGATACCTATCATAAACAAACAGGGCCACATCACATGGAGCCAAAGATTCTTTATTTACCAAAAGCTTTTGCACCCCATCCTCTGAAATTTCACGCATTACTAAAGTTTTCTTCGTTCCCTTCAAACAAAAAGATGTCAAATCAGTATACTGCTTGAACAAAAGAAAATATTTTGAAAATCAACCTACATATTGTTTTGCCTATTCTTTATGTTCTTGCAGACAGAAAAATAAGTTCAGAAAAGATGGCAATACATGAAAACAAAATAATCGTGTTTTGTATGTCTTTCACATTTAAATAAGATGGATTATTAATTTATTTTAATATAAACAACTATGTAAAGAAAGGAGAAAACAATAATAAAATATAAAGCAAAAGCAAGACAAACTGACTTGATCGTGTTAACACAGAAATACCAGAAACCTTTAACAAAATCAAAAGGATCATGTAAGCATAAACAAATATGTAAAAACAGGAGAAAACAATAATAAAATATAAAGCAAAAGCAGGACAAACTGACCTGATAGTATTGACACAGGAATACCAGAAACCTTTTACAAAATCATGTTACAAAACCAAAAACCAAACCTTTCAGGCAAAGGCAACACCTTGCAAATGCCATGTTAGAGCCTCTCATTCAAAAAGAAATGCAAAAGTTACTTTATGCAAAGATCATTTACCCTGTTCATCATTCCTTCCGTAAGTTACCAATTTGGTGCCCGTTTGGAAGAAAAATGGAGAGATCAGGCTGTACATGAACTTCCAAAATTCAAACTGAGCTTTAAAGAAAGACAATCATCCACTCCCCTCATTAGATGAAGTATTTCAAATTATCAATGGATACCAAATGATGTCATTTTTAAATAGCTGTTTGGGATACAACAAAGTGATGGTGAAAGATGAAGATAGATTTAAGACAGCCTTCACCACCACATGGGGAACATTCGCATACCAAAGCATGCCATTTGGCTTGATCAACGCAAGAACTACATTTCAGAGTGCCATGGACATTACTTTCAAAGGATTAGTGGGGAAATGTATAATCATATACATAGATGACCTCACTGAATTCTCTATGAATAGGGCTGACACATCCAGGATTTGAGGAAAATTTAGCAACGAAGTAAAGAATCTGGCATTTCCTTGAATCCTAAGAAGTGCATCTTCAGAGTCACTAGGAAATTCTCTATGAATAGGGCTGACATATCCAGGATTTGAGGAAAATTCAGCAACGATGTAAAGAATCTGGCATTTCCTTGAATCCTAAGATGTGCATCTTCAGAGTCACTAGGAAATTCTCTATGAATAGGGCCGACACATGCAGGATTTGAGGAAAATTCAGCAACGATGTAAAGAATCTGGCATTTCCTTGAATCCTAAGATGTGCATCTTCAGAGTCACTAGGAAATTCCAGGGATATGTTATCTCAGAGAAAGGCATTTCTATCGATCCCAAAAGAATTGAAGCTATCATGAAGCTATCCTTGCCTAATAGCAAGAAAGAACTGAAGTTATTCTTTGGCAAGATCAACTTCATAAAGAAGTTTATTGGTGGGTTTGCAGAGATTGTGAGCCTGTTAAATGATGTGCTGAAAAGGGATGCCAAGATGGAATGGAATAGTGAAGCTAAAAAGGCAATAACAACAGCCATTGCTAGGGCTCCAGTGCTCTCGAGTCCAGACTATAGGAAGCACCAATCTCAATATCATGTGTCAAGTTGCCATCAAAAAGTTTTATTTGACTGTTTACAAAGTTGTAGCTTGTTATCTACTTAGTAGCTATAAGCATAAAACCCTGCATTTATTTCTAAATTGTAGAAAGAATATATAATGACATACTACGGAAATATAACTAGGCAATTTACCATCATATGCATTACTCTTGACACTATAAGACATTGCTAGACCAGTATTTGAGATTTGAGGATAGTTGGTTTGATGATAGTTGATTCTCTTATACAATAAGCAATCTCATCGATGGAACATAAAACCAGCTTTTGACTAATCCAGGATATCATCAAAATACTTGCGAACTGAGAATACACATGTACTCTATGCTGTACACAAGAAGCATAATATAAATATATCAACCTCTGAATTTGTATAATTTAGAAATAAGTATAAGCAATTTCATGTCCTCATTTTTTGTTTTCATAAAACACCTACATATAAATCATGCTCTTACCCCCATTGTATCAACAACATTTGCTGCATAACGATCACCATTAGTTGGTGTGTATCTTTCAACAAACTGCCTGCATTGAAGAGGAAAAAAATCTTCTTGTTGAATCATGAAAGAAAACAGTCTACACATAAAAACAGGAAACAATTGAAAACAGAACTTTCTACACTAGACTGATGAAGAGTGCTTGCTCAACAACCAGTTGCACAGGAGACAGTAGATTGAACTACTTACTTTCCAATTAAAGAATTCAGCAATGCAGACTTCCCGGACTTTGCAGGTCCAAAAACAAAACACTGTAAGACATTTCTCTGAGAATGTTGCTTTTTGCGGTCCCATCGTCGACGACGGGTAACATGAAATGCAGCAGCAGGATCACCTGGGTACCCAATGTAAATCAAAGTGGCAAGGCTTTTGACAGGATCTAGAAGGGTCATAAAAGCCCACTGCAAAAAAATATAAAGCCAATATACAAAACCAATTATCTAAGTATCTCAAATAACAAATAAGTAGTTCAATCTACTTTCACACTGAAAAACAGCAATGATTTGATATTATAAAACAGCAATAAATATAAATCTTGTGGATAATTGTAATGTTTAACTTCAAAAGTGTGTTTGCCAAGTAGAATTTTACATCATTCATCAAAATAATGAATGGTATGAGATTGCACGAACGCAGATGCAGTATTGAATATGGATAAAGCTAAGTTTTGAGGCTCACAAGATATGAATATGTATGGACATGGCATGCATATCAAAAGATATAAGCCTAATTGTTTAAAACACAAATGAAGTACGCAAAGAGGAGAGTTTCCTTACAAAAGAAGCTATATAAATCACTAATACCAAAATATTCACAAATATAATTTTATTATTAGAACAAATACATTACTAGAATCAAATGCTATCAAACAATTTGTCACTATTTCCTGAAACTGAGCTTACGGGTCATCTAGATTCTCTGAAGAACTGCGATGGTTAGATTGTATACAAACAAAATAACATACCTAGAGCCAGGGGAATATACATGAGGAACCAAATAACATATAGATAATAATTGCATTGAATGATTCCTTCTCATTTCTTTTTCTCAGAGAAAAAAAGTTAATAAAAAATACTAAAAACTATAACATAAAAATGTAATCTACAAACAAAATTATAAGACATTGATATTTGATTAAGTATTAGACTCCACTAAGAAATGAGCAATATTGGGTGAGGTCTTCTGGTGCAAGAGAGTAGAAAGGACGGCACGAACAGACAAGCAGGTTTTTACATTGGCCACAGGCCTGAAGAGGTTACAGGTCAGAGATTTAAGGATCTTCTGCCCCCCCTTTGCCTGCTGCTTGGTTTTTCTTGTGTATGGTTCTGTGTGCTGTGTTGTGGGTCTTGTTATTTTGTTTTGTTTCCTGTCTTAAAGGCTTTGAGATTTAAGGCTCTGTAAGGAAGTTATGGTAGCGGAACAACTTCCAAAACTAATATAGAGAGAAGAGTAATGCAAAACTTTTAAACATCTTTACAATAGTTATAGAACTAAGATACCGGTTCTTGGCATTTTAAGCTGGGTCCGGGTCCTGGCTCTTGCCCGGTCTTGGTCCTCCTTGGGTTCCACCCGGGTCCTGCCCAGGTGGATGGGTTCTTTGTGGTGCCACGAAGGACCCACAGAGAACCCATCCACCTGGGCAGGACCCGGGTGGAACCCAGGGAGAACCCGGGCAGACCCAAGCGAACCCAGGCCCATGGGTTCCCAAAAACGGGTCCCATGGTTCATAAAAACACAAAAACCAATAAAAAAACACTTTTTTTAATATTTTTTAACATGTAAACCCATGTCTCTGATCTTTTCCAATATGCTTCACCGGTCTGCTCTGAATTCTGTTCTTATCCTCTACATAAGGCTGCTCATATATTCTCTTGTTCTATCGCACCAAGTTGTTCTAGACTACTGCAGATCTGCTTTTATTTATGTCCTTATTCTGTTCATCCTTTTGTCCTAATTCTATTCTTATTCATCTTTGTCGTGCTCTAACTTAGGATCCTTTTTTCATGGTTGAATGATGTTGTATTATATTATTCTCTGTAATATCTGATATGTTTATAACTGCTGTAATATATCATTGCAGCAATCACAATGTATATTTCATTTTTGTATGGGTCGAACCTTATAGAAATAAACATAAATACCATGAATACCACAACAAAGTGATTCAAGTGGGGAAAACCCTTTTGAGAGAAAAACCCCACACTCCAAACACCCCAAAACATATTATTCAAAAATAAACAACAAATTACAATAATCGAGTCCCACCCTCAAACTAGAATTGTTACTCCCCCCCCATCATAGTTGTTATTGAGAGGGCCCCTACTATTCGGCTGGGGCTAGCAGGTTAATCCATAGAATAGCAGGGGACTGGTAGATTAATGCGTTCATTAATAGACTTGCACTCGATAGTTGCCCTACTATTCTAAGGGAGGCCCTACTATTCTATGGGCTCCCCTACAATAACAACTATAATGAGGGGCGGGGGGGGGAGGGCCCCGCCCAATTTGGTTGGGGCTGATTAATGGCAGCCCCTACCATTCTTTGGCGGCATCGGAGGACAATAAAGAAGGCCCTACCGATGTGCTAGGGCATCGTCATCATTCCATCCTATATATCGCTTGGATCTTTCTTTTCGTCAATCCATAGTCCAGGGAGCGTAACTGCCAGAGCACGGGGGATATAATGGATAGTAATGATTTCGGCAGGAGCAGCTGAACTGCTATAGCAAGCAGCTTGTCCGAGCGAGCCTCTGGGATCTCCTGTAAACCTCCCCATGATGTGGCAGAGGGAGGATATTGGGGGAAGTAGTGAGTGGAGATTCCCTTGCGGAGAGCCGAATGAGGGGGGACCTTCACGTCTAGTCCGGAGGGCGGGGATATCCCGACCCTACTATCACTATGCCTTTGCAATGCCACTCGGTTTAACTCTCCCTGCGACTTTTTCCATGTGTGGGATCTTCTATCCCCTTGGGTAGATAATCGATCGTCTTTCATTTCGATAGTGAGTAGTTTCTCCCCATATGAACCGGGTAGAGTATATAAAGCAGGCCAACCCCTGGCTGCCCTATTCTGAAGTAGTTTGGTCCGTGCTCCTTCCTCTCCCTGATCTTCTCCGGTTCTTTCGAAGAGACTAAGAGTGATAACTAAACTATAGTTCGCTTGACCCATTGACTGGTTAGGCCGACGAAACCTGACAAAAGCAACTAAGAAGTGATTGCCATGAACACCTGCCATCATGCATGTGGAACGAAGAATGGCGACAGCGACCATTGAATCAAATGCTCTTTTGATAATTTTGAGAAAGCTATTCTAGCAGGCTTATCCATAGAATTGTAGGGACCCAACCTTCTATAGTTGGGTTTTCCTGCAAAATCCATCCCCAATAGTAGGGCGGATATAAGGGCCCATTTCCTCTGACTCAATCAATGAAACTACCAACTCCTATGTGTCGTGATGCGGAGGCAACGGAATCGGCAAATCGAGTTTCTGATGGCACTTTTCGAAGCCCTATAGATAGTAGGGGGTGGGCTTGGAAGTGGCCCTGCCACGTAGCTTGATCCGAATGGACTGGGATTTGCCACTCTGGATTAGCAGCAAGAATGGCATTGGCCCCCTACAAGTCTATGGGGGAACGTTGGCTAGGAATTCTGTTTCGCATTTGGGTTTGCCCCATATATAGATAGGGTTTTGAAACGCCATTTTATTATAACAAGGCTTCTACACGAGCCCTATCTATATTTGGGGCATGGGCTGGTCATTAATGAGGAAACCAAGCTTTCTATTCCCATTTCCAGAAGGGCCAACATCCATTCATCAGTTCCAGGTTATGAAGCAGCCACACCATGATAGGTGAAACCATAGTTATCCGCTGCCCCTTTAGAATGGTAGGGCGCGAATAATCTTAACCTGAAGGGGGTGTTGTAATCCGCGATCTTTAAATATTGTTAGAATAATATATCTTTTCTGTTAATGGTCAATAATGTCTACAGTAGCAGGTAGTTAGAAGTAGGTAACATCATTAATATCTACAATTTTTTATAACTTCTATATATTGTAATTTTTTCCCCTCAGTTCATGAATGAAGATATTTACCAGTGAATCTCAATTATTCACATGGTATCAAAGCCCTAAAAAAATCTTGGGCAAATTTAAAAATAAAAATCTGTAATCCATGATTTTTTTCGCATGAGATTTTTTTAGTAGCTACCCACGTCCGTTTTCGGTCTGAAAAATCATGTTTTCGGCTGGGGCACAGAACCAGTGTTTTTTCTGTTACAGAAAATAGTGTTTTTGGCTAGGGCACTGCGGTGTTTTTCTGGCGTGATTGTAAAATCGCGTCGCAACATTTTGACTCGATTTCGTTCATGTTTGGTGTTTTTTCACGCCTGTTTTTTTTGCACTACGCGCATTTTTTTCAAACGATTTTCGTGACGCGATTCTACAAATTTTCGGCGTCATTTTGTGGGCAGCTTTAGTCTGCCCACTATATTTTCGCGTCTGTTTCTTCTGCATTCTGGGTTTTTTGCCTACGCCTTTCTCTACGTGTGAGAATTTCCACTATCACGATTTGTTTTTTGAGCGGTTTCCTGCTCGTGCCGACGGTTTATTTGCATCCTAGGGTTTTCAAAAACCCTCCATCTTTTTTTCGAGGCCAAGAAATATTTCTGCTATCTGGGTTTTCTGATTTCGGCACCCAGGGTTTCTGCACATTCAACTAGGGTTTTGACCCTTCAATTCAAGTCAAAATTTTATTCTAATTGCAAATTCTTGGTGGGGTTTTTGAGAGCTCTTTTGGGTCTATGTCCGATTTTTCTGGGTTCCGAAAAATTTCTGCCTCGAAAACCACGCTGGGGTTTCAGTTTCTGCCTGAGAATCCGACTTGCAGAATTTTTTTAAAAGCCTCTATTTTCATTTGCTAGTTTTCCTCCCTTGGAATTCGTGCCTTCACCAGTTCGACCTCAGGGTACATGATGGCATCTCTAACGAATATAATGCTCAAAAGCAACCAAAAGTTCAACGGCCGCACTACAACACCTGGAAGCAACGCATGCTTACAATCTTTGAATATCGTTGTCTCGATCAAGTTGATTTGGGAAACGTGTCTCATCCTACTACAGCCGAAAAAGATGAGGACAAATGGGATGAGCGCAACCATGAAGCAGTCATGCTCATCAAACTCATTGTCACCGATGAGTAGCTACCTCAAGTACCATCCAGCAAAACTGTGAAGGAGATATGGATCATTTGAAGAGTCTCCATGAAATCTCTGACAAGAGTAGAGCATTCTTTCTGAAGAACATGCTCTTTTCAATTATGATGGACGAGACGACACCTCTACAAGATCACTTGACAAAGATCAAGGACTGAGTCGATTGGTCGCACAATGGAGGAAGAGGACTATTGTCATAAGTTTGGTCACATGAAGGTCGAGTGTCGAGTTCGATTGGCTTCTGAACAGAAGAAGCAAGGAGGGTCTCAAAAGAAAGCAAATGTCGCAGAGCACTCAAAGCAGAAAGAATATGCATTCTATGCTTTTATGGCCAAGAGAACAGGAGATCGAGTACCCTCTTCTGCCTGGTATATTAATTCAAGAGCTTCACGGCACTTTACTCATCGTCGGAATTGGTTCACGAAATTTGACCCATTCTCGCATTCAGTAATCTTCGGAGGAGGAGAAGAGTACACAATTGGATTACCTTTGGTAGAAATTGATTCTTTAGAGACGAAGCAGCTCAAAAAGAATTAAAGGAATTTCAGACTACTCTAAATTCTTTGCAAGAAGCTAAAGGTCAAAGAAGATAGCAAAAGAAAATTCCCTGCTTTATTAGGCCTTCAACGTAAGAACATTAAGAAGGAAAGAAATGGGCAAATTTCAAAAGGCTAGGAGAAAAAAAATCAAGAAAAAGTAAAATTGATAAGAGTCACTAGTTGAATCTAGTGTTATCAAAACATTGGATACATTTTAGTGCCTCTCAAAACTGATAGTAATATCATAGAATGGTAGGGGCTTGAGTAGCATCCCTCGACAAAAGGCTATTTGGGATTTGATTCACGAACATACACCACATATTGCATTTATTCAAGAGACAAGGCTGCTTGTGAAGGAAATGATCAATCTTTCTTCCAAGATTTGGTCAAGTGATCAAGGTCAATGTAATGGTGCTCAAGACACAGTTGGTACACTGTTGGTAGAGTTGCATGCTTATGGGATCCTTGTAAGCTCACAACGTATGATGGACAATGAGTAGATATTCAATCAAAGTGGTGGCATCTTGCTTCAATTTAGGAGAAACTCATTTATCCATTGATGCTTATGCACTTACAGATTATCCAAGTAAGGTGTTATTCTAGTCCCAAATTAGATAAATTTGCTCTCTAGTTCCCTCCCTCCCTTGGATTCTTGCAAGATATTTCAATGTTATTATTTGCCTTTGGTTTGAATGAAAAACTAGTGGGAACGCAAATTTATTTGGCGAAGCAGCCTTTTTTTCTGACGGATCTATGTCTGTGTTTTCCTTTTGGCGGCACAACTGGTATCGGTTTGTCAATGAAGCAATTAACACTGTAGTCTATCTTCTAAATCAGTCTCCTACAATGGCTATGAAGAAGAAGACTCCTGAAGAGGCCTAGTAAAGCCAAAAGCCCGGAATCAATCACCCGAAGGTTTTTGGCTCCACTGCCTTTGTCTAGATCCCTGATGCTAAACACACCAAGTTAGATGCGAAGAGCCAGAAAGTCGTTCTCACCGGCTACAGTGATACTCACAAGGCCTACCGACTGGTTCACATCAAGACAGATCGTCAAATCTTCAATCATGATGTGGTTTTTGATGAAGAACAAGGGCTATTTCAGCTCTCTCCTCCAATTGTGGATTCAGAGGATCAACTTTTCAAGGCTTCAGACTTGGGTGTTCATCTTCCATTAGGTCCACCTGATGGGAGGGGTCCAGTTGTTCCATTCCTGCACCTACACCAGTTCCGTCTCTTGCAGGATCACCTAGACACACAACTACACCACCTAACTTTCCTCAAGACTTATCCAATCTTCTGTTTCATGACCTTGATCCTGTTGCACCTCCTGCATCTGATGTTGGCACTTCTACTCTCTGGCCTAAATGGTGGGCTAAGACGATTGTTGATCTTCATGATGATGAGCTCATCGAGGGTAGAATTGCTTGGAAGAAGAGTAAAAATCCTGATTATATCGATTTTGCTCTCATGGCCAACATTCACAGCGTGTATGAGCCTCAAACATACATAGAGGCGAAAAGAGATACCTGAGTGGGAACAAGCTATGGCAACTGAGCACCACAGCTTGCTGAAAAATAACACTTGGGTTCTGTCAAATCTTCCTCCAAAGAAGAAACCCATTGGATGCAAATGGGTCTATAAGGTTAAATACAAGGCTAATGGTACTTTGGATAAGTACAAGGCTCGTCTTGTAGCCAAAGGCTTCTCTCAGCGTGAAGGAATTGATTACGAGGAGACCTTTGCCCCAACAACAAAGATGAGAACCATCAAACTAGTTCTAGCCATTGCAGCTCAGTGTGGCTTCCTAAAAGGTGAGTTACTGGAAGAGGTCTACATGACGCAACCTCCCGGAACATCTCGGATTCAAGGTTGCCGGAAAAGAACGCCAGGTACTCAAACTGGTGAAAGCACTCTATGCCTTGAAACAGGCTCCTCGAGCATGGTACATGAAAATTGATAAGTACCTCACAGATCAGGGTTTCCAAAGGAGTCCTGACTCAAATCCGTATGTCCAGACTACTGCCAATGATATCATCCTTCTGGTTATATATGTTGATGATCTTATCAGCTCTGGCAGTTCGGCATCTTTGATTCAGGAAATCGAGCAGAATTTATGCCAGTCATTTGACATGACCGACCTTGGGCTTTTGCACTACTACCTAGGTGTTGAAGTTTGGCAGCAGTCTCATGGCATCTTCATCTCTCAGTCCAAGTATGTCAGGGCTTTGCTAGACAAGTTTCGAATGCAGGACTGCAAACCTACATCTACACCTATGGAGAAAGGCCTGAAGTTGTCAACCAAATCCGGTTGTCCAGTTGAGAATGAATCTGATTTCAGGCAACTAGTGGGCAGTTTGGTATATCTCATTGGCACTAGCCCTGATCTAAGCTATGCAATGAGTTACATGTCCCCCTTCATGACAACTCCTACATCAAATCATTGGGCTGCAACGAGGAAGATCATGTGCTATGTCAAGGGCACTTCAAACTTTGGTATCCTTTATGGACAAACCAAATATCCCAGACTCATAGGTTTCACAAATTCAGATTGGGCAGGCTTTGTTGATGACAGAGAGTCCACATCCGGGTATGTCTTCAGTTTGAGCACAGGTGCTATCACTTGGACCAATAAGAAGCAACAAGTCGTAGCTCTTTCCTTGACTGAAGCTGAATATCGAGGAAAAATCAAAGCAGCTTGTGAGGCGGTTTGCCTTCAAAGGATGGTTTCAAACATCTAGATGTCTCAAGCAAGTCCTACACCCCTCTTCTGTGACAATCAAGAGGTGCTCAAACTCGCCAAAATTCTAGTCTTTCGTGAGCGAACCAAGCATGTTGAGCTTCATTGTCACGTCATCTGCAAGCTCTCCTTGGATTTGCAGTATTTCCTACTGAGGACTAGACTGCAGATATCCTCACCAAGTCCCTACATCTGAATAAGTTTGGTAAGTTTAGGGAGAAACTTGATGTAGTAGATAGATTGACCATTAAGGGAGGGTATTAGAATGATATCTTAGTTATTAATTATTAATGGTCAATATTGTAAAGTATTGTAAATATTAAGATTGTTTCTCATTTTGTTTCAGTTGTCGACTATTTCTTTATGGAAACATCGATCTTGTAACTCTATAAATGATCTTTCGATCATTCATTTAATTCATTCAATTATTTACCAATTACCTATGTAATAGATATGTCCTAAGGAGTGCATCCCTTCATAAAAGGACATAAGGGAAGATATAAGAACAAGATAGTTGTAGAAAGTGATCAATCATCAAAGGCCTTCATATCTGATATTCAATAAGATACTAATACCCAGGCAGTCCATCTGATTATTGCAGTGTGGTATCGATTTTATGTGCTAACATATTAATTGCTCTAACAATGTTTACATATCTATTTCTGCATATCAATTTCTATATACCTATTTCAGCATATTCATTATTAACTATATACTGCTGATATGATTATTCATATATGTCATAATAAATATCTACATGTATATCTACATATATTCTGAATATTTTCCAGCCATGATAGAGGGAGAGAAAATTACATGTAAGGGAATAGTGTTGGGGTTATCTTCTAGGTATGCCACCTCGTGGTATAAGACCGGGGAGTCCCATGAGGCCAAAGGCGTACAGAGGGTACTGCCTTTGGGCCTATGAAGGATAGACTTTCAGGGCACCCTATTGTGATGGCCCTCATGCTCTCTATCATGGTGAATGAATGTGTTAATTATGAGACATAGGATAGGGGTGACAAGATTAAGGAATACGGTGATAGGATACCTTACAAGGTATTCCACCTCATATGGTATGGGCCACATGAGGTCAAGGGGGAATGAGATCCACCCTTGGGCCTAGGGTAGAGGGTCTCTAGGGCACCCTATCTAGTTACCCTCTTCTATGCCATCTATGATTGAACTCTAAAACATAATTTAACCTTGTAATTAGGACTATGTCTTACATATGTATGATTGGTGTTTCCTACTTAATAGATCTATTTAATGAAATATGATTATTGTGTGTTTTCTAACTTACTTGCAGGGGTTCAGTCAAAGTAACAGATATCTCTAACCCCTATCCCACTTCAATTAGGGCAGAAATTGGTTATCTCTAATTTGGGGACATCAGTGACAGATTTCTTGTTTCAGATCTGTGGGTGGGCAATAATTAGATTTCATGTTCTGAAATTTTGGAATGGAAAGGGTCGGATCCCTGGTCCATTAAATTTCTTCTTCATTTTTTTCTACTCCTAAGAAGTCTCCCTTAAATTTCAGCTTATGTCGAGGTACAGATTTGTTAATCTAATGGAAAGATGGTGTTTAGAAGTAAAGCCAGCCTTCAGATCAGGTATGTACTCCTTTTCAAGACAATCCAATTTGTCAAATTTAAGATCAACAGATAGAATAGGTCTTCTTTTGAAAGTGTCTTTAAAATTAAAACTCAATTACAGGCCAAGAAGGAATGACAAAAGAGCTTTAGCAGGAAAGAATAAGTGGACCAAAGAATTGTCTGATAGAATCTTCGAGCAGAGATTTGATAAGGAAAAAAATCTTAAATTGTATGGCTTTCAGGAAGGGGATAAAATAAATCTGTGAAACAATAGATAAGGGGGAATACTATTGCATCCCTTATCTCAACCCAAGGAGAACAAGTGAATTCTTTTCAAGATATTTTTGTTAAAGTTGCTTGAAATTTTTCTTCTTTGTTTCGGAACAAGATTTTGAAGACTTTTAAGAGCAGAGACTTGTGCTTAAGGGTAGGGCTCCTAAACTGGATGGAATTCATGTAAAATGTTTTCGAGAATTCTAGGAAATCATTAATGATTAAT
Source organism: Cryptomeria japonica (assembly GCF_030272615.1). Taxonomy (NCBI): domain Eukaryota; kingdom Viridiplantae; phylum Streptophyta; class Pinopsida; order Cupressales; family Cupressaceae; genus Cryptomeria; species Cryptomeria japonica. The sequence goes on from NC_081413.1 coordinate 85,260,305, forward strand.
ATGAACTGCTTGAAATTGCTAGAGAACCACAGAAAAATAAACAAATACTTAACAATAATTAACGCTATTTTTCTTGCCCCCACTCCCAAAAAGGAGGAGCCAAATCTCTAAATAATTTTTATCCTATTGCTTTATGTAATCTTAAATAAAAGATTATCACCAAGATGATTGATGAACGACCAAAAAAAATGTTTGTTACTCCTAATTTCTTCTAAACAAGGTGGATTTGTAAACGAGCACCAAATTTTAGATGGCTTGTTGTGGTAATTGAGACCCTCCACTCTATGTCTAACTCAAAATAGAAATCAATGTTCATTAAACTTGATATGCCTAAACCATATGACATAGTCAGAGTCAGATGGTTCTTACTTGAGCATATCTTATTGGCTTTTGATTTAGTTTTGAAAGGATTGATTCAATAATAAATTGTGTTACCTCAAACTCTCTCTATGTTGATTAATGGCATTCCTTCAAAACTTTTTCTAGCTTCTTCAGGACACAAACAAGGAAAACCCTTATCTACATGTGTTTATCTTAATAGCTAAAGGTCTTGGCACATTGCTCAAACAATATAAACGAAACGGACTTATTCAAGGTTGGCAGTGGACTCAAAATATGGAGACCAAATCCCACCTACAGTTTGTGGATAACATGGCTTTGATGGGATTAGCTGCAGTTGCTGAGACAATCAACTTCAAAAAAGCTCTGAATATGTATCTATAAACTTCTAATCAGCAAATCATTTTCTTCTTCCACACACCAGAGATGATTCAACATAGGATCGCTAGTATTTTTCATTTGTGGATTGCGCAGCTTTCAGTTGATTAATTGGGAATCACCCTTTCTTCAAGTAATCTTAACAACTTTCACTAGAGGAAGGCTATAGACAGATTCCATTTAAGGGCAACTATTGGACCTTTTGATTGTTATCCTTTGTTTGAAGACTACTAACTCTTCTAAAATTTAACTTGCGACCTCTTCCCATTTACAAGTTTTTTTTAAAAAATTCTCCCAAAAGTTTCCTTAAGGAGTTTGATGTTCTTTGGAAACGATTCTTTTGGGCAAGAACACTGGATCACCAAAAATGGAGCTTGGTGAGTTGGGACCAAGTTTGTAAACCAAAAGAGAATGGAGGCCTCGAACTTAGACTAGTGGACCTGAATAGTCACGGCTTAGCAAATAAATTAAATTATCAATGGTGTAAAAATCCTAACCAACCTTGGGCAAGAGTTCTCAATCACAAGTATTTGGAGGAAGGGGTGTCGAGGGTAGAAGATAAAGAGATTATTTGATTGGAAAAGGATCCATGATATGGAACACAATTAAGTGAGGGGACTCTCTTATTAAGGAAGACTTTTTTTTTTATTAATAAAATTGATAGTGCCCAAGTTTGCGGACGGCGGCGGGACGGCAGCGGGGGGGGTGGCGGGGGTGGCGGTGCTGATATAGTTATACATATACATATAGTACTTGAAAAACTAATTTTGAAAAGATGTATGACAATATAATAGTATAAGAATTACATTTCAAATGAAACAATAGGAAATTTGAAATACTAAATCTAAATACTAAGATTTCTTCAATGCTAATTATGTCGTTATATGGAAACTAATCAGACTCAGAGGTTAAATTTTCCCTACTTCCATCAGTGCAGTTTCCCCCTATATTTTTCGACGGGGGTTTGGGGGCAGCACCCCCAAGATGGGGTCAAGGGGCCAAAAATACTTTTATTATTTTATAAAGGCGTCGGGTGTTATTTTTCCATTGGCCCACGTCCAATTAGGGTTACCCCTTAACCCCCAAAAAAGTCAATTTTTTAAAAAAATTTTAATTTTAATTTTAAACATTGCATATACGTGGGGGCGAAGGGAGACGTCTGGGCGTCTCCCCATCCCTCAAGAGACGTTTGCACGTGTCTCGAAGGATGGGGAAACACCCAAACGTCTCCCAAGGATACGTGGAGATTTCTCCTAGTCTCCTTGGGAGACACGGAGACAAGGAGAAGTCTCCAAGTCTCCTTGGGAGACACGGAGACAAAGAGACGTATCCGGCAACGCTTGCGTAGTGGTGGCGGGATGGCAAGGGACGTCACGTCCCTATCCCCTCGTCTAGGAGACGTCCCCGTCTCCGAGACGCAAATAAAAAGGGGGGGACGCATCCCCGTGGAACACTGATAATAACCCTCTAATTGTGTCTCCACGTCTCCTTGGGAGACACGGCGACGCAGACATCTCCCGCAGCGCTTGCATGGTGGTGGCGGGACGGCAGGGGATGTCGTGTCCTTGTCCCCCTGTCCCAAAGACGTCCCCGTCTCCAAGACGCAGCCAAAAAGTGGGGGGATGCATCCCTATGGAACACTGATAATAACCCTTTAATTGTATCCTCTTTTCCTCAACTTCAACCCTTGAATGAAGTTTTTGTAGAAGAAAGATGGCCAAGAGTTGATGATTTCTTGGGTAAAAAAAATTAATTGTCTTTGATCTTTTTAGCAAAAAGGAATTGAACAGCACTAGTATGCCATTCATCATGTAGCAACACATATTATCATAAAACTTCAAATGTTTATAATGTGATGTATTCAATCATGGAAATAGAAAATCCTAGTTTAAAATATTGATTTTGATATTGGAATGATCACAAGACAAAATAAAATTTATCCAAGTTTTACAAGATTATAATTTCTTAACACCATTTCCATAAAATTGCCATTTCTTGTCTCTTTTTAACCTTCTTTGATTGGACACACAAAAAAAGTGGTTTACAATGTATCTTACACCTCAATTACTTTTATTAAACTAAACCATTGCTGCATTTGATCTTAATGATCCCAAATCATTCTTTGCCATTTCAACTTAAATAAAAACTGAAAAAAAAAAATCTATTCAGATAGAAAAAGTTCAGTCCAGGCAAAACACACGCATAATACATGTAAGGAAATCATTAAAAAGCTATATCAAACCCATGTCACCTGAGAAAGGAATCCATCCATGCTTATGGCTCCTAAATCATCCTTCTCCATTGCATCTTTATAAATGCCATCCTCCCAAGGGCTGCCAAAAGCATGAATTACTCACCTCCTAGAATTTAATAAGAAAAAATTGAAGCTAAGTATCTGATTCTCTAAATGGGGAAAAATGTTAAACTACTTTCACAGTTCACAGCATTGGCCAAAAATAGCTAACCTATTATGTCGCTACCATCCTGATTGATTAGATTTAGTTCCCATTGTAATAGTATTAACAACAAAGGCTTTGAGTATATGATAGATACCACATATAACAGAAAATAATGGCCAATAAATTTCAACAACCTTTCTATGAAGAAGTTGTAACTCATGCATAGTTTGCTCAATTGAATTTAATGCCACAAAATATTCTGATTTTAGAAAACACAAAATCAGATTTTAAAAGATTAATAAGCTATTATTAGATGTGTTTTTCAAACATTTTTCATGCGTTTGCAAGCTTCACAAATTTGGCTGGAAGACAAGATTGTACTTAAAAATGGGTTCCTTTTAACAGAACATAATGTGTGTGCATACAGTTTTGGATTATATTACAAAACAGAGTATTGATGTGTGGCTGTGGTAACAGTTAATTAATCACAAAAGTATAATTATTAGCAACCCAAGTGAGCAAGTTGCTTGAAAATAAGCATTGCAGAATTTACTCACTATCTATCATGTTTGCTTATATTTATATAATTTTGGGATTAAATTCAACTTAAAAATGTTTGTTACGGAAAATTGAAATAAATGAAAGGCTTATTCGCATTCAGTCAAATTCACTGCAACTGCTTCCATTTGTCTATTAAGATGTCTCAGTTTGAGGCCTTGTATAGGAAAAAGTCCAAAGCACCCATAGGATGCAACAGCTTGGAAAAGATAGTCATCATAAGTCTGGAACTCCTGCAGGCATACCATCAGCATGTTAAAGTTATTAGAGATTGGTTGAAGGAACCTTCACATCATCAAAAAGGTTACATGAACGCCAAGAGAACACCCACAGAATCTCCATCAATTTTGGCAAGCAAGAAAAATTATTGCTTTGTTTTGTGGTACAAGTGAAATCCAGTCACACGTGTGACTTGCTGGCTTACCCTTCCACCCTCTCTCTTGCACATTAACAATGCCTTTAACATGGCTCTTCTTAAAAGATCTGTTAATGGTCCACATCATATTATCATTGACAGCCTCTATGGGTCAAGAATGAAGGCAAAATCCATCTCATACCTCTCCATATACAGAAAAACACAGATAAGCTACAAAACAAGCAGGTATGATAATTGAACATGCTGTGGGAGCCAATATGGTAAATACGGTAAACTGGGAAGATGAGAATGGCCTTCATAGGGGATATCCCTACCCTTCTAGCACCAAGCTACCATTCTCGTAAGAGGGGAATGCCATCCAAATGTCATATCCAACCCAAGAAACTTAACTAATCTTCTACTGTAGTTGACGGCTCTGTGTTCTGTTGTAATTTAACCCCAGAATCACGACTTTTTTCTGGATTGAACTATGTTTGTGGATGGCATTTTGACCATCCATGAATCCATGCTTGCATAACTAGAACTATTATTCTCGTTAGATATTTCTTCATGCATTTGATGACTTTAAATATATGTGATGGTTCTTAGTGATATGATGACATGTAGATTTCAAATGAGATCTTATATACTACACATATAGTCTAGTATGTATATCTTAAATACATCTATCTAAGGAACACGGAGTGACATGAGTTTTTTTTCTACTTCTGAAATACTTTATTTAAAAATAAAATAATTTGAGTCTTACCTTTATTTTTATTGGAAAAGCTATTTTTATTTGATTGAGAACTAATTTACTTTATTTTTTATTTACTTGAGAGTTATTTTGTAATATTTTTAAATTATAAATTATTCTATTTTACTTTAAAGATATTTAAGAATTATATTATTTTATATAAATTGGTTACCTTATTTTTTATTAAAAAGCAATTTTGATTTGCGTATGAGCTATTTGATTACAAAATATTACACAAGTAATTGGCAAAAACTGAATTGATTAAATGAATGATCGAAAGATCATTTATAGAGTTACAAGAGATCAATGTTTCTATTAAGAAACAAACGATAACAGAAACAAAATTACAAACTCCTAAATTTACAGTGTCATACAATATTGACCATTAATAATTAATAACTAAGATATTATTCTAATACCCTCCCTTAATGGTCAATCTGTCTACTACACCAAGTTGCCCCCTGAACTTAACAAACTTATCCGAATGTAGGGACTTGGTGAGGATATTTGCAGTCTGGTCCTCAATAGGAACATACTGCAAATCCACGGATCCATATTCAACCAGCTTGCGGATGAAGTGACAATGAAGCTCAACATGCTTGGTTCGCTCATGGAAGACCAGATTTTTGGCGAGTTTGAGCACCCATTGATTGTCACAAAAGAGGGGTGTAGGACCTGCTGGAGACAGTTGGATATCTAAAAGCATTCGTCGAAGCCAAACTACCACACAAGCTGCTTTGACTGTTCCACAACATTCAGCTTCGATCGAGGAAAGAGCTGCAGCCTACTGCTTCTTACTGGTCCAAGTAATAGCACATGTGCCCAAACTGAAGACATACCCAGATGTGGACTTTTGCCCAATCCAAATCTGTGAAACCAGTGAGTTTGGGATCTTTGGTTCGTCCATAAAGGATACCAAAGTCTGAAGTGCCCTTGACATAGCACAATATCTGCCTCGTTGTAGCCCAATGATCGGATGTAGGAGCTGTCATGAAGCGGGATATGTAACTCATTGCATAGCTCAAATCAAGTATAGTGGAAGTGAGATTTATTAAACTGCCCACTAGTTGCCTAAACTCAGATTCATTCTCAACTGGACAACCGGATTTGGGCGACAACTTCAAGCCTTTCTCCATAGGTGTAGAAGCAGGTTTGCAATCCTACATTCAAAACTTGTCTAGTAGAGCCCTAACATATTTGGACTGAGAGATGAAGATGCCATGAGACTGTTGCCAAACCTCAACACCTAGGCAGTAGTGCAGAAGCCCCAGGTCGGTCATGTGTCGACGACTTCAAGCCTTTCTCCATAGGTGTAGATGCAAGTTTGCAATCCTGCATTCAAAACTTGTCTAGTAGAGCCCTAACATATATGGACTAAGAGATGAAGATGCCATGAGACTGTTGCCAAACCTCAACACCTAGGCAGTAGTGCAAAAGCCCAAGGTCGGTCATGTTAAAAGACTGACATAAATTTTGCTTGATTCCCTGAATCAAAGATGTCGAATTGCCAGTGATGATCAGATCATCAACATAAATAACCAAAATGATGATATCACTGGCAGGAGTCTCGACATACAGATTTGAGTGAAAAGGACTCCTCTAAAAATCTCTTCCGGCAACCTTGAATCCAATTTGAGTACATGGCGTTCTTTTCCGACAACCTTGAATCCAAGAGGTTGTGTCATGTAAACCTCTTCCTGTAACTCACCATTCAGGAAGGCACTCTTGACGTCCATCTAATGGACCTTCTAACCACATTGAGCTGCTATGGCTAGGACTAATCTGATGGTGCTCATCTTTGTTGTATTAGGGTTTCAACCAGATCCGAAGCAAATATGAACTAACAATTATATGCAGATTTAAATACAAAAGATTAAGAAATAAAACAAGACACAGATAACACAGAGATTTAACGTGGTTCACCCAGAATGGGTTACGTCCACCATACACAGTCGTCCAATCTTTCTTATTATCCAGCAGAAACAGTACATCAACCTTACAATGACTTAAGCATCCCAGCCGCTTATAACATGCATTTTTAGGGCAACAAACAAAGTCGACCTTTTTAGGGTTTTATTACAATGTCAGTTTTCATCCTCACCCCGGACCCCGGCGAGGATACATGCTAAGTGTACAGTACTTTGTTGATCAATCACCACATTTCAACAATCTCCCACTTGGAGACTGATACTACACGACACCACTGTACATGCAACATCCATTGGATAAAACACGAGGACTCGACTGGTATAAATTCCACAATTATCAATCAGGAAGACCAACAGAAACTGATGAAGAAATCAGCTTCTCCTGTGGAACTACCTTTGTGAACATATCGGCAGGATTCTCACTTGTGTGAATCTTCTCAAGCCGTAACTGACCCTCCTCCAAAACAGTCCGGATGAAGTGGTACCTGAGCTGAATGTGCTTTGTCCTTGAATGAAAAGCAGAGTTCTTTGCAAGATGAATGGCACTCTGGCTATCAGTATACAATGGGCGATCCTCCTGTGTCTGACCCAATTCCTCCAGAAAACATTGTAACCAAATCATCTCCTTGCTGGCTTCTGTAGCAGCAACATACTCAGCTTCAGTGGTTGAAAGTGCAACAACCTTTTGCAGCCTAGAAATCCAACTGACTGCAGTTCCCCCTATAGTAAAAACATACCCTGTAGTACTCCTCCGTGAATCAATATCACCCGCCAAATCAGAGTCAACAAATCCACTTAGAGCAGCATTAGATCCTTTGAAACATAATGCCTTCGTAGTAGTTCCTTTCAAATACCGAAGAATCCATTTCACAGCATTCCAATGTTCCATACCCGGATTACTCATAAACCTGCTCACAACTCCCACTGCATGTGCAATATCTGGCCTTGTGCATACCATTGCATACATCAGACTACCAACAGTTGATGAATACGGGATGTTAGACATTTTATTAACCTCTTCCTGTGCCTTTGGGCACATCTCTTTAGTCAATTTGAAATGACTAGCCAAAGGTGTACTAACTGCTTTTGCATCCTACATGTTAAATCTTTTCAACACCTTCTTTATATACTCACTTTGGGACAAATTCAAGGTTCTATTTTTCCTGTCCCGTGTAATCCTCATACCGAGAATTTGCTTAGCTGCACCCAAATCCTTCATAGCAAATGACCTGGCTAATTTCTGTTTAAGATCATTTATATGTTGCATGTTCGACCCAACAACAAGCATGTCATCAACATAAAGCAACAGGATAATATAACTGCCATTATCAAATCTCTTAAAATATACACAATGATTAGAATGACATCTATGATAATCGTGTTCAGCCATGAAACTATCAAATTTTAAATACCATTGTCGGGGTGCTTGCTTTAGGCCATACAGACTTTTTTTCAACCTGCACACCAAGTTCTCCTTACCTTTGACCTCATATCCCTGTGGTTGCAACATGTAAATTTCCTCCTCTAGATCTCCATGGAGAAAAGTTGTTTTGACATCTAATTGTTCAAGATGTAAATCATCTACAGCCACAAGACTAAGTACAGTTCTAATTGAAGTCATTTTTACAACTGGAGAAAATATTTCATCATAATCTATACCCTTTTTCTGTGCAAAACCTTTTACCACAAGTCTGGCTTTATATCTTTTCTGACCTCCTTCCTCCTCCTTCAGCCGATAAACCCATTTGTTAGGCAAGGCTCTTTTTTCTGCAGGTAAAGGGACTAAGTCCCAAGTCTTATTTTTCATCAAGGAGTCCATCTCCTCTTTCATGCCTAGTTCCCACTGTTGTTTGGCATCTACCTGCATTGCTTCTTCATATTCTTCTGGTTCACCAGAATCCGTTAATAAAATAGAATACAAAGAAGGAGAAAATCTTTCAGGGGGTCTACTTGTCCTCATAGAACATCTAACACTTGCAAGAGTTTGTGGGACAATCTGTTGTTGCTGAGCATCAGGTACCTGTGGCATTTCATTTTCAAGAATCTCATGCAACACCACATATTCTTGTTTGTCCTGTTCATGCTTCTTTTCCTGCATCTGTTCTTTATACATAACCTTCTCATTGAATATAACATCTCTACTTCTAATTATTTTCTTATTTTCAAAATCCCATAACCGATAGCCATATTCATCTATCCCATATCCAATGAAGGTACATTTCTGAGATTTAGCATCAAGCTTGGTTCTGTTTTCTTTATCAACATGGACAAAAGCTTCGCAACAAAAAGTTTTTAGAAAAGAATAATTTACCTTTTTACCAGTCCATGCCTCCTCTGGAAAACCACCATCCAAAGGGGTTGAAGGTCCTCTATTTATCAAATAGACAGCAATATGTACAGCATCTGCCCAAAAATGTAAGGGCAATCCAGCATGCAATCTCATGCTCCTCACACGTTCCATGATGGTCCTATTCATTCTCTCTGACACACCATTTTCCTGTGGAGTTCCTGGAACTGTCTTCTGCTTTCGAATCCCATTTAAGGAACAGTAATCTTCACATGCTTTGCTGCAATACTCACCTCCATTATCCGATTTGCGACACTTCAACTTTTTTCCTGTCTCATTCTCAACCAAAGCTTTCCATTTCTTAAAAGTTTCAAAAACATCTGATTTTTGTTTTAGGAAATATACCCATGTTTTTCTGGTTGAGTCATCAATAAAAATAACATAATAACAAGAGCCACCAAGAGATGATACTTGAGCCGGTCCCCACACATCTAAATGTACAAGCTCTAACTTCTCACTCTTCTTCTCTTTCCCAACCTCGAGAAATCTGACTGTTTTTTGTTTACCATAAACACAGTTTTCACAGAACTCTAAATCAATCTTCTTTAGTCCTGGCAATAGATTTTTGGAGTGAAGGATTTTCATCCCTTTCTCACTCATGTGCCCAAGCCTATGGTGCCACATTATGGAATCTGTTCTTGCAACATTTATTGTTGTTGTCCCTGCAGTAACTTTATCTGTAACAGCTAAGGTAGAGTAAGTGTTACCAGTACACAGATATAATGTGCCTACCTTCGCACCTTTAGCTACTACTAATGATCCTTTAGTGACCTTCCACATACTGTCTGAGAAGGTAACTATGCAACCTTCACTACCTAGTTGCCCTACAGAAATTAAATTTCTTCTTAAATTAGGAACATGTCTTACCTCCTGCAGAAACCAGTCATTACCATTCTGCAACTTGATCTCTATCTTTCCTTTTCCAACAATTTGACAGGGTTCATCATCACCCAAATATACCTGTCCAAAATCACCTTGAACATAATCTAGAAAATATTTTCTATGGGGTGTAGCATGAAATGGACCCCGGCGAGGATACATGCTAAGTGTACAGTACTTTGTTGATCAGTCACCACATTTCAACATGTTGTCGAGGCAAAGGTCTCATAATCAACCCCTTCACGCTAAGAGAAGCCTTTGGCAACGAGACGAGCCTTGTACTTATCCAAAGTACCATTAGCCTTGTAGTTAACCTTATAGACCCACTTACATCCAATGGGTTTCTTCCCTGGAGGAAGATTTGATAGAACCCAAGTGTTAGTTTTCAGCAAGCTGTGGTGCTCAGTTGCCATAGCTTGTTCCCACTCAGTTATCTCTTTCGCCTCTGTGTATGTTTCAGGCTCATACACGCTGTGAATGTTGGCCATGAGAGCAAAATTGACATAATCCAGAGTTTTACTCTTCTTCCAAGCAATCCTACCCTCGATGAGATCATCATAATGAAGATCAACAATTGTCTTAGCCCACCATTTAGGCAAGAGAGTAGAAGTGCCGACATCAAATGCAGGAGGTGCAATAGGATCAAGGTCATCAAACAAAAGATTGGATGAATCCTAAGTTAAATCAGGTGGTGCAGCTACATGTCTAGGTGATCTTATAGGAGAAGGAACTGGTGTAGGTGCAACAACTGGAACAGCTGGAGCCCTCCCATCAAATGGACCTAATGGAAGACGGACACCCAAGTCTAAAGCCTTCAAAGGCTGATCCTCAGATAACACAACTGGAGGAGAGAGCTGAAATGGTCCTCATTCCTCATCAAAAACCACATCACAACTAAAGATGTGACGCTTTGTCTCGATTTCAACCAGTCGGTAGGCCTTGTGAGTGTCACAATAGCCGGTGAGCATGAGTTTTTGGCTCTTGACATCCAACTTGGTGCGCTTAGCATCAAGGATCCAAACAAAAGTTGTGGAGCCAAAAACTTTGAGATGACTGATTCTGGGCTTACGGCCTAACTAGGCCTCTTCTAGAGTCTTCTTCTTTACAACCACAATAGGAGACAGACTCACAAGATAGACTACAATATTAACTGCTTCAGCCCAAAACTTCTTCGGAACACTCTTGTGTTCAAGCATAGACTGGGCCATTTAGGTAATCGTGTGGTTTCTCTGCTCAGTGACACCGTTTTATTGAGGGGTGTAAGGTGTAGTGAGTTGACACTTTATGCCATGTTGTTCACAAAAATGAGAGAAGGCAAAAGAACTGAATTCTCCCCCATTATTAGACCGACGAGTAACAATAGGTTGACCAGACTCTTTTTCTACTAATGCTTGGAACTTTTGAAACACAACAAACACCTCTGATTTCTGATGAAAGAAATACGCCCACATTTTTCAACTAAAATCATCAACAAAAAGTAAAAAATATCCAAACCTAGTAGCAGAAGGAGTAGCCATAGGTCCACAGATATCATCATGGACAAATTGTAGTACCTTATAAGCTCTCCAAGAGTTGCCATCCGGAAACGGAGTCCAATGCTACTTCCCAACCTAACATGCTATGCAAACTTCGAGGTTTGGGTTTGAATCTCTGGCAATCCGATGACAAGATCTTCCCGAACAAGCTGAGAAAGATAGTGCACATTTAAGTGCCCATAACGTTGATGCTAGAGTGTACTAACAGAGGAGCGCTTGGCTGCCATGGCAAGCTCCTAAGGATCACCAGAATTAACTAGTCTGAATAGACAATGACCCTCAAGACCCACGGCAACTGTAGACTGAGTCTCTTGATCAATGATACTGCTCTAATGCGAACTAAAGGTCACATCAAGCCAAGGAGAATATCTTTGAATTTGACTGACTAAGAGAAGGTTGAGTTCCATTCCTGGAACATAGTACACATTGAGGAAAATCAATTTCCTCCCTCCAAACTGAATCTACACATTGCCCTTTCCGACAACGGTGTACTCTTCCCCTCCAAAAATAACTAAATCTGAACAAGGCTGAAAATCAGTGAACCAATCCCGACGATGAGTGAAGTGGTGAGAGGCACCTAAATCGATATACCAAGCAAGAGATTTTATACATGGTTTGCAGGTCTTTTAGCCATGAAGGCGTAAAGGAAGACTTGCTCTGCTCAGTGTGCTCTGCTACATTTGCTTTAGGCTATGAACCACTTTGCTTATAGCCTGTGCAGCCAAGCATTTACGGCACTCAAGTTCCATATGACCAAACTTATGGCAGTAATTGCACTGAACACTTTTCTTCTTCAAGCCTTTTGATGACGGAGCAAAGTTCTTTTGTTGAGAAGACTGAGAAAACTGAGATTTGCCTTTATCCTTACGAAAGGATTTGTATGTGAATGCTTGTTTTGTAGAGGATGAGCTTGTACTGTTGCTTCCACCGATCCTGCTGCAAAAGTTTGGTGCAGAGATCAATGAACTTCAGATCAACACCAGTTGAGTGATGTTGAGTGTTTCGACAAAATGCTCGTATGACTTTGGCAAAATTTTCAAGGTTATGACGACCATGTCCTCTTCCTCCATATTCCGCCCAATTGCCTTCTAATTGATCACGGATGTCCTTGATCTGATTGAGATGCTCCTGAAGGGATTTTCTCTCATTCATGACAATAGAGAAGAGCATATTTTTCAAAAAGAAGGCATTGCTCTTATCTGACATCTCATGCAACATCTTGAGATGCTCCCATATCTCGACAGTTGTTTTGCCTGAAAGTATCTGAGGAAGTTGATCATCGGTCACTAAGAGCTTGATGAGCATGACAGCGTCACAATTTTGTTCATCAAACTTTGTCTGATCAGGACCGGCTATAGTGGGACGGGAGACCTTTCCAAGGACCAACTGATCGATGACATGATACTCAAAAATTGTGAGCATCCATTGCTTCCAAGTATTACAATTACTACCATTGAACCACTCGAGCAGAATATTCATCAGAGATGTCATCACGAAAAAACTTAGGTCAAAGTTGGTTGACCGAATGAGGACACAAATATCGAGGCAAGAGTTGTTCAACACATGAAATCGCGTAAACGCAACGCATAAAAGAACAAAACTGAGGTAGAAAATCTATCAAAAACCAAAAAAAGATTTGAAAAACCAAAAAAAAAAATTTCTGAGACTAAATTTCCAAAAAACCCAAGCCGCTAACAAATTACTGGAAAAACGCATAGAGCACAATATGCAAATAAAAAAAATCGCGATCACGGACACGAAAAAAAGAAAACCCAACCGGAAATGCAGAGACTTATCCAAAAATCAAACACAAAAAACCCGACAACCTAACAAGTAGTTGTAGAAGGAAAACGCGGGCAAAGAGTTTGCAAGATTCACGTCGGAAAAATATAAACGGCCCGCACAAATTTGAGGTAAAAAAAGAACACACAAATCGCGCGGGAAGTTAAAAATGACACCCGAACACGCCTTGTTGTCGTGTACAGATCATGCGAACAAGAATGCAGAGGTCATGGAAAAAAAATCGCAATCATAAAAAAACAACACTACCATCACGATTTTAAAACCAATGCGACCACAAACACAGGCAACAGAAAAAGATTTTGACGTCCACCCACAAGCCAACACCGAAGGAAAATTACAAACGGATCGCAAAATATCACGATTACGAGAAAACCTTAAACGGATTTTTGAAACGATAACTAAAAAATTGATTCGAAAAAATTTCACTAAAATTAGAATTATAAAAGTCTTTTCAAAAAAAAAATTATGCCTAAGCTCGATACCATATTACACAAGTAATTGGTAAAAACTGAATTGCTTAAATGAACGATCGAAAGATCTTTTATACAGTTACAAAGAAATCGATGTTTCTATTAAGAAACAAACGATAATAAAAACTAAAGTAGAAACTCTTAATACTTACAATATCATACAATATTGCCCATTAATAATTAATAACTAAGATATTATTCGAATACAAGAGTTGTTTATTTTATTTTCTGAAGTTATTTCATTACATTTTATTTACTTAAAGAATTATTTTATAATTGCTTTTCTTTACTACAATTTCTTTTTAATTTACTTAGTTATTCTCTAGATTTTGTTGTTTTAAATATTTGTCCGTTGTGTTTTGGTTTTATGTACACAATAACAACATGAGAACACAAATCAGTATTAATTATCTTCATAATTATGAAGATTCTAATCATATATGATTGGATTATTTTAGGGCCCATTGGACCTCAGTCTAAGAGAAAACAAAGTGCATGATTGCATGTTGACATTGTTGTCTCAACAAGCACTATTATGGCTTTTGCAAGGCCTAAGGCCATAACAATGCTCCCCAAACAATATTGTGTGATTGTGTGTGTGTGTGCATGTACATGTCCATATATCCAATGACATCATCTAAGTGTTTCTAGTACATCTTGGTTTTAAGCATAAACTGGGAAAGATTGTTTTATTAATCTTATTATGGCATTATAACATCAATTATCATTTCCTTTTATATAGAAGGAGCATAGTGGTGGATATAATATTTGTTATATTAATAATCCCCTTGGCAGACAAAAGAAAAGACAATTGAATTGATAGTGAACTTGGATAGACGCTACGTGGTTGGGAAGCAATAATGTGTCTTGATTTATGCATATTTTTTATTTGAGATATTGTACTATAAGAAATCGCAAGATAGTCACTTTTGGAAACTATAAGCAACACCAAAACTTCTAGAACCCAAACTTCCATTTCTCCTACTCTGGCCACCTCATTTGTCTGCATTTGATCAAACCTTAGTTTGAACCAATAATGTGATTGGAAATTTTTGTTTTGTTTTGTACTGTCATCGATGAAGATAATACTCAACCAGCTCTACATTCATTCTCCACCCTCGTTGAACTTGATGTTAATGAGAAAGTTATTTCATTCATGAAATTCAGGGTGGTTATGTTTTTGCAAAGAGTGTTTGAAGGAGGAATGATGGATAATGGTGGTATGCCTTATAGACTTGCAGGCTTCTTTTGTTCAAGTAAGAGTTTCAATAGAATATTTAGTTTCAAACAACTAAATAGGAAAAGGGGACTCAAGTAAGAAATCACTTTGAAGTGCTTCAGATTTCAGATTCATTTGAGACCATATAGCTATTATCCTATTATTATGTAAACGTAGTTGTACAGCTTTAGGATTTCTAACAGTTTTATTCTTCTCAAAATCCTATGACTCCCTTCCTTGAATGCATTCTACTTGTGCATGTTAAGTGGTTGCCTATATGACTCCCTTCCTTGAATGTTATTTATCTATTGTATGTATTGGAGTAATGGTTGCCTTCCTGTTCATGAGACTAGAACTGCCCATGTGTAAGGTTGAGTTGTGTAGCCCTTAGCTATGATTACATACAATTTAAGACATCTAAATTATCATTATCAATTTTTGAGCTATGTTTAACAGCAGATTATTAAAAGTGGATGTGCAAGTGCATGTGTGATTGCAGGGGACACTTGAAGACCTTGGTAGTTAAGGCTTGACTGCTGTTATACTATTTGCAAGGGTTGCAAGTTTATCCAAAGCCAGATGGAGCTTGGATAATGAGATAAGTATTTTTTCTCGGTTATTATCTCGAGTATTAACTTTATTTGCTTGTCATAGTCAGCCTCTTATCAGTATTCCTATATGTACTATAAAAGTTGCTCTTATTCTTTTCTTTGGCCCTCGAGGATGGGTTATACAGAAAAAGAAGAACGATACATTAGGAATGTTGCTGAGGCATTTGTATAGGTAATGGCAGCATCGAGGATTACAAAGCAAAGTCGAGACAAGAGGGCTCTCCAAGTAAGAGGGAGCGGACTTCTAAGGGTATGCTTCTGTGACAGAGGGAGCAACTAGAGGTTCTTCTTCAATTGACTTTCAAAGATCTTGGTCATATTTGTTAAGAGGGAGTGGAACATGTCGAGATGGTTTCTCTAGTGATCAGCAATCGGAGGACTCTATGATTCATGGATGGAGTCCCATGTGTGTAGGCTGGAAGGTTTTATGATGTCACCTAGGTCGTGATATTCTTGGATAGATGGATACTTGGTGAACTTAGGATTCACCAAGAGTGATGCAGACTCCAACCTTCACATAATTGTTGATGGTGAGCCATTGATTTTGGTCCTTTATGTTGATGACTTATTTCTCACTATGGCGGAGAAGCTCATCATTCAGTGTTAGAGGGAGTTGGCCTCTAAATTTGAGATGAAGGATCTTGGCCTCGTGTACTACTTCCTGGACTAAAAGTTTGGCAGAAGACCGCATGAGATCTTCTTGAGTCCAAGGAAGTACACTATAGACATCCTGAAGAGATTTCGCAAGATGGATTGTAAGTCCATGTATACGCTGATGGATATAATTATGGAGAAGTTGAGCGAGTCAGCTTCTAATTCAGATCTAATAGATTCCTCTATGTATTGTCAGTTGATTAGATCATTGATGTATTTGGTCAACACCAGACCATATAACTGCTTTGCAATGAGTACTCTCAGTCAATTCATGTGTGAACCAAGATAGATTCATTGGGTTGCAGCATGTGTGGCAGCTCGTGAAGCAGTGTGGCTTCAGAAGCTCCTTGCATGATTGTTTGTACAATCATTGGAGCCTATAGTTATTCATTGTGATAACCAAAGTTGTGTGAAAGCCTTCTGTCAATCCTGTGTTTCATGACAGAACGAAGCATGTAAAGATCAAGTATCACTATGTTAAAGAAGTGGTGGAAGGAATGCTATTCAGTTAAGATACATTAGTACTAATGAACAAATGACAGACAGACATTCTCACCAAGCCTCTCTCCAGAATAAAGTTTGTGTACCTTCAAGGTAATCTTGGTATGGTAGAAAATGTAGCCCTAGCTGAGATTGAGTCTCAGCAACATTGATTTGTTTTAAATAGTACTAATTTAATCTCTAAGATGTTTAAAGTGTAAACTCTTATTATGCAATCTTATTAATCTGATATGGTTCATGATTAGTGTCATGTGTGTGACTCCATGACAACATTGGTTCAGTGCTTGATGAGCCCCTGTGAACATTATTGTGAGGTGACGATCTCTCAATAGTGAACACCTGTACATCTGATCATTATCGTAAGGTGACGATCTTACGATATTGATTGATCATACCATTATGATGGATATCATGGGACTTGATATCTATGGATATGTCATAGTGGTTTATATCTCTAGAAGTAATATCTATGGATATACCATAATGGTGGATATCATGAGACGCGATATCCGTGGATAAGCCATGATGGTGGATGTTACATAAAGAGATATTCATGGTGGATATTATGTGACGTAATATCCGTGGACATGCCATGAAGTAATATCCTTGAACATGCCATAATGGTGGATATCATGAGACGTGATATTCATGGACAAGCCATAATGGTGGATATTACATAAAGAGATATTCATGGTGGATTTCATGTGACGTGAAATCTGTGGACATGCCATGTAGTAATATCTATGGATAAGCCATGATGGTGGATATCATGGTGAGGTGATATCTATTCTTACACCATACATGGAGAAGCCATGATGGTTGATATCACAGAGAGGTGATATCTTTCCCTTCCACATATGGGTGTAGCCATTGTGGTAAAACAACATGATGAGGTGATTAGCTTCCTTTACTCACATGAGTATGGTCGTCACAATGAGGAAATGTGACTCAGTTTTCAAGAAGGATTCCTCCCTAGCTAAGAGGGAATGTTGAAATAATAGCTACGGTCGGATCCTTCGAGCCGACATAGCAAATTACAAATGTGTGAATGGCCATTGGCCTTACACATTTATATATAACAATTTATAAATTATCTTGCATATTAAAAGGAATCGTATTTATGTTATACGAATTTGTTCCTAACTATTTGTTATTGGTTAACAAATTGCATTAAGTGGTTAATACAAAACAATTATTTCATAAACCCGCCACCCCTTGGAAAGGTCACGATGAAGGATCACAGCCGACATTGTCAAGAAGACGTGTCATTTGATGTATCCCACGAATGGATACAAATAGTGCGCCTTTCCTCTCACAAATATTAGATCGAAGCGACATATACACAAATCAGAAGACATATACAGATCGGGTCTTCACTACAACAAGACACATAAGTATATCGATATTATCTTCAACATCGTGGATATTGTTCCCAATCATAAATGTGAACAGATCGAATTATATATACTGCAATCTGGAATGTGTGAGCAGTGCGGAACATATTGTAGCAGTACATATAACATACTTGCAGATCAAACTATCATCTACAGTATTGTCTATTGTTGGGAGGGCAACAATAATGTGAATCATTGCTTGTGGTTAATCGAGCACACCCTATGGTTACTGTGAATGGTCATCTTCTTGTGTTCCTAGTATTGTAAGAAAATTCAACAAAGTGCACATTGAAAGTGAAGTCCGCTCAAATGAAGAAGAATGGCATGTTAGAAAGGAAAGAACAAAGGAAATCTGCTTCGAGGAGAGAGAAATTTGGTTAAGGTTAAGGTGCACACATCTCTTAAATTCCGCCTTAAAAATAAAGTCTAAATGCATGACTTCAAGTAAAGTCCGCCCAGCAACATTTTGCAAAGGGAAACAAAGTCAGTCAAGTCTGCCCTCATGAGAAACATGCTAAATTTAGAAAGAAGGAATGTTCCTATGTGATATCAGCACAATCTCTTGATCAAGTTCGAACTGTGTGCAGATTTGGAAACTTTTTTGAAAGAATAATATGGAAGATCAAATTCGATTTGCAGACTGAAAACCAAAATAGAAACTTCCATTCAGACTGAGATTTATAATTCAGTTCAACTAAGATTTAATTTAGAAACTTTCTCTTGCGCATTGAAGGACTAAAGACTAAATAGAAACAAATTCAAGAGGATCTTCCACGTTTCTAAATGAAGAATTCAAACTCTATACAAATACTTCATTCATTTCTTTCATTTCAACAATTCGAGTTTGGAGAGCAAGACACTTGAAGTGAAGATTATTTCAGAGCTTCAGGAACAGTCAAAGGATTTTTCTAAGGCATTTACAAGTGGAGATTTTCACACCAAGCATTCATTCTACTCATTTCTTGCCTAAATTCTGAAGATGACAGGGGTACTCAACGCAGATTTATTGAGTTTACAATCTGATTTTCAAATTTTGGATGGATTTTTCAGGGACCTAGTCTGATTTTCATATATTTTCCAGGATTCGAATCTGATTTCAACATTTATTTCACAGATTTTGGAACTACGTAGTTCATTTTCAGATTAATCAGAGACAGATTTCACTCCCAGACCTTCAAATCAGATTAAGTTTTCAAGGGTTCCTAAAATTTCTTAAGTGTTTGCAGCCTGTCAAAGGCTAAAAGTTCTGAAGAATTGGAAAATCATAGCTCATTATGCCATCAAACCTTCAAAATTCACACTCAAAGTAAGGATTCTAACGTTATATGTGTGTATATATATATGTATATATATATATATATATGAGAGCTAAGGCGGGATCATCGCAGAAAACACAAATGGAGTTTCAAGCCAGATTCAGAATTGAAGACAAGTCCACGAGCAAGGTTCGTCCAAGCATAGAGATGGCCAAAATTTGGCTAAGTATGAGAAATTCTTCACAAAGGGATTCTTCTCCAAATTTAAGGCACTTGAAAGAATCTCAAGGCATCAAGAAAGAAAAGTTCTCAAACTTGGTGAAAATATAGAAAGAATTTCAGACTTCTTGGGGGGATTTCATCTATAATACCAAACCTATGGAAGCAATCAGGACAACTTCTTGAAGGATTTCTTAACACAAATTGGAGAATTCAAGGAAGATATCCAACACGCTGAGGTGGTGCCTTGTCATCTTCCAACCAATCAGATTGTTCCAAGTCAACATGTCCAGGTTCAATGAACCTGACTTATCCACAAAAGCTTCTAGAGGACATACTTCGCAATGCAACAACCTTCTATTTTCATTGTTGGTTCATATTTAGCAAGAAGGACAAGTGTCCCCAAATGTAATTTTCTCATTGGTCGAGGGGTAGTTAGTTGTAACAAACCCTAATTAGGGTTTTGATCTTTTAATTTGGGCTCTTGATTGTTGTTCGATCTTGCCATTCAAAATTTTTGGACTCCTATATAAGGTCGCCTCCTCTCATTTGGAGAGTGTGAGGTTTTCTGAAACATTGTGGCGAGAAGGTCATTTAGGATAATACATTGCTTGTGTGCTTTTTAGGCCTTGTAACCTCTTTTATCTAAATGACTGGCAAGGTTTTCAATTTCCTCAACACAATAGATTAAATTTTATTTCATGCATGTTCGATGAATGCAAGATTTGATAAGTATTGATTTATGGTGTATCTATATCACCGCTCATACTTTTGATGCACAGATGATTTTTGTTCATTGTGTAAAGTTAGTCTGAGCTTTCCTTTGTGTATGCTTAACTTCCAATCATAAGCACATCCCTTGAAGATTGCATCTGCTTTGTGTAGTTGTCCTAAGTGAGGCAAAGCAAAGTGTGCTTATTGAGATTACTTGGTCAATACCATCTCTTGAATTCCTAGGAATAGATTAAAACTTCTAAACCCTTGTCTCCTTTTCAGTTTTTTTCCATGCTCCAATCATAAGCACATCCCTTGAAGATTGCATCCGCTTTGTGTAGTTGTCCTAAGTGAGGCAAAGCAAAGTGTGCTTATTGAGATTACTTGGTCAATACCATCTCTTGAATTCCTAGGAATAGATTAGAACTTCTAAACCCTTGTCTCCTTTTCAGTTTTTTTCCATGCTCCAAGTCCCGAATGATAGAGCTTCATTGTCTAAACCTTCATTGTGAATTGAACGAACCAAACGTAATTCCCTTTGTGTATTACTAGCATATCACAATGCCCATTGAGCTTATCCACAGGCCAAGACCTGACAAAAGAAACCTTGGAAACGCTATATGATCTTCTAGCAATCTTAGCATACGCGGTGATTTTGTTCAAGAGAGGATAAATTATCTTTGGGTACACCAACAATACCCAACCCACATCTCAAATTTTTGCAGCTCCAGTTATTCCAAGAGGCAAACATTGAGCCACAAGTAGAGTTGAAGTAGAGAATGAAATTGTTAGATGAGATTTTTTTCTACATAAAATGCCTTCACAGCTGATTTTAGTATTCTTGTAATTTGCCTTGGGCATCTTGTACTTGCAAATTTTTGTAATGGAAATTATATTGCTATTTGATCACAGTAGGGCATTATAAAAAGTTAAAAAACTATAATTACTTTGTGAGTTAAATTATAACAATATCACAGTAGGGCATTATAAAAAGTTAAAAAACTATAATTACTTTGTAAGTTAAATTATAACACTGAACTATTGTCGTTGTGTATGTACTCAATTATAGAACCTTAAAATGTTATCCTACACTCATTGTTGTAAGCTTCTAGCTTAAAATAAATACAGTAATGGTTTACAAACTTAGGATTATACTTAATTGTTAAACAAAAAGACCGTGAAACTGGATTGGAACTTTGAGATGGTGCATATAGTTGTTTAAACTTGGAATTTGTACCCTGATTTTGTGCATATTTATATTACAAGATTTAAGATTATAAACAATGGGGAAAAATATTCACTAAAGAGGTATCAACTATCTATATCTATATCCATCTTGTATCATGTCAGATATTTGGGTGCAGGTTAGTAACTTGTGACCTTCTGATGCCTATAAGCCTTAATAATGAACACCAGGAATTATCACATAACATATTTTGTCATATAGAATGTGCTATTGTCTCATTTCCAGTAACCAATAAACATAACTACAAAAATTTCACTTTATGATCATTAAAGAGTAAAATCTGAGCTTGTGTTTTTAAAGTGGGTCCTTGTTGGGAACATAGATTCAAATTTAACTAGGTATCCAAAAAAAGGATGACAGCTATAACAAGATATGCAACCACTTTTGACAAACGAAGAATATGGTAACCACAATATTGGTAACTCAGATTTGCAGTTTCCTGCTACTGTCAATTTAACTGTTTAAACATTCAAAGGATATGAATATGGAATACCATGTGACTCCCAAAATAAACATTCAAATCATATTACCTTGCTGGAGCTGTTGAGAAAAGATCTTCAAGCTCTAGCGGCCGCAATGCACCATCCTAAAGCCACATTCAAGAACATATTAAGAAATATGAAGACATATCATTCTTTTTAATACCCTTAGTAAAGATTTCATCTCATGGTATAACCATGATTGTTATGAAGCCCTGACCAAAGCTTATATAGACAATAAATTAAATCAAAGATGCTCTAATAATTGCTTTAAATAATAATATTAAGGGTTAACATGAAAGTTGAAACAGAAAAGGATGCTGCTGAAACTGCAATTTTTGAATAAAAGAGTTAAACTACAAAAAAGATGATGCAAGAAAAATCAGCTTGCTCTTAAAAAATCTAAAAACTTAATTGTATTGAAGAGGTAGAGATTCCAAAAGCGTACACCATCAATGTCGAACAACAAAAATATTCCTCTCAAGAATTCAACAGCTTCATTAGTTAGCTCTACGCTCTGCAAAAATTAGTCACAAAACAAATGGGAAACTTTGTCAAAAAAGGTTAAAGATGCAAATTACATATCCAAAATGCATTCACTCATCAAATAACCCCCTTTAACCAAACCCATGTCTATCAGCTAACTTTGATTTCCAATCAACATATGAAAGACAATATTTATTTTTAGGATTTCATAGCTATAACTGACTCACACATATTGGGTAAATAAGCATTAAGGTATTTTCCAATAAACATGGCTGAATAAGTTTCTCGACCTTCTTAATACCCTTCCAAAATATTGATCCTCATGGAAAATATAAGCCTAGAGTTCAAATATTATGACAATAATACCTCAAACTTCAACTCTAAGGTGACTTCAATTGTGAAAGACTTATGATGGTTTCCTTGATGTTGTGTTTTCAATGTATTAATTTTTTAAGTAAAGACATAGCTATGTCATTATTCCTTATGTTCCTGTGAATTGATAATTAGTATAAATTCATTAGTTTCTTGACTCCTGCTGATACATAAACTGATGCTCCAGACTGTCCCACAAACTAATAAGTTCTTTATATATGCATTCAAGTAAAATGATCAGAAATAGAATAACAATGAATTATCAGTGTCATATATAATATCTGATGAGTTTGACATATAATTCCACAGAGGTTTGAGCAGGGGTTTGAAAGAATTGGTAGCAAACTGCCATATAATGACTAGTTGGCAACTAGTGGTTAGTTACCATCTACTACAGACACTATGTATCCATGAAATCTAACACATAGAATTCAGACATGTTAAACAAGCACTCTAAAGTTTCAAAAAGATACGAGAAGACTTACATCCTTGACTCACTAATGATAAATATAAGCAACGAAAGATACCAATCCATACAGATTAAACAGGCTGTCTTAGCGTACCATATGATTTTGGATTGGTCTGAAACTTGATATTAAGATTCCTAACAATCTTATTTATCCTTCTACAAACCAAACTTTAGAGAAAACTTCATAATTTTTTACCTGAATTTGACAAAAAAAAAAAAGTTTCAACCATAACATAGTCATATGATGCTTACTAGTCTGAAATTTAGACTGGAGAAAATAACCTCCTAGTCTGCCTACAAACCAAAAATTAGTAAACAAATTCATTCATTTGATTGTCCAAATCGTAAAAAATAGTCACAGACCTAGCGATATTTTTTGTCTTTTGTGGCATATTTCCCAAGACTTCAAAGTCTCACAACAAATTCAAGAACCAGAGAATCTTAGCGCAAGACTATACATTAAAATAAGAATGTTGGGAGTTCAAAATATACCTTAGTAATTGTTACCTGGTGCATATCATCAGTAGTGGACGCAGATGAGAAGATTGCATGCAGAACTTTCCATTGTTGACAGGATATTTAGATAACATCCACACTCTATTAGAATATTTAATTATATTTTAGTCACCTATATTTAGTTCCTTGTTTAATGGTCATTTAGCTTTTTAGTTAATTAGCTTTTTAGTTAATTAGCTTTTAAGCTTTATTTAGCATTTAGCTTTTTTCTTTTTAGTTAATTAGCTTTTAAGCTTTATGTAGCGTTTAGCTTTTTAGTAGTTCACTTTCAACGACTTGTTCTTAATTTAGAACGTCATCCTTGTAATCTCTTTATATACACTTGTATATTGTTGAATAGATTATCCGATTATTGAATCATTCATTCAATTTAATTTTTCAACTTTAAAAGAGCCTCTACTCTATATTCCTACTAGTGAATAAAGTACAGGTTTCGGTTGGATTTTTTCCCAAACTGCATTTACCTGGGATAAAGCCTTAAGTTTTTTGATGCATATAAATTACTTGTGTTGATCACTGTGATTTCTACAACTTTCATTGTTTTATAAATTTATATTGATAATATGAATGATTGGACTAAATGATAATTACACAAAGTTGCATGGATCATTGTTCCAACATAGCTACATGTATTTTGTAAATTTATTTAGTTAATTTCAGCTGTTGTTTTGTGTATTATTGGTCTGAGTGCATTTACAACATGATAAGAACACATATACATTTGCTATTCAGAGTGCTGAGCATGAACACATCCAATGCAGCAATAGGAACATAGGGGGCAGCATATCATCTCAAAGTTGAAAAGTTAACCCTCCTTGTCATGAGCACCCTCGGCCTCTCTGTAGTTAAGGATTGCCTGGCTATGTGAGATGATCTTCTAATCCCTCTCTAGGGAGCATATTACTGATATTAGCAACTGCCAATCAATTTGGAGTTATTTCCTGGTGAATCAAGTTGTGAAGCACCTTAAAATTAGTGTGATTATTCAATTGCACCTTATTATTTAAGTTTACTCAAATAAATTATGTTATTACTCAAGTAGGATAGAATAAATGAGAACATGTTATTTCCTTCTTTTACAGGATTCTACATTTTTACTTACCAATCAGATATGAAGACATAGTTAAAGCAATCCTTTCCTTCTTTATGTTTTTCCTCTTCCTCATCCTCATCAGATTTAAAAACTTGAGACTATATATTGTAGGTCTTTCCTTTCACTGAATAATCAATTTCATATTAATTTCTCCATATTCACAATGTTGGATTTTAGCTGATATTTGCATTCTGCACCATCTATATGTTTGCATTAGATTTTGTAATCTTCTATAGTCGTCATCTAAGCTTGTATTTGGATTTTCTTTAAATCCTACATGATATCAAAGCAATGTTGATGTCTTTAGCTGATTCTTGTCCTTTCAAAAATAAAGGTTTCAATCAAACCTTTAAAGGAGAGTTATTATATCAAATTGTGCAAGGCTATCTGATTTTTATTGAAGGTGAATTTTGGCGCTTGATGGATGAAATGTGATCTCAGCATAAAATATGTCTAGCTTCAATGCAATGGGAATATGAGACAAAAAAAAAAATTGCTTCTCAGTCATATGACAAACTGTACTATACAACATGCAAAATAGATTTTTCACAAAATAAAAGAAGGCAAAAAACTATCACAACACTGTACAAACAGCCAATGGCATCATATAGCAGCCACCAACAACAACTACCATCTCAATGACACCATGTTTCCCTTGCTCGTCACTAGAAAATCACAATTTCATACAAAAAACAGCTTCCGGCCTAAAGTGAGGAATTCCAAATAATTCAAAGGTGGTTTTGTAGCAAGAAAGCAAATTTGCAGGAAATTGACGGCAGATTTAAGAATATTGCAACATTATAGAATAGTATGGCAACATCTTAAATTATTCCTTTACTGACGTCAACATGACACCATCCTCTTCTTCCCTCCCAACCAACCACTCTCCAATATTGCAAGAAAGTAGGGCATGATGAACACAAATATAAATCAAAACAAATTGATGAGTTGAAGCATCTTTTACAAAAGAATAACATCAAATTGCTTTCAACTATGTCAGTGGGTCCGATGTCTTCAAAAACACAAAAAGGGCAAGCACTTGTTGCAGTTGCAGATTCTGAGTCAAGATGGCTCCTTGCTAGTGGAGCTTCACATCGCATGTCTAATTCTCAAACTATATTTTTTTAATATGAGAATTGTTCTACATCAAAAATCTTGATGGATAACATGTATATGCATGTTTGTCGGGGAGGGTCTATTGACATGGGTAAGGGATCCTTCAATTATGTCCTTTATGTACCATCATTGTCAACAAATATCATTAATATCTATCAGATCACACAGTGGGACAGGTAAGAGTGTTGAATTCGCATCAGATTTTGTGATCATTCAAAATTTGCAAAGCAGAGATACTGGTGCAATTGGGAAGTTAGATGATCAATCTAGATTATACACCTCACATTTTGCTCTTGATGTTCCTTCAATTCTCACTCAAGCATCTAGTCTGGACATCTTGAGGAGGTACAATATGGTCATTTGAATCTTCAAGTCCTTTTAATGACTGATGTTCTAGAGACTGTTGATGTGTTTGTTATGACAGCATGCAACAGAATAAAATATTAAGTATTCTATCCTCTCTTGAACAAAGACCTCTCAAATGCTACACTATGTGATCAAACAAGAGACAACTCCATGGTTCCGATAGCCAAGTCTTGACTTTATAAGTGGATAGACTCAGTGTGTTGATGTGATTTTGCTGGAATCATAGGGGGACTTACGTTTATACTTGAGCTTCAATTAGAACTCCTTCAATGTGATTGGAACTTGATCATCGGATATTGCAATCTTGTGATGCTTTCTCCTAAACTGACTCAAATGAAAAAGGGATAAAAGGGAGGAAGGGTTTAGAGAGACTAATTTATTCTTAGAATGTAAGAAACTATGAATGTCTTAGTGAAACTCAACCATGCTTTGTTTCGCCATGCAAGGAACAACTAGGCAAAGCTAGTGCAATCTTCTAAGGAAAGCGAGTAATGTTCCAATCACCACCAACAATCATCAATACCATCAAAGGTGTGCATATCAATGAGTAAGTAGTAACCGAAGTTAAAATTGTTTTAAGAGTTTAGGCCAACCATGCACTACAACTTAAATTCAAAAAATTGTAAATGGTATGAACTTTAGAGTTTCACAATGACTCATCCACAATAAATTCCATCCATCTAATCAACATTAAAACAAATGAGAAGTAGAGACCATGTAACATGTTGAATCAACACATGAGATTCACCATATCTTCAATGAAAATAACATATTTCTTGCAACCAAGTCTTGGCAATAATCTCCTTTTCTCCTACTCTACTCTATTTCTAACTGCCTTCTAATATCTATTAACCCTCACAAATTAGGAGAGCAAGCCTTATATAGACTTCTCTTTACAAATGAATGGCCAGGATCATATCCAAATCAAAGGCCAAGATTACAAGATAAAACCCTAATTAGGGTTTAGTTACAACAAACATTGCATTACATTTAATACTTGACACATGTCCTTCCTTGAATGTGCACCAACAAGGAATGAGATTAGGTAAATCGAACTTTGTGCCTCCACATGTGGTAGTTATCCTCGTTGGATAAGTCAAATACATTGAATCCAGATGCTTTGACTTGGAATGATGTGATTGGGTTGATGATTATTAGGCGCCACCTTAGCTTGCCCATCATGTAGATCATCACAAGTGCTTGTGTTTGAGCAATTTCTCCCGATACTCGACATTTCGAATTGCTCCTTGATGAATGTGATGATGGCAAGAGATATTCCCGAATTGCACCATCTTATCTGATTTGATCACTATCACCTATCCTCCTTCATGATGTTAATACTTGATGTGGACCTTGTGACGTCTATGCCTAATGTACTTGACCTTGATCATTGTATCGATATAGGAATATCTCCATGGTGTACCGAGATACTGGCTTTGAATCTGAAAGACAAAGAAAATTTTAAAACCCCTCTCAGTCTGGAAACAACATTGAACAAACAGAAAATGCAAATCTTGAAAATGCACTTCGCTATGCTTGCTTTAGTTCTAACTTTAAAGAATGAAATCTGGTCTCCTCAAGTTCACATCATTTCTGCTCATGAAAATGATAAAAATGCCCTTAAAGTCGCTTCCAAATCAGCCTTCACAGGTCTGCACTGTGTCTAATTTATAAATTTGCCCCAACATGGCAGAAATTCGCCTTCATTTGCCATACATACTAATGGAATTTACTGGAAAATTCAAACAGAATTTGCCTTAATGACTGCTGTCCCTGATGTTCTCTCTACTTTGCTGATGAAATTTGCCTGATATTTAGAGTGAAATGATGTTTGAAATGACAATTTGATCTCTATCTTATAGGCCTCTTAACCCCTTGAATTCATTCAGGACAACTTGCACAATGTGTTTGAAAATGAATTACTTGAGTGCAAATTCAGGTCGGCTAGCTTAGGATATTTTATTTTGTCTTTTAAAATAAATTGAATCTTCTCCCTTAAAGGCTGACCTTGGGATTTCCTCACCTTAAGCAAGTTTTAGAAGGTCAAAAGACAAGTTCAAAGCACTAATTTCATACGATTATGAACAAATACAAGTCGGCAGTGTTTATTTGAATATTGTTTTATTGCTTTTCCATTTTGTCAATACAGATGGACAATGATTTTTTTCTTTTGTTTACCATTGGAAAGGGTATAAATAAAGGCTTGAAACCCCCCAATCCTCACCTCATCCAATTCAGACTTGGATTAATTACCTCTGCTCTGCTTATCAGCGAATTTAGGTCTGTTTAAAGTACCAATTAGGTCTGATTTTAGGTCTGTCCCTTAGGGTTTAGGTCTGAGTGTTAGGTACAAACACAAATAGGGCTAACCTTGCAAATTTCCTTTTCCTCCCCAATCAACCTACCATTCATATCCATCCACAATCTAGTGGATTTCACAAATTCGTATATTTCCTTTGGGTATGGATTCTTTCAGCTCATGGAAAACGTGTGCCCTTCACCAAGAAGACGTGGAATTCTCCAAGGCAAGTATAAATTTTGTATCTCATAGGGAAGTCATGGATTCCTCCAATCCAAGGATAAATAGCTTGATTTTGTCCCCTTGATTCATGAAGTAAATCAATTGCTTCAGCTCTTGATTTTGTCCCCTTGATTCATGAAGTAAATTGATTGCTTCAGCTCTTGCTTGCCTTATCATTGAAGGCATTTTGCTTGTAAGTTTGGAAATCTTCCAAGGTCGAACTTGATATTGCAACTTTCATCTCTCCTCACCACCAAGTCTATCAAGTTGTGGATTCTTGTTGGTCATGGATTTTGGTGAGGCCTAGATTCTAACAAGTCGTGGATTCTTGTTGGTCATGGATTTTGGTGAGGCCTAGATTCTAGCAAGTCATGGATTGGTCCACTTCATGGAATTTTTAGTTTCATCCACACTTTTCTTTTTATTGAAGTCCACCTTTAGAAATAGTTTACATTCCTCGACCGATTGCTCCATCTAAACCTTTCAAATGATCAAGACTTCATTGAATTCATTTCTTGACAATCTTGCAACATGACACATTTGACAACTTTCCTGGCTTGACAATAATATGTTGCACTTCTCCACTATCTCGACTCAAAAACTCAATCCCAATGCTCCACCATGGATTCCAAACATGAAACATGACTCCCTCACTTGACCACCTTCTGACAATCAAGGCGCTACATCTTCTCACAAGCAAAAGATTAAAGAAACCAAAATTATGGCCAAACTAAACGACTAAGCTAAAACAACTATGCTACCACGCAAAAAGTGGGGGTCCCGACACAAAAACTCAATCCTAATGCTCCACCATGGATTCCAAACATGAAACATGACAACCTCACTTGACCACCTTCTGAAAATCAAGGCGCTACATCTTCTCACAAGCAAAAGATTAAAGAAACCAAAATTATGGCCAAACTAAACGACTAAGCTAAAACAACTATGCTACCACGCAAAAAGTGGGGGTCCCCATTTGAAATGGGGCGATGTGTGAAAACGTCACAACAAAGACTTTCAATATTCCATTTCCTCCTACCTCTTCAAATTTTAGTGTTGCTTCAAATGAGGCTCTATAATGTCCCCTTTTTGAAATGGGATTTAATAATAAATATTTATATTAAAATAATTAAATAGCAGCTTAATTTAAAATATAATATAATCAAAATTTAATTAAGTCTAATGAGTGGCCAAAAGGCATGAAATGAAGAGTTGTGACTCCCCCAAACATGAAAATAAAAGGGAGATCATTTCATTTGAGAAGGACACCCATAAGTCATCAATGGCGAATGAAGGAAATCAATTGGAAATAAATTATTATTCCCAAAGGTGGCAATGAAGGGTGGTGACTTATTCCTTGTGAAGGATGGTGACAAATTCAAGAAATGGAAATAAAGGGCAAATCAATCTTTCAAGCAAAGAACGAAGGATGAATGAAGAGAGAATCATCAATTCAAGAATTCATCATCAGATATCAATTCTTTCAACTATATAAAAAATCAGAAATCCATTCAAGAAAAAATTTATAAAATCATCCCATCAATCATCAAATCAATTAATCATACTAACATCAATCATTCAACAATAATCAAACAAACAAACAATTATACAAACCTCAATCATTCGACAACTATCAATCAATCAAACAATTATACAAACCTCAATTATTTGAATATCAATCATTAAAACATCAACCATTCATGCATCATTCAAGCTAAAACAGTTTAGAAGGATGAGGTATTTTCCTAACTTTGACAAACTAGGGATGGAGTCCTTGGTTTCATCACCTATTGAGTAAGGTATGGGGTCTTTTAGCTCGGAAGATTTGCAAGGTATTAACAAGGAATTCATGACTTGATAAACTTCGGTATTGTGTTATGATTTGTTGACTTGAATATATTTATATAGATTGCAATCCTTGATAAAAACTAGTATAATATCTTCTGTGAATTCTATTATTTAAAGAATATCCAAAAGGAGACATTACGGGCTACCAGTGATTTAGTTCAACAAGATCTCATTCATCTTCTTGCAAATACAACTACTTGGGGTGAATACTTGATGGACATTGCAAATTCGTTTGTGAATTCTATCTTGCAGACTTGGAGGACACTGTTGAGGGTATTCATTTCTTCTTTAATGTTAACTCCTACAGAGTTGCATCATTTTCTTTATAGATGTCAAGAGGGCACCTTCAAACCCTCTTGTTCTTTCTCCACATGATCATTTATAACCATTTGGCATTGGCTTGGAAATCCTGGAGCAACACTTGAGCAAAGTTAAGAGACATCATACATCTTTCTTCCTTCATATTCCTTTTAGAAATAGGAAGATATCTTGCATGCTTCTTTCACCTTGAATCTTCCCAAGGGGAGGAATGTTGTTCAGCAATATTGCACCATCTTCAGCATTCTATGTTGAGTATTTACCACTAGCATAGGAGAATACGTGAAAAGGGGATGCATGGTCTCTTTTCATCCTCTTCAAGAAGTTTTGTCCTACAGATTTTCTCCTCATCATTTGAGGGGCATCGTCTTTGTACATGGCTACCTAATCAAGCCTAGTTGTTTAAAACCATTCATATTATATTTTTCTCCAAAGTTGCACTTTATTTAATTACAGCTTTTTGTTAAGTTTATTAGGTGATTTATTTTATTACTTGGGTAGAATGGTATAAATGAGTACATATCATTTTCTCTCATGAGATTCTATTTTTCATTATCCTCTTAGATTTGGAAATTTAATCAAAGCAATCCCTTTTGTTGGTTTTCTACCTCTTCCTCATCCTCATCCGATTTGGAAACTTAAAGACTACATATTGTAACTCTTTCTTCCATTGACTAATCAATTTAATATTTATCTCTTCATATTCTCCATATTAATTTTTAATTGATATTTGCATTCTAGACTATTTGTATGTTTGCATTTGGCCGTTGTAATCCTCCATACACATCTAGATCTAGGCTTGTGTTTGGATTTTCAATAAATCTTACAAAACTTTTGTAATTGGAGACTTGCATATCAAACACGGTTTTCAAGCTGTTTCTTGTGAGAGAAATTGTGAAGAATGAGACTCCTCATTAAGAATATTAAAGAGGCATGGGAACAATTCCAACAACCTTGGGCTCATTTCAAGTACTCCTTAGAGATATTTATTAAAAACCCAATGAGTTAAACTGATGTGATATAAATGCAGATAAGTTGAGCCCATATTTGTACCCTGGCATGGGCCCGGCTTAGTTAATGACAATCATATATGTATAATTAATATGGGCGAACCTTGTATCTATTATTTGAATGATAATGGCATTGGCATACATGACCTAGGACTGACTTATAGAAGTAAAATGTTTAAAGTGGATTAAACATCTACTATATATACTAATACTTCACAACTTATTATATAACCAATTCAAATCAATATATGTATTTATAGCAAGTAGCTCGGTACCTTGTATTATTTTATTTTTTGTGCATCATGGTGATTTATTTGATCTTCAATGCATTGCAACAAAATTGAACATTTCTATAACCAAAGCAATTAAGGATCACTCAATTTCTAAAAAAAAGATGGTGTCTCAAATTTTACTTGAAAGACTTTGTACCACATAAAATCAAGAATACACCTTGCCGTGGAGTGCTTATTGATCCTTCGTGTATGGTTAATGTTATTACTGAAGAATTTCTTTTTACTTTGCAATTGAATCAAGTGATCTATGACAAAACAGATGTGGTTGTGAAATTATTTGATGCATTTTCTTCTCCTGCAATTGGTTCTATTACATTACCTATTGAGGTCCATAACAAATCCCTTGATGTGAATTTTGCTATTATCCCTTCATCCGAACAATTTCGTGTGAAGCTTGGCTATCCTTGGCTATCTTCCATGAAAGCTATTGCTTCTCCTATACATAAGTGTTTGAAATTTCCCCATAATGGTGAAGTTGTTACTGTCAATCATAGTCTCTTTAAACCAGCTGAAAGAACCTCTAGTGTTCCTATTGATTACTTTTGGCCTAAACAATTCCAGTCTCTTCCTCCGCGAAGTGATCATCTTTTTAAATCTTATCAAAAGTGGAAAACAGATATGATCCTATCTTTAAGTGAACCTAGAACACCTAAGCTTGACATTCCTATCGTTCTTGAGAAGGAAATTCTTCCTTTGAAAGATAAAACTAATGTCTTTCCTCAAGAAGATTCCCAACCCGTCCCTACGGATGTGACTATGTCTATGCCCAATAAACCTTCTAAAAGTAGACCTATACCTCCTCGTCATGATGGACTTGGTCTTCTTCCTAAACCAAAAATTCCTCCTTTATATGGAGCAGTTCCTCCTCCTGCCTTTTATAGAGAGAAGAGACCACCTTCTTCTCCTATTATCCAGCCTAAGAGACCACAACCTAAACACCCAAGTGATAAGGATGAGAACATTCCTCCTCCTCTATCTTCTACACTTCCTATTAAGACTAGACGAAATCGTTCTGCACATGAAAGCCGACGAAAGCGTCGTCTTAGGGCTCAAGCAGCTGCTTCTCAAAATTTACAATCTCCAAAAACACCTTCAACAAGCATTATTCCATTTTCTCCTCAGCCGGATATTGAGCCTAAATCTCCTAAACATAAGATGCATGATGGTCTTGATCCTGTGCGAGTTAAAGATCCTATTTTTATAAATCTTGATGATGATATAGATGAAAATGTTATTCATGATGAAAATGTTACTCCTCTTGCTTCTGATAGTGAATATGAACTTGTTGATGTTGATAACCATTTATCTAATGAATTTTCTAAAGCACTTATCCTAGCTCCTAGACAAGAACAATGTGGCTTGGAACATGAACATAGCCCTTGTTTGGATCTTGTGATAGCTCCATCTGCTGTGTTGGATGTTCCTCCTCTAGCGTGTTCCCTGCCTTCCCGAAACATTGATCAGCAAGATCGGGGGGTAGATGACATGCTAGACTAGTTACATTAGCATAGTAGATTCTCTCCCCCTCTCTTTTGGTACTTCTTCTATATGTTATTCTCATTCTTCTATTTGTCGTCCTTAGTGTTGTCTACTTGAGGACGATGCAAAGCATTGAGATCTCTTTGGTCTCTCTCATGTTGACTCAAAAGACACATGTGTTCCCTTCTTCTAGGTGACCTTCCTTGATTGGGGAATGAAGAACAATTATGCATACATACATATGATATCTATACATGACTTATCATACAGCATACTGACCCCGAGGAAAGCGAAGTCACCTTGTGCTTTGTATTTGTGTTTATTATCCTTGGGTTTATCTCACACTTGGGGGCTAAATCTTTGCGATAACGTGCTCCTTTCCTTTCTCATTTCTTATGTGTATCACTACGTTAAAACAATCACCCCCGTTGAGGCGTGTGCAATCGCTTTAACGTAGGGGGGCATACACCCTGTCTATCCTTTCAAAGATACTTGAAAATTTCTTGGCAAACTTAGCTTTACCTTGAAAATTTTTGGTATTTCTTTTGCATGACTCATAGTGAGGGAACCTTACTACTGACAGTCATGGTTCTCCCTCGTGATCTTCCCTTTTACTTTGTCAATCGAAGTCGTGAGATCCTTAGTCCACTGGGGGCTTGGTGTATCTTGCCTCCTTGACGTGGTGAAAGTCTTTCAATGTTGTTTCCTTGTACTTTACCGGAAGTATGAGTATACATACTCCCGCTAAAGTGGGGGCTAAATGTAGCATTCTAAAATTGCGAGACTTGCAATTTCGACTGCATTTCGGTCTTCACGATGGCGACGCAACACGCAACCTGAATGGAGACCCCGAAACTTGCTCACGACACCAAAAACTGCATTTCTCAAGCACCCTGGCCTGAACCTCCTTGCACCCTGCTGTCCCGGGAGGTGGGACCAGAGCGCCCAGCGCCCTGGTCCCTGGGTCCTATTTTGGGCCCGGTCTCCTAAGGAGATTGCGGGTCTTTTTGTTTGCAATTTGGAAATTATATTTCCTGGTCAGCCTAAGGTCGGGAAAATCAGTCTATCAACCCTAATTGACAAGTATATAAACTACATTTTTCCTCTCTCATGAGGTAAGTGGGGATAACACATACATGACGGAAAAAGCGTGGAAACTATACTCAAGCATTCAAGCATTCAAGCAATTGATCATTTCAAGTCTCCATTCAAGGCTAAGTGTTGCATTCAAGTCAAGGATTCAACCATTGAAGAGGAGATCACTTACTACATGCTACTACAACATACAACAAACAACAACATCTAAACCTTCGCACATAAGGATACAAACATCCTTAGAACAAGGTATTAGTACTTGTTTTACATTACAGTCATTTACATTTACAGCACTTGCTCATTTCTTGGTTAATTCCAAAACCGGGGTTTAACCTAAAGGCAAACCCCTAATCCCTAACCCCCCAATCGTCTTCGTTTTTCTGTGTGTAGGTTGCAGGTACGCGACTGAAATTGAAGATCTGGAATCCTTGTGCAGAGACGAACAGATCCCACTTCGTTTCGCGGATTTTTCGGAGGACCGTGGCGCCGGGCGCCATCGTCCCGACAACTTTTGCTCAAATTTGCAGGACAGCGCCGTATCGACATTCTATTGCTAATTCCAGGTCCACAGCTTCATCCTATATCCCTAACTCAGTTTATAAGCGAATCTTTATGACTTTCTATGCATTCCTAGCTTAATTTCCTTAACAACATTCTTTACAAAAGAGGGTAGCCTCGCTTTCCTAACCCTTGAAATTCATTTAGCATCCAATCTTACATTGTGTGGGATTGGATCTTATGAGTTTCAACCCCTCTTTTGAATGTAAAGTCTCTCCCTTAAGTGAAAAAACCATCGAATCCTAGCGAACCTCCCTTCTCTCTCCTCAGAGTTGGAAGAGGGGAGAGCAACTAGGGTTCGATCGCGATTTTTTCCACTTTACATTTTGGTAAACCCGACGTGAATCTATCATTGCTTCCTCTTGCATTGCATTTGTTAGATCTAGATCTAAATTTAGTGTGTTTTCATTTCATTTTCATTAAAAAAAAAAAAAAAAAAGTGTGTTTCTTTGCATTGTGTGTTTAAATTTTATGCAATTTCAAAATGTCAGATTTTTATTTGCAAGATGTTCATATTTGTGATGATTATGAGTTAGATGAAGCTTTAGATGAATTTTTGAAACCTAAATATACCAAACCTTCATTTTACCAAAAACTTATGAACATTGTTACTATGCCATTTCGTTGTGATGAGAAAGATAAGTCGAATGATTCCTCTCAAGGGTACATTCCTATCAGCTCTTCCACTAAATCTAGTAACATGGTTGTTTTCAATGATCCCCTCTATGAAGAGATATCTCCTTTTGAATCAAAAGATAAACCTTTTAATAGATATGATCACGCTTTGTTAGATGATGCCCTTGATGACTTTGTGGCTCCTAAAAAATGCTCCCTTCATGAGGATCCTTTTGTGAAAGAAGATGACATTATCCCTACATTTCCTAGTGATGGCCTTTCCTTTTCCAACAAAATTCCCACTAGAGATGATGAATTAATGATAAATGCTTACCCTTCTCCTAAAGTTGGTCTAACCCATAAGCATCCCTTAGAGAAAGAAGATGAAATAATAAGCAATTTCCTTAATTCTCTCTCCCCTAAAGATCATATTGAACATATTTTGAGGAAAGAGGATGAGTTTAACACATCTATTGATGCTCTCCCTCCTAAGGATGCAGAATTAATAAACAATGTTATCTCCTCTCCCGAAATTGACAATACTTCAAACATTCCTTTCAACAACCTCACTATTTGGGATGAACCATTAGAAGAAGGTATAGATTATTCTCTACCCCTAGCCAAAGGGGATGAAATCAAGATTGAAAACTCCCTTGATAGTTTCTCACCTTCCTTGAATCTCAATTATTCTCCCTCTCCTCAACTTGGTTCTACTCATAAGGAAACCCTAGTTCAAAGCAAGATGGTTAACATTTCTTTCAAAGATCTCCCTCTCAAAAGTGAGACTTTAGAGAGTAGTGTTGATCCTTCTCCTAGAGAGTTTATTCCCCATGTAGATCCTGTGATGATAAAGGATGATATGACCTTTCCTAGTATTACTCTTCCTACTAGAACATCAATGCCTATCCCTTGTCTCTCTCCTAAAATTGATTTGATCCGTGATAAGATTTTAGTGCAAGAGAAGACTATCAATAATTCTTCCAACACTTTTGTTCATTCCTCTAAACCATCCTCAATCAATTTGATACATGTGAATGAGACACCTAACAAACCTCTCTTCACTGTCCAAGGTGCTTGTCCTTCTCAAAATTCTCAACCTTTAAATAAGCCTATCTTAGTGGTTCAAGGTGGTTATGCTAATGATTCTTTTTGCACTCCTAACAAACCTATTATTACTGTGCAAGGAGGTTATTATTCTAAGAGCCCTTATGAGTATGCTAAGCAACTGACTAGAGAGAGTTATCATGCGGTTGCTCATACCTATAACACAAGAAACAATAGGCAACCTAATCCTCCTCCAGTTATCCCAACTTCACTTCCTCCTTCTCAACCTATTCTTCCTCAAGCTCCACGAATTTCACAAATGCTTAGTAAGGACTATGATCTCATAGAACAACTTAAAACTACACCTGCTAAGATATCCCTTTGGGATTTGATCCAAACTTCTTCTGCTCATCATGGAATGTTACAAGATGCCTTGAAAGATTTGAATGTTCCTCCACCTAATACATCTAGTAATATAGTATCTTTAGTTAACTCTGTGATGAATCCTAAAGCTCAAATTGTGTTCACACAAGATGAGTTGCCTACTAGTGAAATTCAACAACAATATGATCCCCTGATGATTGTGGTTATCATAAATGACACTGCTATAAGACGAACACTGGTAGATAAAGGCTCTGGCCTTAATGTGTGTAGCATTAATCTATTGCATAAGATGAATGTGGATACATCCCTTATTGAGCCTGACTCTCATCCCATTCGAGGCTTTGATAATGTGGCTAAGTCTTCATTAGGTATTATCACCTTACCCGTCACAGTGGGACCTGTTACTTTGCCTACTCCTATCCATGTTATGTCGGGAAATCTAACATACAACTTGTTATTAGGGAGGCCTTGGATTCACAGTATGCAAGCTGTCCCCTCTACATTGCATAGACAAGTTAAATTCATTTATAACAATAAGACATATACCTTGATAGGTGACACTAATCTCCAAGCTTGTTTGCAAACATCTGCTTCCAAAGGGAGTTCTTCTAAGCATTCCTCTTCTAGTGATGACTCGTTAAACAAGATACCTATGGATGAATCATCACCCTCTGATAATCAAAATTCTTTGGATGAGTCTAAAGCTCCTGAAGAAGATCCTTCTCGACTTGAATATACGCATAAAAAGGCTTTTGATGCTGAGAAGGTTCTTGCAGAAGACGATTGGGGATCTCTCGACTTTAATCCCACCTTTGTAGGTGAGTATAGGGTTCCTCCTAGAGAGCTTAGAGTTAAAAAGAAGGAAGAAACTAGAGATCAATCAATCTTACCTGAACCTATGAGCAATAATTTTGTGGTCGCTTCTCAAACTTCTTCTCCTCACACCTCTAATTATGAAGAGTTTGATTCTTTGTCTTATGAAAAACTACCTTCTCTTCCTGAAATGGCTGATCGTTATGGTCGTGGTTTTCGCATTTTTGCTAAGCATGGGTATCATGGAAATGGTTGTGGTGCTCATGAACAAGGGATAAAAGTTCCTCTAGAGACTAATTTTCACAATTATGCCTTTGGACTCGGCTATAATCCCTGCAAACGTACCAAAGCATCTAAAAGACCATCTCTCAATGTGAATGCTATATTTATTAGTGATGATGATCTCACTTCAACTAAATCATCTTCTACTTCTATCAACTCTCATTCCCCTCATAAGGAAATCTTGGCGATGAACAAATCTCTTTATGAATCCCCTCAAATTTCTAAATCCACTTATG
Organism: Cryptomeria japonica; assembly: GCF_030272615.1. Taxonomy (NCBI): domain Eukaryota; kingdom Viridiplantae; phylum Streptophyta; class Pinopsida; order Cupressales; family Cupressaceae; genus Cryptomeria; species Cryptomeria japonica. The sequence goes on from NC_081413.1 coordinate 85,299,260, forward strand.
AATCTTTATCTCCTATTCATCATAAAGTCCTTTCCTCTAGGGATAAGGCTCTAATAAATTACACTCATCCCTCTTCTAAGATTTCTTGTGACTTTTCTTCTTCAATTTTTATCACTTTATACATGTTTTTGATCTCACTTATAGTTGAGCATTTAGCATGTCATATTCAAATACCTCATTCAGTCTATCATGTCTTTAAATAACATTAGTGGCTATTATGTTGCTCATCATTATGTGACATTGGTAGCTCATTTACTGGGGGCTCATTGTCATTCATGATGGTACAATTTCAAGTGCAATCATATTTTTTGAAGCAACATAATAGCCTAATTTTCTTGTTCCTATGGGGACAAGAGTGATTTCATACATCTCTTCTTTTTATGGTTAAAATTTCCCTTTGGGCTAATAGTGTGGAATTATTGATCATCTTTTCTTTAGAATCCTCTTTTCCTAGATATGGGAGAAGATGTGTATTCTCTTTCTTACCTTACCCACTTCTTGTGAGGAGCATTTTACATACACTAATGTCTTGCTTGCATGAACTCATGTGAGTATGTAGTACATTTTGCTTATGTCTAAATCTCTCCCTAGAAGATTGTGTAAGTCCTTCTCATTGTCCTTTGGAGGCAATGATCTTTCCTTATTTTTATCTAAGGATCCACTTTTTCCTATTTCGTGGATGGTGTGAACTTCATTACTTGATGTTATTCCTTGTATGCATTTGTTGTTGTTTGTTCAAGGATTCTCTCTTACAAGAGGTGTAAGTCCTTGACTACAACCTCTTTTACACTTGGTAAAATACATCCATAACGAATTCACTCTCCTAATTGGGTTAAAAAGAGCGTCATCCTTCATTAAGAATCACTTTCACCTAGCAAAAGAAGGAAGTATTGCATTCTTATTCTCTTCTTTGTCTTATTCTAGAAGATGTTATATTTGTCTAAGACAATTCCTCTCGAGGATAGGTGTCTTTTGTACAAAGATCTCTTCTCCTCTAAGGATCTCCTTTACACATACTACAAGATATCCCTTTTCAACTATCTTATCCTTGCTTAAAGAGTGCAAAACTCTCTTGCTTGGATCTATGATATTTTTGCATTTTTGGGGTATCTTCGTTTGTGATGAAGGTAGGTATCCTTGTTCTACTTTGCTTATGACATAAACATTACACTTTTTGAGCAATGGATTATTCTCGGAACCAGAGCACAGACTCTTAGAGCGAGATGTCTCCATTTTTCTTTTATGCAAGCTGATTATTCTCGGAACCAGAGCACAGACTCTTAGAGCGAGATGTCACGCTTTTATACTATACATATACAGGTTGTAGCATACTCGGGCATAGACTCCTATGAGGTGCTTCTAACCTCCCTTACACACACATGCACGAGGTTGAGTGGAACTAGCAGCATAAGTCTAGACTTTCTCACTCTCCTCCCTTACATGGATCACCTAGACAGACTCTAGGGGCTAGTTTTCCATGTCCTTTTCCCATGGATCACCTAGACAAGATCTAGCGGCAAGAAGTCCATGTTTTCTCTCTCACTATTCTTCTCATGGATCACCAATGTGTGTATTCATGCTTTTTTCCTTTCTTTTCTTCTCTTTGCATTTTGTTTCCATTTACATCCTTCATCTTGTGTTAGAGAACTCTCAAATCCTCACACTCTTTGTTGTGTTGGAATTGAGATTTAGTTCTCTTTCTTACCAAATGATTCTCCATTAGTTTTTGATCTCATATCAAAATCTTCTTGTGAGCATTTTTCATCAATATTCTTTAACAATTCGAAGTGGTAAACATGATACCCTGTTTCAACTCACTAAAATTAGCAAGCCGAAACAGGGGGGGGCATATAGCTACCCTCGAATTTTCATCACCTTCCTTAGTAAGCATTAGGTGATTCTGTGATCTAACGTGTGTTTTGTAGGGTGCGGTTCCTAACTGTGTACTGCAGATACCGCTAGGGGCTTCGTTCGACAGACTTATGGATATATCCTTTTTCAAATAATGTTTACTTTTCTGTACTTTAGCTTGCATATGCACGTAGTGTTCATATGACCGCTAAAGTGGGGGCTAAATGTAGCGTCGTAAATTGTACGCACTTGCTAGTGTGGTACAATTTCGCACCTAGTTTAGCACCCGCCTTGGCGCATTTTGCATTTTGCACCGACCTTCCCACCAAATTTCAAAGAAAAAGACCAGGACAGGGGCGTGGGGCGCCCTGGTCCCTGGGACAGGGGCGCTGGGCGCCCTGGTCCTCCTGACAGACAGCATTTTCAGCATTTTGACAGCTTTTCCAAAGTGCAAAACAGCAGTTTCCGGAGCAGTTTCAGGGGCAGAATCAGGACAGTGGCGCCCGCGCCTCCGTCCCGAACATTTTCAGTCAGATTTTAACTCCGGGTACACATTTGCATTCTTGCTTTGTCCTTGTGTTTACAGCTTCACATTGTTTAAGTTCAATTCTGCAATCTTGTTATTAGTTCGTACTTGCACTTTGGGGTTAGGGATTGAACTTGCATCATTTCATCTTTCAATTGCAACAAAGGAATAGAAATCCTAATAGGTAGCCCGTGGCTCTCTCTTCCACAAGAAGAAGTAGCCAATTGTGTGATACCTCTAGGCTCTTTCGTATTCCGTAATGTGTGTCAAAAGGTAGGATTAGGGCATGTTAACCTAGTCCCGCTTTTCCCCCACACATTTTGGTGAACCCGACATGAAATCTATCATTGCTTCCTCTTGCATTGCATTTGTTAGATCTAGATCTAGATTTAGTGTGTTTTCATTTCATTTTCATTCGAAAGAAAAAAAAAAGTGTGTGTTTCTTTGCATTGTGTGTTTAAATTTTATGCAATTTCAAAATGTCAGATTTTTATTTGCAAGATGTTCATATTTGTGATGATTATGAGTTAGATGAAGCTTTAGATGAATTTTTGAAACCTAAATATACCAAACCTTCATTTTACCAAAAACTTATAAACATTGTTACTATGCCATTTCGTTGTGATGAGAAAGATAAGTCGAATGATTCCTCTCAAGGGTACATTCCTATCAGCTCTTCCACTAAATCTAGTAACATGGTTGTTTTCAATGATCCCCTCTATGAAGAGATATCTCCTTTTGAATCAAAAGATAAACCTTTTAATAGATATGATCACGCTTTGTTAGATGATGCCCTTGATGACTTTGTGGCTCCTAAAAAATGCTCCCTTCATGAGGATCCTTTTGTGCAAGAAGATGACATTATCCCTACATTTCCTAGTGATGGCATTTCCTTTTCCAACAAAATTCCCACTAGAGATGATGAATTAATGATAAATGCTTACCCTTCTCCTAAAGTTTGTCTTACCCATAAACATCCCTTAGAGAAAGAAGATGAAATAATAAGCAATTTCCTTAATTCTCTCTCCCCTAAAGATCATATTTTGAGGAAAGAGGATGAGTTTAACACATCTATTGATGCTCTCCCTCCTAAGGATGAGGAATTAATAAACAATGTTATCTCCTCTCCCGAAATTGACAATACTTCAAACATTCCTTTCAACAACCTCACTATTTGGGATGAACCATTAGAAGAAGGTATAGATTATTCTCTACCCCTAGCCAAAGGGGATGAAATCAAGATTGAAAACTCCCTTGATAGTTTCTCACCTTCCTTGAATCTCAATTATTCTCTCTCTCCTCAACTTGGTTCTACTCATAAGGAAACCCTAGTTCAAAGCAAGATGATTAACATCTCTTTCAAAGATCTCCCTCTCAAAAGTGAGACTTTAGAGAGTAGTGTTGATCCTTCTCCTAGAGAGTTTATTCCCCATGTAGATCCTATGATGATAAAGGATGATATGACCTTTCCTAGTATTACTCTTCCTACTAGAACATCAATGCCTATCCCTTGTCTCTCTCCTAAAATTGATTTGATCCGTGATAAGATTTTAGTGCAAGAGAAGACTATCAATAATTCTTCCAACACTTTTGTTCATTCCTCTAAACCATCCTCAATCAATTTGATACATGTGAATGAGACACCTAACAAACCTCTCTTCACTGTCCAAGGTGCTTGTCCTTCTCAAAATTCTCAACCTTTAAATAAGCCTATCTTAGTGGTTCAAGGTGGTTATGCTAATGATTCTTTTTGCACTCCTAACAAACCTATTATTACTGTGCAAGGAGGTTATTATTCTAAGAGCCCTTATGAGTATGCTAAGCAACTGACTAGAGAGAGTTATCATGCGGTTGCTCATACCTATAACACAAGAAACAATAGGCAACCTAATCCTCCTCCAGTTATCCCAACTTCACTTCCTCCTTCTCAACCTATTCTTCCTCAAGCTCCACGAATTTCACAAATGCTTAGTAAGGACTATGATCTCATAGAACAACTTAAAACTACACCTGCTAAGATATCCCTTTGGGATTTGATCCAAACTTCTTCTGCTCATCATGGAATGTTACAAGATGCCTTGAAAGATTTGAATGTTCCTCCACCTAATACATCTAGTAATATAGTATCTTTAGTTAACTCTGTGATGAATCCTAAAGCTCAAATTGTGTTCACACAAGATGAGTTGCCTACTAGTGAAATTCAACAACAATATGATCCCCTGATGATTGTGGTTATCATAAATGACACTGCTATAAGACGAACACTGGTAGATAAAGGCTCTGGCCTTAATGTGTGTAGCATTAATCTATTGCATAAGATGAATGTGGATACATCCCTTATTGAGCCTGACTCTCATCCCATTCGAGGCTTTGATAATGTGGCTAAGTCTTCATTAGGTATTATCACCTTACCCGTCACAGTGGGACCTGTTACTTTGCCTACTCCTATCCATGTTATGTCGGGAAATCTAACATACAACTTGTTATTAGGGAGGCCTTGGATTCACAGTATGCAAGCTGTCCCCTCTACATTGCATAGACAAGTTAAATTCATTTATAACAATAAGACATATACCTTGATAGGTGACACTAATCTCCAAGCTTGTTTGCAAACATCTAAGCCTTCCTCTTCTAGTAATGACTCTTTGAACAAGATACCTATGGATGAATCCTTACCCTCTGATAATCAAAATTCTTTGGATGAGTCTAAAGCTCCTGAAGAAGATCCTTCTCGACTTGAATCTACACATGAAAAGGCTTTTGATCCTGAGAAGGTTCTCGCAGAAGACGATTGGGGATCTCTTGATTTTAATCCCACCTTTGTAGGTGAGTATAGGGTTCCTCCTAGAGATCTTAAAGGTAAAAAGAAGGAAGAAACTAGAGATCAATCAGTCTTACCTGAACCTATGAGCAATAATTTTGTGGCCGCTTCTCAAACTTCTTCTCCTCACACCTCTAATTATGAAGAGTTTGATTCTTTGTCTTATGAAAAACCACCTTCTCTTCCTGAAATGGCTGATCGTTATGGTCGTGGTTATCGCATTTTTGCTAAGCATGGGTATCATGGAAATGGTTGTGGTGCTCGTGAACAAGGGATAAAAGTTCCTCTAGAGACTAATTTTCACAATTATGCCTTTGGACTTGGCTATAATCCCTGCAAACGCACTAAAGCATCTAAAAGACCATCTCTCAATGTGAATGCTATATTTAGTAGTGATGATGATCTCACTTCAATTAAATCATCTTCTACTTCTATCAACTCTCATTCCCCTCATAAGGAAATCTTGGCGATGAACAAATCTCTTTATGAATCCCCTCAAATTTCTAATTCCACTTATGAATCGTTGTCTCCTATTCATCATAAAGTCCTTTCCTCCAAGGATAAGGCTCTAATAAATTACACTCATCTCTCTTCTAAGATTTCTTGTGACTTTTCTTCTTCAATTTTTTTCATTTTATACATGTTTTTGATCTCACTTATAGTTGAGCATTTAGCATGTCATATTCAAATACCTCATTCAATCTATCATGTCTTTAAATAACATTAATGGCTATTATGTTGCTCATCGTTATGTGACATTGGTAGCTCATTTACTGGGGGCTCATCTTCATTCATGATGGTACAATTTCAAGTGCAATCATATTTTTTTGAAGCAACATAATAGCCTAATTTTCTTGTTCCTATGGGGACAAGAGTGATTTCATACATCTCTTCTTTTGCTTATGTCCAAATCTCTCCCTAGAAGATTGTGTAAGTCCTTCTCATTGTCCTTATCCTTGGGAGGCAATGATCTTTCCTTATTTTTATCTAAGGATCCACTTTTTCCTATTTTGTGGATGGTGTGGACTTTATTACTTGATGTTATGCCTTGTGCGCATTTGTTGTTGTTTGTTCAAGGATTCTCTCTTACAAGAGGTGTAAGTCCTTGACTACAACCTCTTTTGCACTTGGTAAAATACATCTATGATGAATTCACTCTCCCAATTGGGTTAAAAAGAGCGTCATCCTTCATTAAGAATCACTTTCACCTCACAAAAGAAGGAAGTATTGCATTCTCATTCTCTTCTTTGTCTTATTCTAGAAGATGTTATATTTGTCTAAGACAATTCCTCTCGGGGATAGGTGTCTTTTGAACAAAGATCTCTTCTCCTCTAAGGATCTCCTTTACACGTACTACAAGATATCCCTTTTCAACTATCTTATCCTTACTTAAAGAGTGCAAAACTCTCTTACTTGGATCTATGACATTGTTGCATTTTTGGGGTATCTTCTTTTGTGATGAAGGTAGGTATCCTTGTTCTACTTTTCTTATGACATAAACATTACACTTTTTGAGCAATGGGTCATTCTCGGAACCAGAGCACAGACTCTTAGAGCGAGATGTCTCCATTTTTCTTTTATGCAAGCTGATTATTCTCGGAACCAGAGCACAAACTCTTAGAGCGAGATGTCACGCTTTTATACTATACATATACAGGTTGTAGCATACTCGGGCATAGACTCCTATGAGGTGCTTCTAACCTCCCTTACACACACATGCACGAGGTTGAGTGGAACTAGCGGCATAAGTCTAGACTTTCTCACTCTCCTCCCTTACATGGATCACCTAGACAGACTCTAGGGGCTAGTTTTCCATGTCCTTTTCCCATGGATCACCTAGACAAGATCTAGGGGCGAGAAGTCCATGTTTTCTCTCTTACTATTCTTCTCATGGATCACCAATGTGTGTATTCATGCTTTTTTCCTTTCTTTTCTTCTCTTTGCATTTTGTTTCCATTTACATCCTTCATCTTGTGTTAGAGAACTCTCAAATCCTCACACTCTTTGTTGTGTTGGAATTGAGATTTAGTCCTCTTTCTTACCAAATGATTCTCCATTAGTTTTTGATCTCATATCAAATCTTCTTGTGAGCATTTGTCATCAATATTCTTTAACAATTCGAAGTGGTAAACATGATACCCTGTTTCAACTCACTAAAATTAGCAAGCCGAAACAAGGGGGGGCATATAGCTACCCTCGAAGTTTCATCACCTTCCTTAGTAAGCATTAGGTGATTTTGTGATCTAACATGTGTTTTGTAGGGTGCGGTTCCTAACTGTGTACTGCAGATACCGCTGGGGGCTTCGTTCGACAGACTTATGGATATATCCTTTTTCAAATAATGTTTACTTTTCTGTACTTTAGCTTGCATATGCACGTAGTGTTCATATGACCGCTAAAGTGGGGGCTAAATGTAGCGTCGTAAATTGTACGCACTTGCTAGGGTGGTACAATTTCGCACCTAGTTTAGCACCCGCCTTGGCGCATTTTGCATTTTGCATTGCATTTCCCCTTTAGCACTTAATTAATCAAATTAATTAGGTCTAAGGTTCTATTTTATCATCTCCCATTAAAGTGTGCCCCTTTCATTTTATTCTTCCAATACATCATTTAATCAAAAACCCTAATTAGGTCCTATTTCGAACTTGGGGGCTTGATTTCGGGGGTCAAAACATCTCGAAATCACCTGTAACTTCGGGATTCTCTCTAAAATCATCATATCCGACGGCCCTGAAAATTTGGTGAAAAGTTGTCGGGACCATGGCGCCCGGAGAGGACCATGGCGCCCGGAGAGCACATGGCCCCGGACATTTTTCCCGAAATTTTAGGAGCGCGATCCAATCATAAAATAAAGCTTAACCCCAAGAAATTGGCGGGAGATTCAATCTCTAGGTCGGCCAAAAGTTGAAATTAAGACCTAGGGTTTCATAAATAAGAACTCTCTTTCTTCATTTGAAAGGATCCGAATTTTGGTTTTCAGGACCTCATATGCAGCGAAGGAGCAGATCTTTGAAGACTTCAACAACATTCAACATCCATCCATCAAGCATTCATCAATTTCATTCATCCATTTAGGGCTTGGAAGACATTGAAGAACAATAGGAGATTACCGACTGAAGATTGGCTTGTACTCCTCCCTTGAGGGTTGGGTATGATTTCATGTTGTTTTCATGTCTTTGCATAAGCTTCAATATATCCTTTATTCATGCTTTAGATCACTTTGCATCTTGATTTAGAGCATTTACATTATCATTTACAAGCAATTAGGGTTTACTTTCTAGGTTGCTCTAGTTTGCTTTCTTGCATTTTAGGACCTTGCACACACACTAGGCCTGCACACACAATACATTTTACAATACAACTTGGCTATTCGTGGAGGTGGAAATCACCGAAGCCGGGGTTTGACTAAGGCAAAACCTTGTATAGCCGCCCAAACACCTTTTCAGATATAAGTGTAGGTTTCGGGACTCGGACGACGCCGCAAGTTGCAGATCCGGGAGAAACAGACTGAGACCGCCCTTCCCACCAAATTTCAGAGAAAAAGACCAGGACAGGGGCGTGGGGCGCCCTGGTCCTGCCAGGACAGGGGCGCTGGGCGCCCTGGTCCCTGGGACAGGGGCGCTGGGCGCCCTGGTCCCTGGGACAGGGGCGCTGGGCGCCCTGGTCCCTGGGACAGGGGCGCTGGGCGCCCTAGTCCTCCTGACAGACAGCATTTTCAGCATTTTGACAGCTTTTCCAGAGTGCAAAACAGCAGTTTCCGGAGCAGTTTCAGGGGCAGAATCAGGACAGTGGCGCCCACGCCTCCGTCCCGAACATTTTCAGTCAGATTTTAACTCCGGGTACACATTTGCATTCTTGCTTTGTCCTTGTGTTTACAGCTTTCCATTGTTTAAGTTCAATTCTGCAATCTTGTTATTAGTTCGTACTTGCACTTTGGGGTTAGGGATTGAACTTGCATCATTTCATCTTTCAATTGCAACAAAGGAATAGAAATCCTAATAGGTAGCCCGTGGCTCTCTCTTCCACAAGAAGAAGTAGCCAATTGTGTGATACCTCTAGGCTCTTTCGTATTCCGTAATGTGTGTCAAAAGGTAGGATTAGGGCATGTTAACCTAGTCCCGCTTTTTCCCCCACACAATTTCAAGCTCCCGTCTTGTTCCATCTCTAGGGCAATACATTACCCTTAAAAAGGTTTGACCATATCTGATACAAATTTATGGAGGTTTGACCATATCTGATACAAATTCATTTCCTCCATATACCGCAGATAGCCACCACACAAAATACATTTAATGAAGTTCAAAACATACCATTATTTTGATAGGTAGCAATGACAGATTTGAATGTTCATTGATTTAAGACATGGAATTTTCATTTACAAACTTGAGCTGAAATTTAGTTCTAATGCTTTGGAAAAAGATTGCAATAGGGATATTGAAATAGTCAACTTAAGTAATAGGTAAATTTTTACAAATCATTTAAAACTTGATTAGCTTAGTATCCTTATACAGACCAAATTCAACTCAAACGAACTACAAAACAGCTTTCCGTACGAATACTGTTCTATATATAGGCATGAATTTTTTTCTCTTGATTACTAACTCTAGCTATCAATTTCTGCTTCACAAAGAATCTGACTTTCCCCATTCTTGTGAAATTGCAAATAATATTCCAAAAGCTATAAGCTTCTAAAGAATGAATGCCACTCAATGGCAACATTATGCATAAAGGAAAACATAGAATATAAATATAACCTGAAATTTCATATCCATAAACTCTAATACAATACAAAAAATTATACAATCTTCACTATACCTGGTCAGGTGCTCGCTTGAACTGTGCAGTTGGAAGGAGTCCATCTTTAAGCTTAATCTCATCATCATAACCAAAATTTCGCAAAACTGTCCAAGTAGTTTCCAATCGTCCTTTCTCAATAAAAAGAGCATGGAGAAAAAGAAATCCTGTCAGTGTCAAGCCATTTTCATTGACACCTGGTGGAAGTCTCTCTGAGACAACCCTCTTCACACCAACAATTTCAGAGGGTTGTAAAGGAGCATTAAAGCATTTAACCTGCTCAATAAATAAGACAAGAAGCTATCATAAGCCTCCATTCTAATGGCATGTTCTCAGATGCTATATAACAACAAATAGTTTGTATAAGCAAAGTAAGATTTAACAACACACAACTGAAGATTCACATGTCCAATGAACAAGATGAATAAAATTATAATAACAGTGCACAAAAATGTTCTTTAAAATTCATGCATTCCTAAAGAGCCAACCAAAAGCATCTGATATTTTAAAAATATTCTGAAACCATGCCATACTTGAAATTCATTAAGCTCAGCATCACTTAGAGCACCATCTTTGTCATGATCACACATGATGAATACTCTCTTTAATGCCCTAACACAACGAGGCTTCAGCGATTGATTTTCTTGGTCAAATAATGGTGCTGTTGGATGAAGAACTGTCTTTTGAGCATAGTAAAAAACTTCTGCAACCTGTAAAATATAGTTGTTTAGATATAAGCATCCCAACTGCAAAACAAGCTGCATAAAGTGAGGAAGGGCAGATTTTATGGCTTAAAAGGGTCAGAAGAGTTACACCAGATTTAACAGGGAAAAATCTGCCATGCTTGAAAAGTTTCAGATAACATATATATCAAATAAGAAAAATACAATTATACCACCTCAAATTAAAAAAGCCTCAAAGAAAGGGTAGTGTTGATACAGAAATTACAATTTTAATTACAATTACTGGGCTCAAATAACTGGCTATTATGAATAGTTGCATTTTTAGTCCTCTCAATATTTAACGAATAAAATTATTGACAACGACAACAAATTATAAATCCTAAAGAAATTAGAAATCTTGCATTCAATCACCCAGAACTTACAATAACAAGCTCATTCATAATTTCCACATATACACACACTCCTCACAATTCATTTTTACAGTACTAACTTTTTTTTAAATTAATATTTTCTTTTTGAACCATGTACCAAGGGTAAAACTACATGCAACACATCAACATGCACTCAGATGTAACTTGACCTCAAGAGAAATGGATAGTCTACAAAAAAATAAAATATCATAATAGAAACTTAAAGTCTAAAAGTGAAATTGCAGTTACAAATTTATGTAATGTTGTAACAATTAAAAAATAATGTTTGCAAAAATATAAACATAACCATCCCAAGTCAAATCGATGCTTTGAAATTCATTTGTTTAAATTTATGAGTAGATCTCAACCTGAATCTGCTTCAGTGCTGAACATTCTATACATGTCTCAATCTCTCGGAATTCTTGCATAAGTGGTGACATTACTTGCTCCAAACTTTGAGGCTGATCCTCACGAAGATCTAATTTACAGCCAACTACAATAACCGGGGCCTTAACCTGTATGTAACCAAGTACAGTAGAAATATCCATTTGTTGGAACCTATTAAACATTTCAATAGGCATGAAACCATAAAGAAAAACTAAATGACATTAAATGCAAGAGTTGTACTTCCAAGCGACGAAGTTCGGGAAGCCAAAAGGTGGATAATCTATCCAATGTGCTAGGCTGGTCACAAGCATATGTTAGCACAATTGCATCTGCCCTCTTGCACTCTTCTCCCATTTTGGTCTGATCCTCAGGCCTGGAAATGTAAAAATAGTTTGTGTCAAACTATGGAAGGTCAAAAAAGTTTGAATAATATGCTGCCAATATAGCCTAGGAGTTTAACTTTTAAGTTGAAAAATAAAAATTGATTAAAAAAATTTGTATATAAAATCGCAAAGAATATTATCTACGCATTCACTATTTATGCATAATATGAGTATCACATGCAAGCAAAAGCGAGCAAAGAAGAAATCCAAACTTTGATGATGTGTCGATTATTGTTAGTGGAATACGATCAGGGTAGTAATCCTGAGGGATTCTTGTTGGTTGCACAACAGAAGGAACATTAACTGGAAATGTATCAGTTGCTACAGTGACAATTAGACTGGACTTCCCAGTGCCACTGTCTCCTATCACAGCAACACGAACATTTGTTGGCCATCCTGCAGTCTTCCTTCCGCCTGTGCTGTCCATCTTAATGTGATGTCTGATAAAGAGAACTTGTTCCTGTTACCTTCAGCCAATAACGAGAAGATTAATTTCGACACAAGGCAAGGCAAAAACAGAAGCGGAATTCAATGCATTTAGAGGGTAATAGGACACAATAAATCTTAAAACCACTACCAATAATGAAAATAGTAGCTATTTATTAGCCTATTAGGCTTACAATTAAAATTAACCGGCTATGCATTTTCTATTCAAAGAAACACACCCCACCTGACACAACCAAAATTAGATAGAAAATTTAACTCTACATATTAAAAATTTAGTATCAAGTTATCAACAAAGATTCTATATATTGCACACAGTCCTAAAGCTTTTGTTTAATCACTAGCTATCATCATTTATAAACCAGCAAATCCATTCCAAATTCTATTGAAACAGTTAAAGAAACCCTCAGAATGTAGGCAGACAAAATTTACTCAAAGTATGAGCAAGGGAGAGAGAGTCACGCATGACAAAGGTATAACTATCTCTGTATACAGTATAGTCTCAACCCAATGTCCAAATTGTATAAAAAGCTTCTGTTATATCACTTACTATTACTAAGTGATCAAGTTCTTTATCAAATTCTATCCATAAAGTAAATGAAACACTTGGAATCAGGCAGAAACATTTTGTTAAAAGAACATGTTAGATGAGATAAAACCGCAGACCACACAAACATGTGGCTACTCAAGCAGATAAGTCGATTTCATGATGTCATTTATTGTACAGCTAATACAACAACAACAAAAATGATAACTATCTTAGGCTACTGTTATCAGATAGAATTAATTCATTTATTTTATAAGAGTAAATGTAATTTTTTAAGCAATGGCCTAGCCAGAAATCCAGGTTTAAATGTTATTGAAGTCTTCCATTCGAAGATTGAACCTAAATTTTTCTCTTCTCTCAAGCAATCTGAGTTCAAATGACAAAGGAAGATTCGAAATACCTACAACATACTTGCAGTTTATCATAAGGTTTAAAACTCAACAATTTATCAAATCAATCCCAACCGACCCCTCTCTATCCCATGTTCTCCTTACTTTGACTCTCCCTCCATTGCACACGCTAAATCAACCTCCGAAGGATTGCAAATAGCATTCAATTATTACTAGATAAAACCCAAGAACTCTTGAAGAATTTCAATTCATCAGTCATTTTGTCATTCTTCTAACCAGCAGACATTTGTTACGATGCATAAAATGAAACGATATCGCATTTGCAATCCCACTATTGCATACAAAAGCCATTATTTATCCAAATTCAGGTCCACCAAAAATTATTACCTTCTCTGATGACCAAAATTAGCGCCATATGAAAATAAGGCTGCCACAACATTCTAATTCTGGCTAAAAGTTAGCAGTACTTTAAAAGCACCAAACAGTTATAACTAGCATAGAAACCAACAGCTTTTGAAGAATCAAAAGCAATCTGGGTTATATCTAATACGGGGAGGAAACTGACAGCCATAAATGGATACGCAGTGAGGCAAAATTGAGCAACAGTTTCACTACGTATGAGTAAATGGTTCGAATGTGTAAATTCAATTATTTATTAAACTCCTGTCTCTGTTCATTGTCATGCAGCCAATATTCATTGGTTAGTGTTTATTGCAAGTCTTCTTTAATCTGGAAAAGTCCTTTGCTTCCCCTGTTTGAATGGCACTTGCAGGGATTGAGAAATGACTGCAAGCCACCACTAATCAAGTCAATCCAAATGGCAAATAAATCAACTTCACCGATTATTAGATAGAATCCATATGTTCAACCAACACACATTTGTTACTTGGCAATGTTCGCATAAGATGAAAGAAATATATCAGTTGCAATGCCACTATAGCATACAAAAATGATTCATTATCCAAAATCAAATATGCAAACAATTACTTCCTCTGATGGCTAAAAACAGTGCCAGCATAAAAACTGGTTGACACAAAATTCTAACTCTGGCTAGAAAGTAGCTGGTAACAAAAAGGCACCTATCGCTAGCTATAACTAGCATGAAGCCATCAACCTTCAAGAGCACTTTGGGTTATCTGGTAAGAGGAGAAAACTAACTGGTGTACATTGAGATGTGGGCAGAAAAAAAAAAGTTACCAGATAAATGATCAGAATGCATAATATTGTGTTTGTTCTCAAATTCTGTATTTATTGCTTGTCATCTGTTATTTGGGAAAATCATATGTTTCCCCTGTTTAAATGGCGTCTACCAGAATTGAAGAATTTGACAAGGGTGAATTGATACCAGGAGGGGGTAGCTACATCCTATCAAACTAGATCAGCCAAATGAATTATCTTCCCAGAATTTCATAACCTTGACAAAATCTCATTGGCTGGTTTGCCAACAGGCAGGAGCTTTGGTGAAAATATCCTGGTTTATAATACTAATGTGCCCATATGCGTAAGAGCCTATTGGTTGCCAGATTAAATGCTCTTTAAAATACACCAGTGTTTGCATCTTTTAAATTGCTCGGTAGTCTTGCCGGTTACACAAGTTTATAAACTACCTTAATTAAAATCCTTTCATGCATCACTTTGAGATGGCTCTGATCCCCACTCTATCAAGGAAAGGTCTGTATGGAGGCAAAAAAACTAGAAAAAGACATCAGTGCAGCTAAATGAACGCAATCATGACTGATATTAGGCAGTTCGTTTTACAATTACCTGGACCATCATAATAGTGCATGACAAGATCTATCGCTGGACCACTGGCCAACAGCCAGCTGCAAATACATGCCCATTCCATCACAAACAGAAAAATGGTGACCTCACTCATATATCATAAAGCTTTATCTCGACATATACAAACAAATAACAAAAAAATGATCTAATTTACAAAATAAAAGTGAAAAATAAAACCCTCGCTCACTTGCAAACAAAACAACTGGAAACAATTAGCAACCAAAAAGAAGCACTACAGAGGGTTTTTACAAAACCCTACCACAAAGCCACTCGAACCCTTACAAAACTAAATGTAAACAAAGCATTTTGAACTCAATCCGCATCAACTTTATTCATAACATTCATCAGATGCCAACACAGACGACATGAAAAGCCTTTCCAAAGATCAGCATTTAAACCCTCATAATAGTAAAGCCCTAGACCATAAAAATCGGAAAAACAATACCATAATATATCGGTATGAGGTGTAAAGCAGTACGTCTAAAAATAAAATAAAAAGAAATACAACTAATTACCCGACGAAATATTTGGCCACTGGATCGTCCCAGTAAATCTTGCGCCCTTGTGTTTCTGTCGATTCGTAATTGTTGTGGCAATGGGAGTGGTAATCAACCGATTTAGCCAGCTCGATTAGTACCTGTTCATTTTCCTATTTGATTAAATCCAATTTAATTAAACTATCCACATTCTTCTATTTTATTAAGTAAATTACTCAATTTATTTAAATAAAATTCACTATACCCATTTAATGAATAAATCATTTTATTCAATTAAATTCCCCTTATCCACTTTTAATTAAATTCAAATTTAATTAAATAGTTATCCTAAATTGAATAAATCTAATTTATTTAATTTCCCCAAATTGCAACCAAATTGAATTAAATCATTTATTTCAATTAAATCCTATTATCCCCCCCCCATCCACTTGCAAAATCCCAAAACCCTTTCTAATCCCTTCTAGAATCTTCTAATCGCTTCTAATTAACCTAACCCTTCCTTTAAACTTTGTCACATCCCTAAACAAAGGAAAGTCACTTCTCAAAACCTCAAAGCCTTTGATAACCATTAAAGGCTTTCAACCTTCAACCACTAAATGTCTCAAAGTCTTTGATAACCTTTGAAAGCTTCCAACCTTCAACCACTTAATCCACAAAGTCTCCAATAACCATTAATGGTTAACCCAAACCCTCCTACATGGTTAAAACATTTGTTTTGACTCAACCTCTACCCAACCCAAGGGTCTCATCAGGCCTTTAATGCTTTGACCATGATTATCTCTTAATCATTTGCACAAAGGTTTATCCTTGGATTAACTCCTAATCCAGTGGGTAATCCTAACTTAGACTTGACCCTTAGCCTCTAGATAACCATGAAGTCTTCTCAGGCATTCAATGTCTCCAACCCCTTCTTTCAACCCAACCCTATGATGACACTTGTCATCATTCCATTGGTGCAAATCGTGCACATGGATCCCCAACTTTCAAACTCAACCTTGATCAAACCATTCAATCTTGACCATCCATTGCCCTATTTTTGCTATAAATAGAGCTCTCATCCCTCCATTTTCATATAGATCATCCTCCAAATTTGAAGCATTACACTTATGCTCAAATTCTTTCAAGCTTTCATATCATTTTTTTTATGCTCATCATTTAGCTTCTCTTTTAAAAGGAATTAGAGTAAATATGCATGTTTAGAGTACTTTCTTTATCATTTTAGCTCAATCATAAACTAAATATAGTATGCTAGGATAGTATTCATACTAACCTTGTCATCTTATCATCTAGTTTATTGCATTTCTAGAATCATACATAGCTTAAAATACATCTCATACTAAAATCTATCAAAGCATCCCTCGTTCTTGCATTTGCCATCCCTAAACCATTTTGCTCAGTGACCTGAGAGCAAAACATTGGTTTGAGGGACATTGTGAGATAGAGAACCATGGGACCCTCCTTGGGAAGCTGAGTAATACTACGTTACTCCATAGCTTGCACCAAGAAGTCCTCTGTGTGTGTGGACTAGTTATTTTACAATATTTTCACATATTTAGCTTTATCAGCCCACTTTTCCCGCATACAGTACCTAAACACTTTAAGGAAATTGTCGCCAAGGAAAGCTCCATTTAACGTCATGTGCGTGCTTCTGAGCAACTAAAGTGCTCCCATGCATGCCAAGTTTTGTGGCTTTCACATATGAGCTTTTCAAAAGAATTTCTGCGCTTTCTTTCGATTGTTTTTGTTTGGTGTTACATTAGGTTTGATTAGTTTTCTTTTGTTTTTCTTTTGTTTTCTTTTTTCCCCTTCTTTTGATATTGAACTTGAGTTCATGATTTTAGGTTAGTTTGTAAGAGCAACAATAAAACTAGCGGTTGGACCTCAAAAAGGTCCAATTTGTACTGCCGATAGCAATTTCTCAGATGAAGATGAAGAACATCATGCCTGAAAATGCAGTTACATAATATCGAACTCCTATGCAAGTCAAGGGCATTGAATAAAGGGCATTGAATATTCACTTTCCCGTGGGAGTTTGCAGGCACAATGGAAGCTTACTGCCAAGATATTGTACAGCATGCAATTAAGACATAATAAATCCAAAACGTTTATTGGTTATGTGCCCTGGTTGATTCCTTAATCTATCAGTTTGGAAACAAAAACTAAGTGATTGAAAAAAGGGACACTACAACCACATTAATGAGCCTTATTGTGCCAACTACATTGTTGGTTGTGATTTTAATTGGATGTACAAATTTCTAGGGATCACTTATGATATTGTTGTTATTGTCATTGTTAATAGAGCTAGAAAGTGTGGCTGTATTTGAAATTTGATCATTGTTCTTATTTGTGTTGCTCTTCTTAGGATTGTTTGTTTATGACATTGGGATTTAGTTCTTTCTTATCATATTTCTCTTGCCATTTTCTTTTCAATCTTGATCAGTTTAAAGGGTTGATACCATGCATTCGCAAGAGAGTAAAAAAGAGCTTCCTATAATCTTAATTTGTTCCACCCCTATGAAACTTTCATATGTTATGTTTGTCTAGTCGTCTTGTTGTCCTTTTTGATTCTTAGCAAGATCTTTAAATGAGGCTCTTCAAGACATTGATCTTTTTGGAAGAAAGGAAGCAACTCCAAAATTTGGCTAAGTTGTGAAGACAAACTATGGGTGCTTGTATGGGAACATCAACACCTTGGTGTTAGATATGTTGGCAATGTTTAGATGTGCACATAAGAGAAGACATGCACCTCATTGCAGAGCAAGAATGTTAGAAAATTTGAAGCTAGTGTTCCCACATGCACCAATAGAAAGAAGCTCGCTTTAGTCAAATTGTCCTTCAACACTTAGGCGTACACCATGGGATCAAGATACACTTGGGCAAAGGATCTAATATTTTTCAATATTTAGTTGTGTCTAGGAGATCAAGTATGCATTGTTGTAAAGGAGGAGACATTTTTGAAAATCTATTTTGGTTGTTGATCACATATATATAGAAGAAGATATTATGTCAATAATAATTAAACCACATTTCTGTAATGAATACTTAAGTTTATGTTTTGAAATACTGAGGACTTCTGGGGTGTATCATCAACATGTTAATATCATTAATATAACTCTCCTTATATGAAGTCTGATATAACTGTGGGTATACTTCCATTCTTCATGGTTGGTGCGAATTGTTCGATTTTGAAATTGTGAAGTCTTATAACTTGTAAGACAATTTCGTCGCTGGAGTAAAAAATCTGATCAGCACATGACAGTGGTTAGAAGCACACAAATGATGTTTCTACTAAAAATATAGTCATGACACCTACCTTCCTAACAACCCAAGACAAGCTAAAGTTAGATACCATTCTCACTATTCAAAATAAATACAAATATAGGAAACCCCAAATAGTTGATTGTACATCTTCAATAATCAATATTAGTCTTGCACTTCACAAAATCAGCCAGCCTATAGGTGACCCTTACGAGAACCCAAAAATGATAGTTTATGTGGATCTCATCATCCAAACCACCTTTATTAGGCCCATTCAGCGTAATCAATCTCTAAAACATGCAACTCAAACCTCTCAATATACCAATTTCTTCTTAAACGTCAACAATATGCCTTTAGACCATGACTTATTGGATCAAGAGGATCTCATGCTGCTTATGGAGCTAGTTTCAAAGAGAAATTATTAATCAAAAGAGCCATGGTGGACAAAGGATCAGCCCTTAACATCATTATCACTAAACTTTAAGAATAGGATTGGTCAAAGCTCTCTCAAGACCTTGGCATACCAAAATTGGTGTCAACGGTACAACTGCTCTCCTTTTACATTATGCTCTCTATCATATTAGGACCTAAGATTCTGGCAGCTAAATTTCACACTTCAGATAGAATGTTTTCTTACAATATGCTTCAAGATTAGCCTTGGATACATTAGATGCAAGTCATACCCTCAACCCTCTTTCAATAAAAAAAAAATTATGCAATGAAAAAATATCCATTTAGTCAAAATCAACAAAACCCATATCATTACCATGAAGAAACAGGTTAATAACCATCGAGACCAACTCTCAAACTGTCCAACCAAGTATAGGAAGTGCATTACATTGAAGTCATTTAGGTCAAAAACTCACATTAAAATTACATCTTCCAAACATGCCAAAATAGTTTAGATTATGAAAGACAAGGAATAGTAGCCTGTATCTAATAAGCCCGGTTATCAACAAAAACATGAGAAACTCACTAGGCATCATCAAGTTCATGGCGCTAATGAACAGACTAAGCCAGCCTTCTTAGGCAAACAAACTTATTAACTGTGTACATCCATCTGCAAACATGTTGATACCATCTTATCAAGTTATCAATAGCCTCCACAATACAACTTATGTAGAAGACTAGTTAAAACTTAAAAGAGATGCGGCTACCTTTCTAGGAAAAGCATGGTATGCCTGGAAATAATTTATACAGATAAATATCTAATCTTGATATGATTGATCTTAATTTCATGTCATGTCTCCAGTATTGTTCTGCATAGCACACACTTGTGCCTCCCTCTAAGTCTTGCGATATCAATTTGATGTTGCAAATTGCCCATGCCCTTCTTACCATGACATACAATTTTTCAGAAGTAAAGCTTACATTCATATTTTCATTCTATAAGCAGAGCTATGCAACTAATTGACGCTATGTCCTCAAAATTTGTTAAATTTATCGGCTTGTTGACAAATTCCATCAAAACGACCATGCCTTGCAGATTCCACTTCTGGAATTTTTTCATTTTAATATACACGTGTTTCTGTTTATCAAGCGTGCATGATATGCGAATTACTTTCAATTTATGCCTTGAAGGCATGGGAATCATCAGTATCTATTTTAAGTAAGTAATCATTAGCCTAGGCAAAGAAGAATGTATTAAATACTAAAGCGAGCAAACAAAATGTCATTGACAATGAGAATTTCAAGTTTGAATTCATATGAACAAGTAAATATAAAAAAAATGTGTTCAATTATTACGATCGAAATAGTGATGTTAACATCGCCTTTGCAGGTACCAATCTACTCGTGCAGGCATATCTTTGAAAGTCTCAGTGTAGCCTTTGCTAAAATACTTAATGATGACAAATACAGAAAAGCATGGCTCTTGAAACTCAAACACATGTATATTATACCATCATAAAAAGTAAAGCTACGAAGGCCATTTTCTACTCTACTGGGTAGTCAAAATTAACTCTTATATGCAAAATAGAGGAATAAACATAGTTTCTTAAGTGCTCACCTAGCCTGTCAAGCGAGACACCAATTTGGAGTGTGAGACATTCGCATATGATCTAGGCTGTAAATTTCTACCAAAACGCACCACTACAGGAGCACACAGGAGTAAATGATCTTCGGTTCTGTGTCAAACAATTTTAGTGCGTGCATAAGATCACTCAAACCGAAACAACAGCAAAAGTAAAAATAAATCTAAAATGGATATGTACAAAACCCTTGCGGAAATAAATCAAAACAAGTTACAGCTAAGGAAAGCTATATTTAAAGCCAGACACGGAACCAAATAAGGCCAAGGTGAATTAAAAAATCGTTACAGCGCACCCAATAATTGCACAAAACCTATTTTACTTATACTGGCATCTTAAGCATGGGCGTAAAACTATTTCTTTCGTTTGGAACAGATATTCAATTAAATGTTTGTATCAATTTAGGTTAACATAATTAAAATCTTGCAGTTCACCCTTGCAGTAAAAGGTTAAAAATAAAAAGCAGGGGATCTTTTGATTACAGGCAATCTTTTGAATTAAATTTGTGCATGCACTTCAAAGCCAGCCCGAGCAAATCAAACTACCTTTCACTACAACAAACAATATTTTAGCAGCACATCTCAACATTCCAAAAAATACACCACACTATTTTCCGCTCGACAAAACAAAACAGAGTACCTGAAAAAGAAAATAAAAAGTAAATCGATTCCTAACCTCTCTTGTTGAAAGCGAATTGCGCAAACGAAAACAGCAATGCAGTGATTCGAGCAAAATTGATCCCGTGCACTCCTACGCACCTCTGATCACCGGCTAGGGGTGGAAATACAAACCCTAACATCAAGCACAGGTGGAATGGAAAGGCCCTCACACTATTACACGGTAAACCCTAGCCACGCGTTAGACGAGCCGAAATCTAATCATTTTAATAACAATATTATGACAAAAGAAAAACGTAAGTGGTGTAACAAAGTATAGTATATAACAATAGTATTTAATTGTTCAAATTTTAAAGTTTAAAGCTTGAAATTAAAATTAAAGTTTAAAGTGAAAGTCTCAAACTTCAAAATATCGTTATGCCTCATCAAAGATATCAATATCAAAAGGATTATGTGTCACTCTCAAGTTGAAGTTGTGATTCATACAATGAAATTTTAACTAATCTTAGCTAAATCTCTCCCTCATCAATATGTTTTTCATGGGGGAAGGGCGGAGAGAGAGAGAGAGAGTCAATTTTTCACAAATAAATGGACAACAATAAAATAATAAATCTACTCATGTCAATAGTATAATGATAACAATATTATGACAATAGAATAACACGAGTATAACAAAGTAAAGTATATAACAATAGTATTCAATTGTTCAAATTTTAAAGTTTAAAGCTTAGAAATTAAAACTAAAGTTTAAAGTTAAAGTCTCAAACTTCAAAATATCGTTATGCCTCATCTAAGATATCAATATCAAAAGGATTATGTGCCACTCTCAAGTTGAATTTGTGGTTCATACAATGAAATTTTAACTAATCTTAGTTCCATCTCTCCCTCATCAATTTGTTTATCATTTTTAAGATCAATGCCTCAATGTGTTGGAGTCTACTGATCGGGTGATCCCACAATAGTGGGTTACACTTTCACACACGAAGAAAAGTTGGTGTTGGCCAAAAAAGTTTCAAAAAACACCTTCGTACAAACATACATGTTCAAACAAAGGGTATTTCACCCCTTCATACGGACCCATATGGCTTCGAACAAATGAGGGGGTTCAATTGAACCTTCAATCGAACCCCCACATGGTACTGCTTTTTTTAATATAAAAAAAGGGTTCCTTAATGAATCCATTGTTTTATGAAATTGTATAAAAATTGAAATGATAGTTAAACTATTATTTTCATTCACACGATGCCAAGTCAAAGGGGGTTAGAACAAACCTAAAAGGTGATTTTGGAGAGAGGAAGCTCATGCAAACTCTTCATCACCCACCACGTCAGCTAGATGTATGCCAAGTACACAAAATTCTTCCTTTTTTAGAGTAAATTGTATGCATGTTTCAAATTTCTTCTTTTCTTGTAGTAAATTGCATGTTTGTTCTTTGTTTTTTCTTTGAAGTTTTTTTCAATTTCAAATCTCTTTCATATAGGAAAATATTGTATTTTTAAATTCATTGAACATTTATTTAATGAGGATGAGATCCTAGGTTACATATGACATAGAAACCCTAGGTATATTCACTTAGAACCCTAAGTTGGATCGTTTAGAATGTTGAAACCTAGAATGTGAAACCAAATTGACTGTATGTAACTTGTGCAGTGCACTTGAAACTATAATATACTCAAAACTCCACACCCCAACTTGAAACTATAAATTGCATTGCCTTGATGAGTTTAGGATTGGAATTCATAGATTTAGGATTAAAGTTTCATAACAACCTATTACATGTACTAGAGACCTATTTTTTTATTTTTAGGTGCTTGTTCGTCATTTTTTTTCATGTTTAATTAAACTTAAGTGCCCTCTATCTATCTATCTATCTCTCTGTCTTTCTTTGTGCCATCTCTCTATCATAAACTTAATTTAAAGCTCTCTCTCTAGATCTATAAGATACATCTCTCTCTATCTCCCCTTAAGTCTTTTTGAAGATTCTCTCTCTCTCTCTCTCTCTCTCTCTCTCTCTCTCTCTCTCTCTCTCTCTCTCTCTCTCTCTCTCTCTCTCTCTCTCTCTCTCTCTCTCTCTCGGTCCTTTCCCTTTCTCTCTCAACTTAAAGTCTTTTCAAAGTTCTCTCTAGATCATAAACATCTTTCTAAAGTTTATTCTCTCTCTCTAGAATCTATATAAGATCCTTCTATCTATCTCCCTTTAAGTTTTTTTAAAGATCTCTCTATATAGGTTTCTTTAGGTCCTCTCTCATTCTCTCTCAACTTAAAAGTCTTTTTAAAACTCTCTCTATATCATAAACTTCTTTTTAAATCTCTCTCTCTAGTTCTATAAGATCCCTCTCTAGTTCTATAAGATCCCTCTCTCTCTATCTCCCCTTAAGTCTTTTTAAAGATCTATCTCTATCTTTATTTAGGTCGTTCTCTCTTTCTCTCTCTTGAGTTAAAGTCTTTTTAAAGCTCTCTTTAGGTCATAAACTTCTTTCAAATAAAGCTTTTCTCTCTCTCTCTCTCTCTCTCTCTCTCTCTCTCTCTCTCTCTCTCTCTCTCTCTCTCGCAACACCAAGTGGTGTAGGTTACCTTTTTGTATACACTAATATAGAGATTGTTAAATTGAAGGTTAGTCTAGCTAACCAAGATATATCTCGGGGGGTCTATAAGAATACTTGTGAGACTATTTTAAAGATCTTAGTGCGCCTTAGATATGAGTTGAGTTAGACGTGTGCCTATACAATTGAGGCTATAGACTCTATTCTTGCCTAGATGAGGGGAGATGTCACTTGAAATGTTTAATTTGTCTCTGTTCAGAGCAATGTGAGTAAGGAAACCATCAAAAGAGAATGTTTTCCTTACTATGAGGGTAAAGCTAAGGTGAATGGGTATCATGTCACAAGATGTGTGTATCCAGACATGGCAACTCTGATTTACCCTTGTTTTCTAGTAGTGCATGGTCGTTATTCTAATAATGACCAAATCCCATTATATTTTGCACATCAATTGTATGTTGAGGTTCATTTGGGCCTCGAGGTTACCTACTATGACCTACTAGACTATTGTGCTTAGGGTCGTGGTAGGGTAGCAAATAGAGATCTTTATCGTAGAGTTGATCAGGTGGTTTCATTTTACAAGGCCTTTGTTGGTTAGAGCATGTCTGCTATCTCCCTAGGCCTAGCCCCCATAACATATGAGATTGTCATTGCTTCCCAAAAGGAAGTAATTTACAATGTTAGAGATATTGTAGTTGCTACTGTTAGGGTATCATTTGATCGTGTGGATCAGTATATGATGATTCATCCACAATCCAGATTCTCTATAGGTGGTACATCTAGTTTAGATGATCCCTTTTCTCTTGCGAGTGTCCCTTTGTCAATGGATGTAGATTGTTTGACAAGCGATGGTATGCAGTGGGAGATGTATCATTGTTCGATTGAGGACTTGTTGTAGGCTTACTATTTCCTATCATCTCGTCTTCACATTCCTTTACATGAGGTTACAATAGAGGTGACGAGATGTTATAGTCATACAAGATTGAGTTAGGGGGTAGGACATTTTGAGCATTCCCATCACTCTGGTAGCACGAGTGCACATGATGACCCACCTACAAATCACTCAGTTGCTACAAAGATGGATATACATGGCACAAATCCTTTATAAAGTGGTGAGCAGATTCATGCATCCGGGGGCCTAAATTCATTTGAGGAGTAGCTACAGAGGATGAGGACATCTAGTTATGTGGACACTTCTAGGTTCAAACTCCACATCGATGCCTACTTGCTTGCATAGTCCCCTTCACTCATCATTACTGTGTATGCTCACATACACAGATGTAGAGGTTGCAGTATTTTCTATGGTGGATATGTGGTTGCAAATGATCCTACACCACCCGATAACTAGGTACATGTGTAATTTAATTTAAATTTGCTTTGAAATTAAATTTTTAGTTTTAATTTTATATAGTCCTAGAACATATACATGTTCACATTGTTAACACACACACACACACACACACACACACACACATATATGTGCGCGCGTGTGTGTGTGTGAACAGACATGTACGTATATATATATATATATATATATATATATATATATATATATATATATATATATGTATATGTATATGTATATGTATATGTATATGTATATATGTATATATATATATATATGTATATGTATATGTATATGTATATGTATATGTATATGTATATGTATATGTATATATATGTATATGTATATGTATACATATACATGTCTACACACACACACACACGTGTGTGTGTGTGTGTGTGTGTGTATGTACATATATATACATGTGTATACATATATATATATATATATATATATATATATATATATATATATATATATATATATATATATATATATGTATATGTATATGTATACATATACATGTCTACACACACACACACACACACACACACGTGTGTGTGTGTGTGTGTATGTACATATATATACATGTGTATACATGTATACATGTATACACACACACACACATATATGTACATGTATATACATATATGTATATATACATATGTGTATACATGTACATATACATACATATACATATGTATATGTATATGTATATGTATATGTATATGTATATGTATATGTATGTACTGTACATATGCGTATACATACATACACACACACATATATATAGAGAGAGAGAGAGATGTATATATGTACATGTATATATATATATATATGTGTACATGTATATATATCTATATATATGTACATGTATATATATATATATATATATATATATATGTACATGTATATATATCTATATATATGTACATGTATATATATCTACACACACACACACACACACACACACACATATGTATACATTTATATATACATGTATGTACACACACACACACACATATATATGTATGTGTATACATATACATATACATATACATATACATATACATATACATATACATATATATACATATTTTGTGTGTGTGTACATGTATGCGTGTGTGTGTGTAGACGTATAAAAATGACCATATGCCTTCAACAAGCTAACTTGTTGAATATCCCCAAATTTGGAAGGACTCTTACAAATTTGCCCCCAAAGTCTTTCAAACCATTAATGGTTAAATAACCCTTTGTAGCATGGTTAGAGACTTTTTGCCTAACTCAACCCTCATCTAACCTAGGGGCCTCATCAAGCATTCATTGCTTTGACCATGGTTATCTCCTCAACCCTTTCACAAGAGTTTATCCTTTAGGTAAAAGCTTTATCCAATGGGTAATTTTAACGTAACCTTAACCCTTACCTGGTAACCACGAGGTCTTCTCAAGCATTTAATGCTTCTTACATCTCCTCTCAAACGGTCTTATGTTGGCAATTGTCACCATTTCATTGGTGAGAATTGCAAACATGGATTGATAACTTTCAATCCTGACCCTTGATAAGATAATCCAATCCTGAACATCCATTGCCATGTTTCTCCCATAAATAGAGCCCTCATCCCTCTATTTTATCATCCAAGTCTTTAGCATCATACTTATACACAATTTTAGCAAGTATCTAGCCTCTCTTTGTAATAGAAATAAATCTAATAACCATTTTAGAAGCATTTCTATCATCTTAGATTAAATCATATCACTAGTATATCATGTTAGGATAGTATTTTTACTAATCTTGTCATCTTATCATCTAGTTTAGTTCATTTGTTAGAATCATGCATAGATGGGATGCATTCATACTAAATTTGATCTAAAGCATCCCTCATTCTTGCATTTGTCATCTCTAAGTCAATTTTCTCAGTGATCTGAGAACAAAGGCATTGGCTTGAGGGATCTTGTGAGATAGCAATCCATGGAACACTCCTTCGGAAGTTGAGTTATTCCTCATAGCTCCATAACTTGCACCAAGAGTCCCATGGGTGTGTGGACAAGTCTTTGAATAATTTTCATAATTTCAGTTTCATTGAACCGCTTTTCCCGCATACATTTATGGCGCCCACCGTGGGGCTTAACCCCATTAATCAAATCGGTTTTTGAATATGACCAACTTTGCAAGTATGCGGGAAACGAGAATAGACACATAGAGAACATTTCATACCGCATTTGGTTAAAACTTCAGCGCATCTGGTCTTTTGTTTAGCGTGTTAGACTCATCTCTTAGCGCATAGGAACCCTTCTTTAGCATGTAGACTTTTTAATATTTCATGTAGCTTTCAGCGCCAGAATTTAACAGTCCAACGCATCTAGAAAACAGTTCAGCGGGTCGAGTATTTTTGATAGCGCATTTAGGGCATTTTGTAGCGCATCCAGTGCATTCTGTAGCGCATCATAGACAGAAAGTAGGAAATAATTTGTAACAGAAATCTCAAATTAGACTTGTGGAAGTCCACGAAACCACTTTTTTGCTAACTGATTAACTGATTTTCTGCAGGTTACTAACAATTTGATTGCAGGTTTGGAGTCTATTTTATTTAAGCTAGAATTAAAGTAGTTTAAATTTTACTAACTTTGCTAAGTTAGTTAAGATTAAAATTTCTTTCATTCCTTGTCAAACTAAAATTGAACTCACATTTCGTTTGGACACTTAAAAGAACAACAACAAGAATCTTTCTTGCTTTCTTAGGAGAAAATTTTCATTTGGGGCATCTAAAAAGAACCAACAAAATTTTATTTTGCAAAAGAGCTTTAAAAAGAACCTCACCATCCTTTGGTGTTTAAAAGGATCAATTTTAATTTATGCAAGGTAAAATAACCTCACTTGTCAAGTTTTATTCAAAGTAAATGAGGGAAATTTTTACCCTTTGTCGATTTATTTTGTTGACCAAAGTCGAAATCTTTGCTTAGTTGATCAGGTTTCTTTTCACTAGATTAGATAATCATTGATTTGAGGAAATAAAATGAACACCATGTTTTTGTGGAGCAATATCTCCATATAGACTTTAACAAGAACATCTGTGTGCCTTGCTTTGAAAATGGAAGGTATATGCTCTCCCCTTAACTGGGTGATCAAAAAGCTAAACCACTCCTACGCTTTCAGTGTTTTAAAGCATTTTTTAAAATCCTTTAGCAGGCTTGCCCTCCCAAGGAGTTAACAAACTCTTAAAGCCATTCTTTGGCCAGTGTGAGGGGAACGACCTAAGTGGGGAACAACTTTGATGCCAAGTGTTCCAACCCACTATAATCAAAAATGGAAGGTGACGAAAATATTTTTCAATGGTTGTGCATAACGATTAGCCTTCCCCCAGTATCTTTACGATACGTAAAGCCTTTATTCTAAAGGTTGGGAAGTCTCCTGAGGGAGTTTATCACTGACGACTGAACAAGAAGCCTGATTACGAACCTTAGCATTAGAAACTTTGAGTTAAGTCAATATCCAAACATTTGCAATATCATAATGCAAGGGTGGGGAAGAATCCACCCCCAAGATTACTCACCATATATCTCCCAAGATAACTACTCAATTGTGAAGCAATTCACTTTGAGTTAATTTCTGGCAAAAGTCAAAAAAACGGGCGCCCCCTAGGGGGTGACAAGGTTGTTTGAGCTGATGGAATATCGAAACTAGTGGGCCATGGTATTGTCGATGACCCTTGAATAAACAGTTCGATTGATTTGTATTATCTATATCAAAACCCGTTAAAACACTGGGGATTTGAACACATCCTCGCAAAATATACACTCTTTGTTTAGACTAAGCAAAATGGTTATATCTTTTATGTTGTGTTTTCATGTTATACTTCAAAAAATCATCCATCGTAGTTGAGAAAAAAATTAAAGAATCACAAAAAAACCATCAAGAACAAAACAACCAAGGCAGTTTAGCACGTAAGAGCAACATCTTAGTGTTTTTAAACTATTTTTTAGCGCGTACAAGCTTCAACTTAGCCCATAAACAATCCCAACATTCAACAGTTCCAACCTTAGCGCTTGCTGAAAACAGCCTAGCGCATTGGAGCAACTACTTAGCGCGTAGAGATCAAAAGTGCGTTGAGGTCAAAAGTAAGCGCATTGATAGGACATATTAGTGTATAGCTTTTAAAACCAAACCAAAATCAAACAATACAAATTAGCGCATAGAAAGGGCAGCTTAGCGCGTTGAGATCATTCTCTAGTGCATTGAAAACTTCTGGTAGCGCATTGGGTTTCTGGCTAAGCGCATAGCCAAAACTGAGAAAACAAAGAGCAAAACAGAAACTTTATTTGAAAATTCTAAAAACAGTTTATGAAGCCATTTTTCCTCACTTGAACTCCATCAGGCAGAAATTCAAAATCAGAGTATCAAAACCATTCCAAAAGCAAGATTTCCTTAGAACAAAGTTGTCAAAAGTAAAAAACTAGTCGAAAGATAAAACACATATTTCCTATCAAAATCAGGTAACACCATCACACGTATCAAAAGGTCCTCCAATCAAACGGATTTTATCCCAAAAACATACTTGTTTCAAATTAAAGTTGTCAAATCGAGTTTCCATATCGGGAAAGCTCTTATTCCATAACATTTGACACATTTTGTCGTGAGGGGGCATATAAACCTTCATTTGATAAAAGTAGACTTAAGTTTCCAAACAAGATATCTTGAATCCAAAATAAATCAAAGGAAACCATTGATCACCTGTGCATGACTAATCCTCATATTCTGAGAAGAAAGAGTATTTATCACAACACTAAGTTGAGGAAACAACAACCTAGTTCTCAAAACCTTGCTAAAAGGAATAAGTTTTTATACATCAATCACCAACTCTTCAAATCTCATTGAACATTCCTCCGTCATATGCGCTCATATCTTCAAAACAAAACAAACGAATTTGACAAGGAACCATTGAGGAGTAGAGCATTCTATCAAAAAGCGACATTTAACCAACGCTTGAATTAAGGAGGAAAAATTAATTCGGCTTTCTTCCTAGACGTTTGCATTACTTACAACGTACCTTGAGTAGAGCCACCAACTCCTGAACAAAACACGGATGAGGAATTTGTTCCCTTCATCACATAGAGTTTCTACTAGATGCCCGCTATCACTCACTCTCAATGAAACAAACAAAGGGAAACACAACCAAAGTCTAGTATGGGGCGATGATTATCAAATCCCTTCAACTATCCAAATCTAGAAGACACGGAGATCACTAAAGAACTCCTTTAGGAATGCCAAGAAAGTGCCTCGCTCCAAAGACTCATTGAAAGACTCATAGAGGCTGATAAAGAAAAATACCTACCCATGCTCACAAGCAAAGGAGTTAGGATTCCTAAAGACTTTGATTCAAACACTTTTAGAACAAGGTCTCGACTCTATACTTATCAAGAACAACAAAGAGAAGAGGATGCATGTGACCCCGAGCAAAACATCCCTAAGCAAAACATACCCGAGCAAAACATCCCTGAGTAAAACATACCGCTACACACGTCATTTCAAATTAGAAACAATGAGAGGGAAGAACTCTTCCCTCGGCAAACAAATGCACCCTTAGTTTCTCTTACACAATAAATGCAAATGCTGCAAAAACAAATACAAAGACATGCAACAAGGATCAACAATACGGTATTCCTTGAATGAAATTTGTCCTTATCCTTTTGACAGAAGGCTAAACATGGTACCTTTTCTCCCAAATTCAGACATTCCCAAATTCGACAAATATGATGGGAAAAGTGATCCACGTGATCATGTCCGAGAATTTTGTACCATGAGCCTGGAATTTGCCTATGATGACACCTATTCGATGAGATTATTCCCAAGAAGCTTGGGAGGGCAAACAATGGAATGGTTATCCAAAATCATACCTCCTGTAAGATCCTTTGATGAATCAGTCAACAAATTTATCACTCAATATTCCTACAACATTCAACATGCCATCACCATGCTAGATATCTACAATACCAAACAAAAGAACAACAAAACATTCATGGTTTTCCTTCAATGTTGGCGACGAATGGTCTCGAGATATCCTCGAGATGTGCTTGAAAAGGAAAAGATGGAAATTTTCATCGATATTTGGAATAGCGAGATTAGTTACATACTCAAATTCCAATACATACCATCTTTTTCCAAATTGATTGAAAATGGCATCCAAGTAGAGGAGGCGTGTGTCAGGAAAGGAACATTAAAATTCTTCAAAGAAGGAACAAATTCATCCAACTCTCATTACAATAACCAAAACAACACTAACTTAGACAAATCCAGGTTCTGGACCAGAAACAAAAATATTGGAAATGAAGGAGGAAATGAAGCTAATGATATGAAGTCCAAACAACCAGTGTTAGCTTTATCAAGAAATCCTCAGACTACCAAGAATCGAAAGGGTGCTAACCAAGATACTAACACTTATGCACCAACTACCAATCAAGATCATCTTAACACAAACAACACCAACAATGCCCAAAACAATAACACCAATCGAGGACCTAATACAAACTCACGAGGTAACACCAATAACTTTCCAAAACGCGTCTACACACCATTAGAACAATCATTGGAGTCTGCATTCAGAGAGCTCCTAGCAAACAAAATTATCTCCTTACCAGCAATCAACAACTTTGAACCACAAGTCAAACCACCTTGGTGGAATGACTCACACTTTTGTGATTTTCATCAAAATAAAGGGCATCAAATAAATGATTGCATGAGGCTGAAAAACATTGTTCAAGACATGATTGATAGAGGCGATTTAACAATCGATGGTCTCAAGAAAGACAAATGGTGACCATGGCACCTTTAATAATCCTCTTCCAAACTACAACCAAGATGGAGCTTCGACCTCAAACAATACACGCGGAGCTTGTATCAATCACATATACAATAACACCATCAATCATATATCAACCGATGACAATCAAGTAAATGTCATTACAATAAAGGGCAAACGTGAACATGAATCAATCGATGTAACCACCAGAGCTCAAAAACATGTCTTGAAGGGGCATACATCAGCGGCAAAAACCATACCCAAGATTCAATATGACCTGGTCAGTCAACTGCGCAAAACTTCTGCTCAAATATCTATACTCGAGTTGCTAAAACTTTCACCAAAACACAAGGACATCTTGGAACAAGACTATTGGAAACAAATGTACCCCAGGATCTGGATACTGACAAATTCCAAGTCATGGTGGCTCACATGACAGGGCCTCGTAATCTCACCTTTTCTGAATAGGATAATATTTCATTAAGCCATCCACATAATACTCCTCTCCACATTGAGGTCTTGGTCTACAAACATCGAGTCAAAAGAGTATTAATAGATGGAGGAGCTAGAGTCAATATCCGTACCTTAAAACTTATTCGTGCATTAGGCTTCTCTAAGCAGTTTATTGATCCACGCAAAAAGATCACTATCAAAGCATATGATGATGAAGAAAGATCATCCAAAGGAACAATGGTGTTGCCAATTCATGTGGGACCAGTACAAAAGGACACTATGTGCCAAGTCTTAGACATAGACCTCACATACACTATTTTATTGGGTCGACCTTGGATACATGAAATGAAAGCAGTACCCTCCACTTACCACTAGTGTGTCAAGTTCCCATACAATGGACAAGAGATTTCTATTTCAGCAAATTATAACCCTTTTCAACATTGTAATGCTATGGGGGCAGCCCAAGATAGTTTGGTTCCACATAACAGAGAAAAACAATTTTCCTTAGCACCAGATCTTCAACAAGAAGAGCCTAAATCTCTATCTATGGATTTCAAACATAAAATGAAAATCAAAGAACAAGGCATGGGAGAGTACTCATTGGAACCCTTGTGTTTAATCAACTTACTAGTATCACCTAAATCTCATGGGTTACCTTCAACATCAACATATCAAATAACACAACCCATCACCAAGTTTGATGGCAAGTTTATTCAACTAGGCACACTAGCACATGAATCAGAGGAAAAGGACATCCTTAGTTGGCTATACAAGGATGAGGAAGAAGACAGAGTAGCTACTATGGAAGTAGCTATACCAACACAGTTGTATGGAAAAGGCTACTTGATCATGCAAAAAATGGGATACACTAGCAAAGGACCTATCGACAAGCGTCAGGAAGGTGTCACATAACCATTGGATCCTCCTTCACAATTTTCTAAAGACAAAATGAGATTGGGCTATGAACACACTCTACCCCCAAAGAAGACACCGAGTAAATATCAAAAACCTCAGTGGAAGGCAAAGAAGAAATACAAGGAAGACTCATGGCAGGAGGCACTATTTGAATCAACAGAAACAATATGAAAGGAACGTGAATACCAGGAAAAAGGGAAACAACACGCGGAGTCAGCCATTCAAGAGGCACCTTGTGCAGAAGTACATCATGTTCAGGAATCTATTTCAAACAAAGAAGAATCACCCCCAGACAACATCACTACTCCCCAAAGAGAGACAATATATGAGTAGATGCAAAGAGTAGAAGTAGGATCTAATACAGAATCAGAGAAAACTATCAGACTAGTATCAATCATCAAGGACCTGTTTTCACCCTACAACATACCAGTCCACAACACTGAAAGAATCTAGGATAATACCTCTGAGACTGATTCAAATAAATATGAATGGGGCAACTATTCCAATGTTACTGAAGATATTGTTGCAAATGCTAGTCATACACCCCTTTCTCAAGAAGAATAAGGCACAAAGCCTGGACTACTTGAATTTGGTCCACAAAATATCTATGATGCCAAGGAAAACGAGCAATGAAATTACGAGCAAGTTTGCACGGAAGATGATACCATCGAAGACCTCGACAAAATCATTAACTTATTTAATATCTCGGCCAACCTTGATGATACCTCCATCCTAACACTTACAACAACTGAACTCGACCCACCCGATGACTCTTTACCACTTATCTTTCCTAACCTCATAGACTGGGATGAACCCAAAAATCATGACATACCAATTTTCCCAAACGATGATTCCATTATCCATTACTTATGTACCGTCAACCCAGAAATAGACTCTACCAGTGAACAAAGTAATGACATCTGCAATCAGGGGAGTGTCAAGTCTCTTAGTCGCAAAAATGAAAGAAATAAAGGATCTATTGTTGAAAACCAGTCAATGGCAGCACTAGATCACACAAAGAGTAAAAACAAAGGATGCATCTGCAGGTGAAAACCTTTTTGAGGCACCTAAAGATGGGAAACTTGACACTATTCCCGAACATTATCAAGAGCGATCACCCATATTGATTGAGCCCACTCAATCAATCAACATTGGTACAACAGAAGCAGTAAAAAACATACACCTAACATAATCTTTGATAGAGGCAGAAAAACAAGAGCTTATCAAATTCTTTAAAGAAAAGCAAATCAATTTTGCTTGGTCATACGCAAATATGCTTGGGATTGATCCATACTTAATCATGCATCACTTATCCATTGCTCCGAGAGCCTAGCCAGTTAAGCAAAAATTGATAAAGATGAATCCACATGTATCACTCATGGTCAAAGCTGAGCTAAAGAAACTATTAGACGTCGGATTTATTCGACCTATCGACTATGTTGAATGAATTTCCAACATTGTGCCAATTTCAAAAGCAGATGGCAGTATC
This sequence comes from Cryptomeria japonica, assembly GCF_030272615.1. Lineage (NCBI taxonomy): Eukaryota > Viridiplantae > Streptophyta > Pinopsida > Cupressales > Cupressaceae > Cryptomeria > Cryptomeria japonica. The sequence continues at coordinate 85,334,176 of NC_081413.1, forward strand.
CAGATATGCACCAATTTTAGAGATGTCAACAAAGCCTATCCCAAGGATGACTTTCCTTTGCCCAGTATCGACATAATTGTAGACCTCACAGCAGGCCATGCAATGCTATCACTGATGGATGGTTTTTCTGGCTATAATCAAATCAAGATAGCTCCAGAAGATCAAGATAAAACAACGTTTACCTATCCGTGGGGAACGTATTGTTGGAATGTCATGCCTTTTGGCTTAAAGAATGTTGGGGCAACTTATCAACGAGCAATGACAACAATCTTTCATGACATTATGCATACCTTCATGGAGGACTATGTGGATGAATTACTAGCTAATTCATTTACTCGAGCAGAACATCTAGATATATTAGAGATTTTTTTTGAAAGATTGGAGAAATTTCAAGTCAGGCTCAACCCTAAGAAGTGTGTCTTCGTGGTAACATCAAGCAAGTTACTAGGCTACATAGTCTCATAAAAAAGACATTGAAGTAGATCCAACAAAGGTACAAGCCATCATGGAGATGCCACCACCTAAGAACATCAGTCAACTCAGATCCTTGCAATGACGACTCCAGTCAATTAGGCGATTCATCGCTCAACTACCAGATAAAATCCTACCCTTCAATCATTTGCTACATAAGAATATACCATTCAGATGGGAGGCTAAATGTGCAGAATCATTCTATCAAATCGAGCATTATCTAATGAACCCACCAATTCTAGTACCACCAATAGCATGAAAGTCGCTTCTTCTCTACATATCAACAATAGACATATCGTTGGGGGCACTATTAACACAAGAAAATCAAGAAGGCAAGGAACGAGCTATCTATTACATCAGTAGAACTTTGAATAGATATGAGCTCAATTATACATTCATTGAGAAGGCTTGTCTCATAGTGGTATTTGCTTCTCAAAAGTTCTAGCACTACATACTAGCTCATACAATCAAGCTAGTAGCAAAAATTGATCCTCTAAAATACTTGCTCAACAAAGCAGCTCTCACAGGCAGATTGGCTAAATGGGTAATGATTCTCAATGAATTTGATATCCACTACACAGAGCGTCGAGCTATCAAAGGACAAGTAATTGCAGATCAATTAGCTGATGCACCACTACCAGATAAACAACCAATGGAGATCAAATTTATAGATAGGGATGTTCTTAAACTTACCACCAAACAATGCATCCTATACTTGATGGTTCCTACACTCAACATGGCTCAAGTGCTGACATTCTGTTCATCACCCCTGATAGACACACCATACCAAGATCATACAGGCTCATGTTTCCATGCACAAATAACATTGTTGAATATGAGGCACTGGTTATAGGAATCAAAATGGTCGTGGAATGGAGAATCACATAATTGAAAGTCTACGGAGATTCACAACTAGTCATAAATTAGATCAACAATGACTATTAGACGAAAGATGACAAGTTGCTAACATACAAATGAATGGTGGATGATTTCAAACAGTATTTTGTACACATCACCTTTGAGAAAATACCAAGGTTGGACAACACAGTAGCCGATGCAATGGCTACTATCGCTTCACTGCTACAAATTCCAAAACAACAGAGTCGTTACGAGTTTTTGGTAGAGCAACTGTTTTCCCCAACCTATGACAATTATGCATCCCATGTTGTCTATGCCCTAACCGGTTCAGACTCTCTATTATACGGAACAATATATGACTATCTCAAAACCAATACCCCACCCATTGACCTATCTCGAAATAAAAAATGTAACTTTATCCGACAAGCCGCCCGTTATACCGTCACTGTTGATACTCTTTATCGTCGAGGTCTAGATGGTACTCTTCTTCGTTGCCTTGATCGTAACGAATCTGACTCAGCTTTACAGGAGCTTCACGAAGGTATCTATGACACACATTCAAGTGGTCCTACTCTTGCTAAAAAACTTCTACGAATGGGATATTACTGGCCGACAATGGAAAATGATTCTTACCATTTTGCAAATAAATGTCCTAAATGCCAAATTCATGGCAATCTTATACATGCACCAACACAGGAATTGCAGTCATTCACAACATCCTGGCCTTTTTGTCAGTGGGGACTGGACTTAGTAGGCAAAATACACCCTTAATCTTCAAATGGACACAAGTTCATTATCACTGCAACATAATATTTTACCAAATAGATTGAAGCGGTCCCCATGACCACAGTGACTGGAAAACAAATTGTCTCTTTCATTCTTAATTATTTGATCTGCAGATATGACATTCCAAGTTCCATCATCACAGGTAATGGATGACCTTTTAAAAACCAGGATGTGCGAGAACTATGTGAACGATTCAAAATCCAACGTTTCTCTACACCTTACTACCCACAGGGGAATGGTCAAGCTGAGGCATCCAACAAAACAATAATTAAAATCCTCAAGAAAACAGTGAATGATGCAGGAAAAGATTGGCACGTGCAACTCAATCCAACACTTTGGGCATATAGAACTAGCATCTGCTAACCTACAGGAGCTATGTCATATTCATTGGTGTATGGATCATAAGCAATTTTACCCCTAGAGTTAGAAATCCCATCTCTCGGAGTATCTTTGAAAGGCCTCATTCTAGATGAAGAGTATCGAGTAAACCGACTACAAGAGCTAGAACTTCTAGATGAAAAGTGACAACATGCCTATACTCACCTTAAATCATATCAGCAACGCATGTGCTGAAGCTACAATCACAAGGTCATCCCTAGGATTTTTAAAATTGGTGATCTAGTACTCAAAGAAAATCCTAGAAATCAACAGGATCGGGAAAAGAAAGGAAAGTTTGAACCTAACTGGTTAGGTCCCTATGTCATCATATCAGCCTATAGATCAGGCACCTATCAACTAACAACTTCAGAAGGAGATGTGCTTGACGAACCAACTAACAACATTCTTTTGAAGAAATACTATACTTGAGCATTCTAATGCACAGAAAAGTCAAATAATTAAAAACTACCCCAAAAAAAAATCAGAAAAAGCAAATAAAAAGGTGCAATAAAAACAACTGGTGAAAACCTGGCAACAAACGTTGTTGTGAAAGGACAAATCCTTTATCTATCTATACTAAAGAAACTTTTATATCCACAATCAAGCACTACCGGCCATTGCCCAACACTTTATCAAAATAGCATCATCTAGGATATACTTAGCATAGTCACTATCCTGGTTTATTCAAAAATCATTTCATCATATCCCACCATGGCTTGGTAATCCCTGTACATATCCACGTCAAGAGGTAAATTTAGCTAGGGGCAACATTGATCAACATTCCATCCTAAGTCAACACTCGCAGCAGACCAGGAAAAACAAATCAATGATCATGAGAACAAAACATTAATATACTTAACATAACAGATTCACAACACATCATGGATGATTTTCTGAAGTATAAAATGTTTGCATCTTGCATGAAGTTTTGACTATTTTTGCACTTGAACTTTTTTGAACTATTGGATCCTCTAAATTTTCTCAACAATGCATCGAGCTAGAGAAAGTAATTGGGACTCCAATATATTTTATAGTTTTCTATCTGTGAGATGATCACTTGTACTGTGCAAATACTTGTCTCAAGACGTGATTCAAAGCATATCACTGAAGACATAGTTCCACTTTGCGCATACAACTGGTTTAATCTTGTTTGTTTATACGCAAGCCAAACTCAGGTCGTCTTGGTTCAATTATACCTCGACGCTTGTGCCATCTTGCAAAATTAAAAATCATGTAAATTTTTCTCAGGTCATTATGGTTCAATTATACCATTATGCTTGTATAAATTTTCAACATATCCCAACAACTCAATGATGATAAACACAAAGAAAGCAATAACATGTGACTATACAGGAATGACAAATGAAAGAATGAGGATGATCAATTAGTTGCATATCATTTCACAATTAGTTGCATATCATTTCAAAATTAGTAGCACGTCATTATCATACATCTCATTTTCAAGATGCATCTCACAACATATCATTATCATCCATCTCATTTTAAAGATACATCTCACAACATATCATTATCATCCATCTCATTTTCAAGATACATCTCACATCATATCATAATCATATATCTCATTTTCAAAATACATCTCACATATCATATATAAAGCATCATCCATCAAACACATCACATGTGGATCAAAGAAAATGGTGTCGTATATATATATATATAGCTCAAAAAATGATCAAGTATACAAAATATGTCATATCTGTCCCAAATACAACAAAATGATCAAAATACAATAGAGACAAGGTCTCTTAGGTATGACCATCTCTTGAGAGTGACGGTCTCGCAGTAGATGTCCCAGCACCTGGATCTCCAGGTGGATTTTGACGAGTCGACTCGGTCACACCTCTACTCTTTGTCCTCGAAGCTATCTGCCTAGATCGACTAGATCTCATCGTCGTAAAACTGGGAGCTCTGTGCTCCCTGGGAACCAGATCCTCATACAGCCGCTGGTAGTACTCAGCCTCCTTGGTTGTATACTGCATCTCTCTTAAAGTGTCTCTTATCGAGCCACCAACCGCCGCTCTCTCCAGACTATCTGTCTGAGCCTCCACTCGACCCAAGTGCTCCAAAGCTATATCACGCTCTATGGTCAGCTGTGTAATCTAACGTTGATGCGCCAATAACTATGTTTGTAGATGTTGCACTGACAACTGTAAGGATCTAATATGAGCATCCTTTTGGTGAGTGGGAATCTGAATCTGGAGGGGTACTTCTGTCGTGGTACCCCCTGTCCCTCTCCCTGTCCTCAACAATGGTGGGGGTAGAACATCTGACCTCCTCCTCTGGGTAGGCCTTCTAAAATCATCTGTCCCACCCACAACTACTATCACATCCCTTGCTCGCCCCCAACCCCCAACTCTAATCACCAAACCTCCCCTGCCTCTATCCTCCATAGCCCGCCACACTACTCTCTCAACCCGTATCCCTCTATCCACAACAACTCCACCTCTATCTCCTCTCCTCCCCTGATCTCCTCTCCCTCTATCTCCCCGCCAACCTCGGCCACCTCCTCCACCATCTCCATTGTCACCTCCTCCACCATCCCCACCTCCCTCATCAAACTCCTCTCCCTCCTCTCTCTGTCTCCCTAGCCTCTCGAGCTGCTCATCCTCATCCTCATCAAAAGTGGGAATCATCTCCCCTGGATTAGATATCCTGGCTACAACATGAGCCACAAAAAATGTTGCGAACTCCTCAGTCATCCCCACATCCACTACCCCATAGGCATAGTCCCATATCTGGTCGGCTAGGTGCATATACTCCTCAACCGCCGCAACGCTATCAATGGTGGGTCCCCACTCTAGCACATCCTGCCTCCGTCGAGCATATAAGCATGCTCCCTGTGGTATCCCCTATTGTCATCCATACTGTCGTTGAACTCAGCTATGCAGGAATCTCTCAATAACAAAAGGCGTCTGCCCTATCAAAAATTGGGACATATAGACATAGGACATCTCCATCCCATCCTCCTCCCACACCTCGCACTCCATATACAGTCTCCAAACAACCATATCAATATCATCAAGCACCCTCCTCCAATGCTCTAGTTTGCCCAGCTTACGCTGGACAACTATCCTTGTGTATCCATATGCATAGGCCCGTCCAACTGGCCTAGCCATGTCTGCAAGTGGCCTCGCTGTGGGAATGTGCTCCCACGCCCATACCTGTAACAAAGTAACCCCACCTGATAAACTGCCATACCCCAAGTAGACTACATGATGCAAGTCCCTGTATAAGTGGGACAACATAACAAACCCCCATGCAAACCGACGACCCTGCGTCACCATGTCCTCCAAGACCAACCCCATTCCCACTGCTAATCCCTTTGACCTACGATCAGGACACAAAAAGCCACCTACGAAACCTGCCAGTACTGATGGTAGAGGGGCGTAATCCAAATCAATAAACTCCTGCCAAGGGATCTCATAACCGCAAATCATATCATCCTGCAGAATCTAGCGAAGGGCCTCTGTCCCGTCCTCCTCAGTCTACTCATATGGCAAAAGTGCACCTACCACGGGAATCCACAAAATCTAGTAGCAATCCTATGGTATCACTATAATCTCACACATTGCCAAATGAAAGGTGTTGGTGTCACTATGAAACCTCTTTGCCAAAGTTGTCAATAAACCCCTGTTAATAATATACCGGGGCATCTCTAACAAAGAAGATAATCCACATCTCTCAATGATGTCTTTGTCTGCCTGTGTCAATCGTGGAATCAAAGACCATGGTCGCGTAAATCGCTCTCGCTATTGCACAACCCCAAGCCGCTCCTGTCACAAGCAAAACATGTCCAGTATCAGTTCCGCTATCATATCAAAAATCCATATCAAAACATTATATCCACATCAACTTGAAACAAAGCAAATCAAATCAGGTTATCTATCAAATCCATATCAACTTGAAAAACAAATCAAGTTTCACATCCATATCAACTTGAAAAACAACTCAAGTTTCCCATCCATATCAACTTAAAAAAAACAACTCAAGTTTCACACCCATATCAACATTATATCCACATCAACTTGAAACAAAGCAAATCAAATCAAGTTCATATCAAACATCCATATCAAAATTCACATCATATCAAATCCATATCAACATCAGATCAACATCAACTTGAAACATTGAAAATCAAATCAAGTTATCTATCAAAAATCCATATCAACACACCATATCGGAATTCATATCGAACAATTTATCAAAACAACAAACAACAGGCACACAGATTGACTATCACACCCATCCCGAAAAAATTGGCACACACCTACCTATCTTCATTCATCTCAAAATCCCTCGCAAAAATCTACTTTCTCCAACATTTTCTGCCTACGCGCTAATTTTTTTTTATCTATGCGCTAAGCTACTAGCTATGCGCTACCCAAAATCTGCCATGCGCTACCAAATTCATCCTATGCGCTATCCTGTTCTAGCCTTGCGCCACCTAATTCACCCTATGCACTAAACTTTATCTATGTGCTAACCTAATCTACCCCCGCGCTGCCGACTTTACCCTGCACGCTAGGTTACACCTAAGTGCTATCCTATTCTACCCATATGAACCCTTGTTAACCGTATGCACTAGGTCTTACCTATGCGCTACCCTTTCCCCCTACGCGCTAGCCTGTTAACCTGCATCGCTAAAATCCCTAGATGTGCTATCCTAAACTACCTATGTGCTATCCTAAACTACCTATGTGCTACCCAACCCAACCTGGACGCTACCCTGGCTTTTAAACCTCGACGCGCTATCCTTTTTATCGTATGTGCTAGGGTGCAGACCCTACGTGCTAAACCATTAAATTTCGTGTTAAAAAAATAAAAAACATGACCAAAAATGACAAAACAAAAAGCAAAAAGGGGCAAAAATTGATCACTTACCGGTGGTCCATATGTGGCAGGCCTTTGATACCGCCAAACACACTCGAATCGATGAGAAGCATGGGGAACCGACATTTTGTCTTTCTCTCCAAAGGTCACTTTCTCCAAATTCAACAAGCACAAATGATACAAATAAAACCACTTTTTACCTTTTTATAGGGTAAACGAAAATTAGGGTTACGTGGTGGAACATGTAAATTGCTTGTGGTCTCACTTCTAACCCTAACAAACATCATTATCGAGAGATGAATCAAATTAACGCATTCAACATAGACAAAATTTTAAAAATGCGATGAACTTTATCAATAATTATCAAAATCAAATCAAATTTTTAATTTTTTGGTTCATCTCCCGAGGGGGCATTATCAACATCATTTATCAAATCTGGGGCACGACATGAACATCTTGATACACGACATCACACTGATCATGATCAAATTTTGACGACACATAAATTTTTCTTTGAATCAACATGTGCACACACGTCACTTCAAAGAGGGGCAAAATGTAGACGTATAAAAATGACCATATTCCTAAATGAATATTTAATGTTCATTTTATTCTCATTTTTCTATTTTAGTTAAATCTAATTTAATTAAATCATCCACATCTCTCTATTTAATTAAATAAATTATTCAATTTATTTATTTAAATTCACTTAAGCATTTTATATCATTTAATTGAATAAATCATTTTATTTAATTAAATCCCCTCTCTCTACTTTTAATTAAATTTACATTTAATTAAATAGTTCACCCCAAATAAATAAATCTAATTTATTTAAATCCCCCACTTGCAACCAAATTGAAATAAAGCAATTTATTTTAATTAAATTATCCCTCACCCACTTGCATTTTCCTACATCTCCCACTTGCCTCCTAACCCTCTTCCTAAATTCTTCTAGAATCCCTCTAATCCTAATCAATTAACCTAAACCCTTCAATTATCCCCTTTCCCTAAATTTGAGAAGGTCGTTTCTCAAATTTGGAGTAAAGTCTTCCAAAGGCATTAAAGCCTTTATGCCTTCAACAAGCTAACTTGTTGAATACCCCCAAATTTGGAAGGACTCTTACAAATTTGTCCCCAAAGTCTTTCAAACCATTAATGGTTAACTAACCCTTTGTGGCATGGTTAGAGACTTTTTGCCTAACTCAACCCTCATCTAACCCAGGGGTCTCATCAAGCATTCATTGCTTTGACCATGGTTATCTCCTTAACCCTTGCACAAGAGTTTATCCTTTGGGTAAAAACTTTATCCAATGGGTAATCTTAACCTAACCTTAACCCTTACCTCCTAAGGTAACCATGAGGTCTTCTCAAGAATTTAATGACTCTTACATCTCCTCTCAAACAGTCTTATGTTGGCAATTGTCACCATTTCATTGGCGAGAATTGCAAACATGGATTGATAACTTTCAATCCTTACCCTTGATAAGATCATGCAATCCTGACCATCCATTGCCCCGTTTCTCTTATAAATAGAGCCCTCATCCCTCCATTTTATCATCCAAGTCTTTAGCATCATGCTTATACTCAATTTTAGCAAGTATCTAGCCTCTCTTTGTAATAGAAATAAATCTAATAATCATTTTAGAAGCATTTCTATCATCTTGGGTTAAATCATATCACTAGTATATCATGTTAGGATAGTATTTTTACTAATCTTGTCATCTTATCATCTAGTTTAGTTCATTTCTTAGAATCATGCATAGATAGGATGCATTCATACTAAATTTGATCTAAAGCATCCCTCATTCTTGCATTTGTCATCCCTAAGTCACTTTGCTCAGTGATCTGAGAGCAAAGGCATTGTCTTGAGGGATCTTGTGAGATAGAGAACCATGGAACACCCCTTGGGAAGTTGAGCTATTCCTCATAGCTCCATAACTTGCACCAAGAGTCCCATGGGTGTGTGGGTAGGTCTTTGAATAATTTTCATAATTTCAGTTTCGTTGAACCACTTTTCCCGCATACAGTATGTATGTATATATATATATATATGTGTGTGTGTGTGTGTGTGTGTGTGTGTGTGTGTGTATTTTAAACACTAATATATATTTGTGTTGTACTATTTTCAAGGCTTAGTGCACCCATTAGATCGAGATACTCACTTAGAGGGTTGATCGACTCGTAGCTGACATGATCACTCTACATTTCTACATGTTTGATGATACACACATTTATGTTTGATGATACGTTTATGTTTGACGATACATTTTCATGATCCACCTTTCTAGACATTTATAGACATTTCCACATTTGTGCTTGTTTGATATAGACATGTATATTTGATGATACATTTAGTACTTGACTACATGTTTGACATGATATGTTTATGCGACATGTGTATATGGACATTTCTAGCTCTAGACATGTGTGTTTGTGTATTGTTATCTATCATATACAATTGGGTTTATGAATATTTATGACAGAGATCATACATAAATATAGACTTGAGATTACACGTTTGATGATACTTTTATGAGGATATACATGTATACACTTGTAGATAGATACATGGTTGCATATTTGACACGAATCAAGATATATACATGCATGTGGGTCCATGAAAGTTTATGTAGATTATATATATATTTAAACATTTAAAGTTTATTTAATCATGATCTCTTATATATAGATTTACTTGGTGGACAATCCAAAAAACTATATTTAATTAGGTCCTTAATACATCAATTTAAATACTTAGGTCCTTAATGAACACCAAATTATATAATTGTGTCCTTAATATTTCAAAGTATATAATTAGGTCCTTAACAAACATACAATTATATAATTAGTTCCTTAACGAACGTCAAATTATATAATTAGGTCCTTATTACATCAATTTAAATAATTAGGTCCTTAATTCATCAAATTATATAATTAGGTGCTTAATGAACATCGGACTATATAATTACCTAGTCCTTAAATTGTATCAATTTGTATAATTAGGTCCTTAATGGACATCAAATTATACTAGCAATCACACTTTGGTGTGCAATGGGTACGCCAAAGAAGTGTGGAAGGTCAATTAGGGAAAATTTTGGTGTACTTTGCATACAATTGTTGAATGTGTAAGATCAATTGGTAGGCCATATAAAAAATGATGTTGTCTATGCATCCAAGGTCTCAATATAGAAATGATGACTTAAAATCAACTATGCATCTTGTTAGAGGGATCCAAACATGACTAAAACAAAACTCTTAATCATGAAGATAACTAGGTTTCATTACCAATAAGATCATGTTACGTTTGTAATAGGTGGAGAGATGTAGGTAGAGAGGGAGGGAGAGGAAATGGAAGAAATAGAGAGTAGAGAGAAGTAGAGAGATATAAAGGTGGGAGTGATAGCAAGAGAGAGGGAGATAGGGATAGAAAGGAGATAAGAGAAATAAATATAACTTGGAAGAGAGAGAGAGAGAGAGAGAGAGAGAGAGAGAGAGAGAGAGAGAGAGATGGAAGTAGAGAGGGAGAGGAAGAGGGAGATAGAAATTGAGATAGAAAGAGGGACAAAATGAGAGGGGGGAGATGGAGACATAGAAAGAAGAGAGAGACAAATATGTGGAGAGGGAGAGATAAAGATAGAAAGAGGGAGTGATAGAGAAAAAGACTGATGTGGAGATGGAGAGGGAGAGGGAGAGGGAGAGGGGAAGATAGAGAGATAGAGAGAGATAGAGAGATAAATTAAATGTAATATATATATATATATATATATATTAATAAGAAATAATTATAAATTAATTTTATTAAAAGTTATTATTTGTAATTTCATAAAAAAACATAAATAATTAAAAAATGAATTTCAAAATTACATTTAAATTAAAAATTAAAATAGAATAAACCAGATGCAAAGTCAAAATATATGAAAATCCAAATATTAATTAAACTAACGATTTAAAAAAATTGTAATGAATAATAAACATTTTAAATTAAAAAACAATTAAATAAAATATTAAAATAATTTTTTTAATTTATTAGAACTGAAATAGTAATAAAATATGTACCTAAAAATATAAGTAATAGATTACAAACTGTATATGGTGAAAATGGATAGCAATAATAACAAGATTGAAAGGCTAAATGAATTCAACCACCAAACCCTAGCCTAACAACAACAAAGATCCACCATAACATATGAAGATAACCTAAGACAATGCAAATCACATAAAATCACAAAGATTATACCATCACATGTCCAATAGGGTTTTGATCTCCATTCTTCCTATCTCCATTGATTTTGCTTGATATATTTGCTCTCAGATTTTATGTGCACAAGAGCTCAACAAAGAACAGAATGTGGTTGCAAGTAGGATCGTAGTGTAGTCAAATGATCAAGTTGTTAGGGTTTGATAATGAAGGAAGCATCTCCTTAAATAGAAGACACAATATGAAATGGAGGGATAAGATTGAAAGGTGTAAAAGGAGGTCGGCTATGATTAGAGGGTAGGTAGAAGAAATTATAAAATAATGAAAGAGGTAGGTAATGTAGGAATTAAGAGATGAATGACATGTGTCATGTGTAGAAAAAGCTAATGAATTAATTAAATAAATAAAGATTTATTTAATTTATAGAAGAAGTGGGATCAATTAAATAAATAAAATATTTATTTAATTTAGGAAAAGGATAATTTAAATAAATAAATGTATTTATTTAAATGAGAAGTAAGGCTAGAAGAGGATAAATGAATTAATTAAATAAATAAAGATTTATTTAATTAATAGAATAATTAGGCTTAAATAATTAAATAAATAAAATATTTATTTAATTAGACATGACAATTTTGAGTGTCTACATTTTGCCCCTCTTTGAGACAATGCGGCTTGTCGCGTTGTTTCAAAGAAGATAAGATGAACTGATACAGAGTTGCCCCAAGATGGGAATGGTATGCCCCCTCGAGAGATTGGATGAAAATGTCTGAAAAGATCACAGACAATCTCTCGATAAGAAAGACGGGATAGAATGGATTGATCGGATAAAGTGATAGAGTCACTGGATAAAGAAGACTGACTCGGGAAACGAGGGCTAAGGCGAGAGTAGGCTATAAGATAGACCACGAGAAAAATACATCCTCATTGTCATCTACACATCCAAGAGATCAGACTGCAGAGCGAGATAGAGCAGCAGCAGTCAGCAGCGATGGCAATGGCTCACAGATTCGATCGTGTTCACCGATTCCAGAGGCCAACAGAGGTAGGAGAGCCAGTAAGTACCACCAAATCTCCTTGTACTTCGATGCATTTATTGTTGTCATTAATGCATGCTAGGTAGAGTATAAGCTGCTGAGAGGATACACTCAAGTAGGTCCTCTAGGGAAGACTAGAATAGATCAAGGCACTTTGTGATGAACAGTGATTACCAAGATAGAGTACTCTGTGATGAACAGGGAGTACCAAAATATGAGCAGCACTTTGTGATGAACAGTGAGTGCAAATGTGAGGAGCACTTTGTGATGAACAGGGAGTGCAAAACACGTAGTACTTTGTGATGAACGGGGAGTACTACTAGGATAGAAGCAACACTTTGTGATAAACAGTGAGTGTCACTAGGATAGATAGCCATATGCCTATAGATAAAAAGTAGCATTTTGTGATAAACAGTGAATGCCACTATGACTGACACGATTGATTTGCTTGACTGCAGGAGTATTTGCTGATGCTAGAGTCACAAGAGAGATTCTCGTCGACACAGAGATTGCGACCTGAGTTGACACTTGAGGACCGAGCCGCGATTGAGGCTATGGGATTGAGATACATTCTGTATGTGCCTGAGTTTCGGGCGAACATGAGATTGCTGACTGCACTGGCGGAGAGGTGGCACTCCGAGACATGTACTTTTCATTTGCCGATGGGGGAGATGACAGTCACCTTGGAGGATGTATACACAATATTGCGGATACTGATCAATGGGAAGTTGATTCCGTACGATCGAGACGGAGACAGGGATGCACTGAGACGAGTGTTTCGGGATCCGAGAGTGGAGATGAGGGTGGGACATGTGGCATGGGATACCATGACATGGACAGGATTAGCACTACCAACAGTGTTGGTAGTAGTTATCAGTGGGTTCCTCTATCCAGATAAGGCAACACGAGGGGTGGCTGCAGGGGACACAGGGGCCAGGAGAGATGATCTTGGGGTGGGTCCTTCTAGGGCTTGAACTCCATCAAGGCCAGCCGACTCTAAGGAAGGGAATTCATCGTAGCCATAGAGGGCTCCCTATGTATCAGTATTGTACCATTTTTGTATGATGATGTAGACACCTGCGGGTGATTGTAGCCATATGATTTTGACATCATTTTATCATGACACTTTATATATATATATATGAGATGATTCATCTTTGCGGAAGCTATATGCATGCATACCTATGTGATGTATGTTTCTATGTGATGCTTATGATATGGATGCAAATATGTATATGATGCAATGCAATATATTTTTTTGTTCTTTTATGTTTAATATGTGTATGCATGATGCAAATGTGAATTTATGTGATGCAGATGAATATAATAATGCAAATGTAAATTGTGCTAACAGGTGTTGTGTGCAGGATGTGATGCAGTTGTGATATCTATATGTATGTATGAAATGCTTATATGTAGTAATGCAGGTGCAAACTACATGAAATGCAAATATTTTTGGTGTGTCATTATACTCAGTCATGTGATAGTAGGCTACGTAGACTCAAGAAGGACGATGGAAGTCAATCAAGAAAGGGGGATGAAAGATAGAAGATATGAACGTGAAAGAGCTTCTTGTGCATTATCATCATTGAGCTTTAAAATGGCAAGTAGGTTATGATAATCAAGGCATATGTTTGACCTAGAAAGTCATTGTACCTGTTTGCATGGAGATAAGACAGTCACAAACAAGGAATGCCCCAGTTCATACTAGACTCACAATGTCCTCATATCCTTGGACAAGTCATAGCATTACTAAGAGACAATCCACAGACAGCAAATGCAAATAGGTGACGATACCCCATCCTCGCCTTTCTAGTCAAAGACATCCTGGAGATAGAATCTCTAGTCAGAGACATCCTGGAAAAGCTAAAAGACATGTCACCAAAAAGATGAAATCAAAAGAAAACCAAGACTCGACACCAACATCCACTGTAGTCCTCAAGTTTAGTGTCTCTTGTCACTTGTATAAGTCTTATTTGATTGTGGTCACAATGTTTACTTTCACAAAAAGGATAGATAGCACTGAACCATATGTTGTCTGAGTATGTTGAAAGATTTGATTTGTTGAAGCTCATTGTTGCTGCTGTGTCTCATCTGAAAGTGACTGAATCCATGAAACTGATACTTTATTGCGGATCTGTGATGCAAATGTTGCTTTATTGCGGATTGTGCGCGGATAGACTGAAGGAAGCTGGCAGAAACTGTACTCCTCGAAACATGTGATGTTCTTAGTTCCACACCCATCACTAGACGTAGGATTTGCCTTAGCCACAGATAGGATTTGATTTATTATGGATGGAAAGTGAGGTTTATTATGAATGGCTAACCAATCTTGGGTAGAACAATAACAAGCCATGATGGGAATGGGTAAGTTTATTATGGATGAATTGGTTGTGAGTGTGTGCAATAGTGAAAGGATGAAAGTGGATCCTAAAGGAGGGAGAAGCAATGTATCTACGCATGGCGCTGGTGACCCAGTTTTCACCATGGTACTTGCCCAGGGTGCCACTGAAGTGGTTTTCACCGTTGGACGAAATTATTTCTCTTTACTTTTTTTATTTTTTCAATGTTTTTTGTGTCACAAGGAGCCTGTTTGCCAGGTTTTCACCAAGTAACGATTTTTTTTTTGTTTTATAATTTTTTTTGTATTTTTGAATTTTTTGATTTTTTTGTATTTTTGAATTAGGATATTCCGAAGAGCTATGTGTAGAACCTACGAAGGTGCATGCTGTTGATAGGATCCTCCAAAGGTTCACTTTTCTGTAGTTGAGAGCTGATATGCCTCAGATCCATATGCTGCTGTAATGATGTAAGGACCAAGCCAATTTGGTTTGAACTTGCCCTTCTTCTCTCTGTCTTGCTGATTTTTGGGGTTTTCTCTGAGAACCAAGTCACCTACCTCAAATGTGTGAGGTTTGACTTTATAATTGTAACTGTGATGTTCCTTGATTGAATGATGTGTAGCTCGAGTGACTGTCTTCCTTGATAAAGGAACTGAGATATAATTACTAGTGTGTGGACTACACAGGCCCGTATGTGTGTCACCTGAAGAAGTTTGGGCATCACTGATAGCAAAGTCCTTCGAGGAAGCTCCATTAAAGGTCTGTGATGTATCACCAAAAGGGGATGGATGTGTGGAACAAGTGGATGAGTTACGAAGGCTTATGACTATGAAAAGAAGTGAAAGTAGGATAGCATGATGGAGACTTAGGATCAACAAGTATGCTTTTTGACTTGAAATTTTAGAATTTTTGCCCCCAGTTATTTTGATATTAGGGAAAATCAACTCTTGCTCTTTTTGCTTCATAGGATTTTTATCCTTGACTTTTATTTTTGTGGAGTCCAATAGCTTTTGATTTTGATTTGGACTAAAGGACTTTTCTTTATTTTTGACTCTTAGATTTTTCTTTTCAAAGCTTGATTTTTGATCCCCAATAAGTAAGGGCTTTTGTGATTCTTGTTGATCCAAGTCTGGAATTGGAGTGGAAATGGAATGAGTGGATGACATGGTAAGACTATGTGAGTTCTCAAGAGGGTTGGCAATACGATCAATAGATTCTTTGTTGGAACCACTCTTAGGATTGTTGATATCAAGAGATGCTTGCACCACTAGAGGAGATTTGCATTCAGACTTAGTAGCCACAACACTAGGTGGTTCACACCCAATTCCTTGCAAATTGTTTATAGATTGTTCCTGTCGATTGAATGTCTTAGGAGATAGTGGGAGTTGATCAACATGAAAGATATACTCACCACATCCCATGTCTTTAAACTTGAAGTTTTCTTTGTGCTCTGCTTGTTTTGATGTAGAAACTTTCAAGGATTCTGGATCCACATATGCTAATGAAGGAATAGATTCTCGATTGACTGGGATTGTTATTTCTGATCGAGGTTGCAGATTGTTGCAATATATGAATGGATTTGGATCCGCTTTGACGATCACTTCAAGTCCATTGTGTGGAAACTTGATGCATTGGTGATATGTCGATGGGACTGCCCTCATTTCATGAATCCAAGGACGTCCTAGCAATATATTATATGTGAGATCTAGGTCTAGGACTTGACAAACCACATCCTTTGTTACTGGCCCAACTCTGAGAGGTAAGGTGACTATGCCTTTGGATGAACGCTCTTCATCATCATATGCTTTGATAGTGATTTTGTTTGTAGAATTCACAGCTTTGTCGGAATATCCCAATTGTTTAATAGTGCTCAATGTACAAATGTTTAGACCTGCTCCTCCATCTATCAGGACTCGTTTTATTCGATGTTTGTGTATGAAGGCTTCAATGTGTAGTGGTGCATTATGTGGCTGACTTATGGAGGCATCATCGGCTTCTGTGAATGTAAGGGAATGTGGAACAGACAGGTATCCCACCATGGCTTGAAATTGGTCCACATTCAGATTGGTATGGACGGAAGTGTCTCTCAAAGTTTTGTCAAGAATAGCTTTATGAGCGGGGGATATATGTAAGAGCTCAAGAATGGAGATGAGCGCGGGTGTCTTCCCTAATTGTTCTACAAGGTCATACTTAGGTTTGGTTGATGAAGAAGCGGTATTTTTAGTGGAGGCACCTGGCAAAGTAATTTTACCTCGACGGGTTGTAACATGACATTCAGAGGTAGATTCGGAAGAAGATCCAACACCTCTTAGGACAATCTTGGGTCGCTGGGTAGATTCTCAGGGTTTTTGTTCTTGATGGTAATAGTAGAGATATGATTGTCCATCGAGATGTGATTGATAGTTGAATCATAGTTATAAGGTGCTCTAGTATAGTTGGCTTGATCATCTGTGACTTTAGCTTTTCCCTTGTCATGCTTTGGGAATGGTTCCTTAAACATCTCATGTTCTTGATTGGATGAGTGTCCCTCAATCTCAATGTCACCTCTATCAATGAGATCCTGTACGATGTTCTTCAGTCGATGACAATTTCCTGTTTTATGACCCTTGCTTTTATGAAATTCACAATACTCATCATCATTCCACCAATTTGGTTTGACCTTTGGTTCATATGGAGGAAAATCTGGAACTGTGATCACTTTGTTTGCCACAAGCTTTTTGAAGACTGACTCAAGTGGTTCTCCCAATGGAGTGTACTTCGTTCGTGATCTAGAAGTTGTTTGAGTATTCACTTGATTGTTTGTAGAACTTGATCCCGAAAAGATGAACTTGGGTCGCACTGTGTTGGCATCAACAACACCATCATTGACTGTATTTTTGTTTTTATTCCAAAATCTTGGCTTGTCTTTTCTTTTAAAGTCATCTTTTTTCTCCTTGAATATCTTAATGACTCTTTGCTCAATTAGGACCTTCTCTGTTGCTAAGCCTTTTTCAATGACATCCTTGAAGGTGGACAAACAAGCTTTTCTTAGATCATAACCAATGTCTTTGTTAACGTTTTGTGTGAACATCTCTACCATTTGTTTTTGTGGAATTTCACAAGAGCCTCTGCTAGCTAGATTCCTCCATCTTTGTATAAATGATGCAAAAGACTCTCCCTCTTTTTGCTTGGTGTTGCATAAAGTAGTGACTGAGATGTCTATCTCTATATTGTAGGAGAAATGTTGAATAAATGCCTCTGCTAAGTCACCCCATGACTTAATACCAGGTGGGAGTTGGGAGAACCATCCCATAGCTTGATCACCTAAGCTTTGTGGGAATAATTTCATCAAATATGTCTCTTCTGAAGCTACTTCAATGCAAGCTGTGAAAAACTGTCTTATGTGTGCCTTAGGATCCCCTTTTCCTCTATACTTGTCAAATTTAGGCGTCACAAAATGTGTAGGAAATGGAGGCATTGGAATGCTCTTGTCAAATGGATAAGGACATATGTCTCTCATTGTGTATGTTGGCTTCGGTGTATTTATGTCCTCCATTTTCTTTTGTAAGTCCCTGATTTGTTGCTCCAAATTGCTCTTAGGTGGAGATCGACTTCTCAGACCATACCCCATGCTTGAGGCACCAATTGGAGGAGGAGCATGTTGCATATATGGATGATATTGATCGTACACATGTTCATATGGAGGAGGTCTATAATGATGTTGCCTGTATGGACCACTTGGTATAGATTCATGTTGAGGAACACCATATCTATTTTGTGCATGTATACCATACTCTACAGGCATGTCATGTTCTATTGTGTTGCCCCCAAATTTGACACGGGGTTTCCTTGTGTCCAAATTTTGAGCATGCCTTTGAATATCCAATTGTTTTGGTTGATCCGTAGGTTGAGTATGTGATTGAGCATATTTGTCTGCATAAGACTTCCATAATGGTCTGCGAAGATGAGTATCATATACTTGACCATGTGTATGTGGGACCTCTGGTTTTTGAAGCAAAGATGATGGTGATTCAGGTACCATATATGGTCCTCTATTTCCTCCGCTATTAGGCCTCCTTTGGTCCATGTTGGAGTGAGTTTGTTGCAAAGGTCGATTTTCCATTATTTGGGACATGTCAAAATCATGAGGTATCTTGGCTCCACTTTGTGCCATCATTTGTAAGAAGTGTTATCTATCCCTCCTCATTATTTCCTCAACCAATCGATTGAAATGGGGATTCATAATGGATTCTTCCACATTTGCTGAATGTATTGAAAAATTGTCCATATTGTCATTGTGTGTAACATTGTTGTTTGTAGTGTCCGTGTTCTCCACATTTGGAATGTTTCTATAGACATCCATGTCTGGCAATGTAGTGTGATCTGTATTGAAAAATAAATTGTTGTCATACTCATAAGAACTCATGTTTGCGGACTCCTGAGCCTCTTTAGTTTATCTCCTAGATTTTTGAAGACGGGTTTCAACCATGAACTAGGTATTGACCAAGATGTGTGAGACTAGATGAAGATGGAAAAAATATGGAAGACCAAGAGTTTGATGGAGCGTAAATGAATCTGAGGTGTACTTGCAATGTCCAAAGTGTAAGACCAAGTATGTATGTAGTAGAGTAGGTGTGACTTCCAAAGAGAGGATAGTTTCTCTTGATGAGGTAAGTTGACCTTGACTCTAAGTAAGACCAAATGAGACCCAAAGGTAAGAAACTTTGATGAGGGACCACTTAGCAAAGTGTAGTTGTATGTAGTGCGTTGACAAAGTATGATGAGGACAAGCAAGTGACCTTTTGACTCAAGTTTAGAAAAATGTGCATGTAATGTAAGGTGTAAAGCAATGATGGATTTTGTGAGACCCAAAGACAAGTTGAATGCTAGATGAAAACCTGGAGAAATGACCTAGGAAGCTCAAGTATTCCAAAACTGATTTCTTTTGTTTGCTGGACTGTGAAATTTTCTTGCAATTTTGAACATAGACGCGCCTGTATACTGCACAGACGCGGTTACCCGACACAGACGTGTTTCTATTCAACACAGACGCTGTTATAAACACAGACGCTATTCTGCCCTTCACAGACGCGTTTAGACGACTCAGACGCGATTAAAACAGACACAGAGGCGTTTCCGTAAAATTTGTGCAATTTTTTCCAATCTGTGAAGTCGTTTTATTGTGACCAAATCTGAATGTTTGACTGTTTTTCGTGACAAGAGGACACAATGTTGATGAGGACTCAATGTTTGCAAGTGTTTAGACTCTCCAAGAAAAGTGTGTTGTTTGATGTAAAAATGTTTTGCAAACACTTGAAGACACAAAAGACACAATGTTTTGCTGTTTGGTTTTGAATGTTTGAATGTTTGAATGTTTAACATAAGTCAAGCACAATTCTTATGGCTGGCCAAGACAATAGTTGTTGATCCCACATAAGGTTTTACCCCCGAGGCTACGCTATTCAGAGTGGATACTTAGATGCTTGACCTCACTGGCTCCACCCTCGACACTCACTTCTCGGGTCAGCCAAGCATCAGTCCCCATGGCGAACTTTGTATCTCTACTAAGAACCGTATGTGTGTGGGCAACTACCAAAGGTCCGACCTCCTGCCCCAACAACTAGAAGGATTTGGGCTTCTAAAACAAAAAGGTGCTAGTAAGGGCATCCGCTCGTGTGGCCATACATGCGGCACTTTCAGCTCTGTAAATACAGAAGGCTCCCAGCCGGTAGGGGTTACGCCCTACAAATGATCAAATAAATTTGATCAAACGAGTTTATGGGGAGACATAGTGTCGGTATGAACTAATCAGCACACGTTATTCATAGATTTCACCATGAATACATTTGATTATAGTGGGTCGGAAGAGGTCGGAAGAGGTGGGTTTTCCTCGCTACCACTTGGGTCGTTCTCTTCTCACTAGTAGTCCTAATGACCACATGGGAAGACAGGCCCTTTAAAGATTAAACAAAAAGAGCCTATTGCTCAAGACACAAAAGACAATGATTCAATTTTAGTGCACCAATTGAAGTGTTTGCTAGTCTATGAAAACAAGGCACACAATAAAAATCCAAAAACTCTTGCCAAGGATCTGCAACAAAGAGTTGTTAGTAGTTTGGGTTGTTTGAAATAATCACCCCTTCCTACAAACACACAAGTTAGGTAAATTTTAAAACCCAAAAGACTTTGTGAAATAGGGGCCTTCAACAAAACGTTTTGCTTCCAAGGCAAGCTGCACCAATTTTGTGTTAGCTAGATCTGAAAATGTTAGCTCAAAATAAACCAGATCTGAAACCCTAAATGCAAGATCCGAAAACTGAATCAATAAAATTTCCAAAATTTTGAAACAGGCAATACACAGACGCGATTACCGCCTATGAAGACGCGACTCCGAGACACAAACGCGGTTCTGTGAGACACAGACGCGATTAAAAACCACAGACGCGCTTTTTGTACGCAGATGCGAGTGAAAATGACACAGACGCGTTTCAGTAACACAAACGTGCCTCCCTGGAACCTGCAAAATGAAATATTACCAAAACACAGTCGCGGATCCAGCTGTCTTAGACGCCCCAGAAAATCAAAAACGCGATCCGAAAGTGCGCAAACGCGAAAATACCAAAAATGCTGCCAAAAATGTCCGATCTGCAACTTAAAAAACACAAGATCTACAACAAGGAGGTTAAATGCAAAAGGGACAAGAGTCCCACCGGGCGTGCCAAAATGTATATGGTGAAAATGGATAACAATAATAACAAGATTGAAAGGCTAAATGAATTCAACCACCAAACCCTAGCCTAACAACAACAAAGATCCACCATAACATATGAAGATAACCTAAGACAATGCAAATCATATGAAATCACAAAGATTATACCATCACATGTCCAATAGGGTTTTGATCTCCATTCTTCCTATCTCCATTGATCTTGCTTGATATATTTGCTCTCAGATTTTATGTGCACAAGAGCTCAACAAAGAACAAAATGTGGTTGCAAGTAGTATCGTAGTGTAGTCAAATGATCAAGTTGTTAGGGTTTGATAATGAAGGAAGCATCTCCTTAAATAGAAGACACAATATGAAATGGAGGGATAAGATTGAAAGGTGTAAAAGGAGGTCGGCTATGATTAGAGGGTAGGTAGAAGAAATTATAAAATAATGAAAGAGGTAGGTAATGTAGGAATTAAGAGATGAATGACATGTGTCATGTGTATAAAAAGCTAATGAATTAATTAAATAAATAAAGATTTATTTAATTTATAGAAGAAGTGGGATCAATTAAATAAATAAAATATTTATTTAATTTAGGAAAAGGATAATTTAAATAAATAAATGTATTTATTTAAATGAGAAATAAGGCTAGAAGAGGATAAATGAATTAATTAAATAAATAAAGATTTATTTAATTAATAGAATAATTAGGCTTAGATAATTAAATAAATAAAATATTTATTTAATTAGACATGACAATTTTGAGTGTCTACACAAACAAATATTAACATTAATTGAATCACAATCCAAATCCTAATCCTAAGATTTTTCATATCTTGAATGACGTGTTATGTAGTTAATTAGGGTATGTTCTTGCACTATTTAGATTAGATCTTTGCATATTGTATTGTGTCTAATAACTTAACTATAATTGTGTTTTTTTCTTTTCAATTGTCTCTTCCATTTCTTGCAACTTCTTGTGTTCAACTTCGGTTAGAATTAAATCATAATTAAGTATTATAAGACTTAAGGTTAGAATTATTAATGTTTTAATATCAATTTATAAATTTGGCATTAATAATATATTTTTTTAAATTAAGTATTTTTAAGTACAATTATATTTTTATGTGGGATTAAGTATTAATGGATTTAAAATTATTAATCAAATCACCACAATATTTTTAAAGCTTACAATTGATTATAATATATTGCAATATTTCAAATTCATAAACTATTTACATTTTGGTATAAATAAATTAAATTAAATTAAATAATAAATCAACAATGACTAGTTATAATTTTAGGATTTAAGACAATTATCAAGAGTGCATTTCTCGATTTGATCGTGTGTAAGATTTTTGCATCAACTTACACACATCTTACACACAATCGAATCCATAAATGCACTCTTGATAATTATATGATGGATTGTGGAAATCTCTTAGAACTAATTTAAGACAAGACAAAAATCTATTTAAAAGTAATTTTTTATTCTTATTCTTTTTTGCATGCAAATCATTTCATTTTAGAATTTTTAAATGAGAATTAAATAATCAAATGCCAAATAGATATATATTAAATAAAAAATATTCTTTTTAATCGAGAAAATTACTTTTAATCCAAAAATAAACTTAGATAAAAAGAAATTTATGTATCTAATTATAAAAAACATTCTATTTTACCAAATGAAATTTGTTTATATAGAAAAATCAAGAAAATTTTAAGATTTTATATATATCTATAAAATAATTGCATATTATATATATATATATATATATAAAATTAGAGAAATGAATTTAACAAAGTTTCTTGTCAAAGTCATAGTCAATGGGATTTTTGTTGCTTTTCCATTCAAAAGTTGTAAATGTTTCAAACGTCTCAAATGCACTCCTCTAGGATGATATTAACCATCGATCATCCAATTGAGCTTGTAAAGCTCACAAAGGGAACACCTTCGACGTAATAACTAGGTCCTTAATACACCAATTTAAATAGTTAGGTCCTTAATTCATCAAATTATATAATTAGGTCCTTAAAACATCGACTTAAATAATTAGGTCCTTAATGAATGCCAAATTATATAATTAGGTCCTTCATGCATCAATTTAAATAATTAGGTCCTTAATGAACATCAAATTATATACTTACCTTGTTGTTAATTCTATCAATTTATATAATTAGGTCCTTAATAAGTTCATCAGATTATATAATTACCTAGTACTTAATACATCAAATTATATAACCTTATCTATAAGCTAACAACATTAAGAGTCAAAACTGTACACTAGATATAAGGATAGTAACCTCACAAATGTTATATGTTCATACATGACACCAACCCAAATATTAATATGTACAAATTTTAGCAATAATCTATTTAATACATTGAAATGTACAAGATACAATTTAATCAACATCATATCTTTTACAAATGCAATAAAAATTTAGTTTAAAGCTAAAATAAACTTTATAATATATTCTAGAATCAATTACAAAAAATTACACCATCTCATGTATATAAGTTCAACCACACACATGTATAACATGTTCTCAAATTTGTAGAAAAAAAACTAAATTTACTTTCAATCCAAGAAGTCCTAGACAATTTGTGTAAATTTTTCAAGGACAAGCAGACATGCTAAATATTCAAACCACATAAAGTGGTTCAACTCACTCTTCAATAATATCTAATATTTTCTAGTGATCATCACTATCTAGTGTCCACTTATGGCATCCACGTGAACATGGAACTGTATAAAGAGTTAGGTGAACATGGAATTGTATAAAGAGTTGGGCCGGTTGCGATTGCTAAGTGGCTATATTGATAGACCTTGTTGTTAGGTTGATATTCAATCAAATGAATCCCATGTTGAACAATTTTGAGTTGTTTGAAATATGTCCCTTGCACTACAATTGAACCCACATGGGAAACAAAAAAATTCAAGGTGAGAATTTATAAAATATATTTCAAACATTGAATTAGTTTGAGCCTAACATACAATTTATTTACAACAAATTCAATTTATATGTGTTCAAACTTTATTAAGATAAATCACTAAATTTGTGGGAAACAACATTTCATTCCATGTTTTGGCTTTTGTTAACTTCTTCCTCTCTGTTAGTGAACAGATTTGTCCTTTTACAAATGATCAATCTTGAACTCTCTTGCCTTATTTTAAGAACAAGTGTTTCACTAAACAGTTGGGTAAGTGTTGTTCGAATCACTTCCCTCTGAATTTTGCATAGGTACAACTCCCTATCTCAGCTTTTCAAGGAATGCTCTAAACTATTTATTTTTGAATAGTAGCTTTTAACCCGAAAGCATGTAAGGCTGCCTACTTCATTCTTGGATGAGAGGTTGATATTTCATACATGTTTCAAAAAGAAGAAAGCAATTTTTCCTATCTTTTCAATATATGAGATGACAACAACTGAAACAAAGTCAGTATACCATTTCCACAGATTTAATAAAGAATGAACAAATTTAAGAAACTAAATCTGTCTCCAAACATGAATCTTCTCTAGAAGTAAATAAACATTCAAAGGAAAGAACATCAAAATAATAATAATTTTTTGTAATGGAAAGATCATAACTGTTATTTGATCAAATAAACATATGCAAAGACATGTATCTACACAGATTCAAAACACACAGATTTTCCTTCTCCCAAGAACAATATGATCAGTCTATATATATATTCTAATGCAACAAAGGCATGAAAATACATCTACAAATCTTCTTCCATTCCAGATTTAGCAATCTGATTCTTCCTTCGACAAAATAGAAAATACACAAAACGAAGCGAAAAACCAAAAATTGGTCACTAAATCTAACCCCTATATTATCTATCTTTCCTTAATTTATAGTTTAGAATAGGGGAGGTCTCCCTGAAAACTCGACCACCCCCGTAAACAGTTATGAAACCAACAAGAAGTATTTTGGGACAGATGTCCCAAAGTTTTTGCACAATCATGAGAAATTACAATAATAAAGGAAACTGGCCCTAAATTAATGCATTATGCCATTTTTCCATCATCATCATCCTCTCCGCTTTCGCGGGTGTTGTGAGCGGTTGTGAGTTGTTGAACAATGGATTGGCTCGAAACTTTCATCGCGTTGAGCTTCGCCTTCGCCACCTCTTTATTCCACCGATGTTGCACCATCTTCTCAGAATGTTTCGACAGTTGATCATTTCTAATGAAAGTCATAGACTCAATCCTAGCCACCCTAGTTATATCTTCCGGCGTGAACTTACCCTTGGCCCTGAGCTTCTCCATGTTCATCCGAAAAGATCTAATTACATCCTGTGTGCTCAACCTGCAAATTCCCAATTGCCAATCATGGTCAGGGTTAACCACCTTATTATCATTGACTATGCTGCATTGGAGATCCTGGAGTTCGTAAACATAGGTCTTTGCATCGGTAATCACAGACTTGAAGGTAAGCACTCGCCACATTATGATTTTCTTTAGCACAAAAAGCTGACATTCATCCGCCACCAGCTTGATTGAGTGTTATGTCAAAAACCTAGTAACTCCATACTATTCTATTTTGGCAAACAGAGCCAAGATATTTTGCCATTTGTGCTCCTCATTCTCCCACGACACAAGCTGATTTTGAACCTTGGTAATAAGACCCTATATTTCATCGCATAGTCTCCAGGAGTCAGTAATGTACTTCTCGCTGTCCTTGATTATCCCCTCAATCCATTTCTCCACAACTTCAGCAATACTCTTGGCCCGTTGAACTTGGTTCATTAGCTTTTTATTTTTCGGCGAAGTTGGGTCGAAGTTCTTTGTAGCATGAGATAGTGGAAGTGCCCCAAGGCAACCAATACTATTGATGAACTAGGCCAGAATGTTTATGTGTCGCTTTAGTTCTCTCTTTTCTCGCCCATCCTTCTCCGACCTAGTGAGCATTTTCTTTGTCGACACTTGGAAGAAATGATTGTTTGTGTCTCTTCTCATGTTTCCCAATTCCACCTTTGTGACCTCAAAATCATCAGGGCTAGCCTCCTTGTTTTCATCCTTGAGTTTATATGAGGCGATTTCAACAACCCATTTTCCAGTTCCCTCATCATTGTCTAGGTGAGCAACAGTCTTGAACCTCTTCGGCTTTGGATTCTTCTCTGTGTATTTAACAACCATTTCCTGAATCGGAATAGTCATGGGAAGAAAACTCCTTTTTTTGTTCACCGAGGTGGTCAACCACTTAGGAGTTGCACTAGAATGAGAGGTTCCTTTGATCATCTTTGAAGGTGGCGTCATAGCCACAGTCACTGTATGAGAATCCAGGGCACTAGCAACTTCGTCGTCCAAGTCTTCAATTTCAAATATTTGGGCATCGAGCATGGTATCTTTCACCCCCGTATCCTTTGCCTGATCCATCTTTCTTTGAGTGGCACTTCGTGACCGGGTATGCCGAGGAGTACAAAAATCCAAAGTTGAATTAGACCTATGTCTAAGCTGGGGTGACTTGTTATCCTTACAATTTGTAGAGCTTGAGATCTTGCCCGTTGTAGGTATAGGACATAAACATTCCGTCGGCGTAGCTGAGTCTGAAAGGATTTTGTCTCACCATTTCACAGCTCTTGAAAGGGCCTTTCCACAACGAATCAAACTTGTCGTGAGCACCTTTTGGCTCTTTCCTTTTATCCCATAACAACACCTCATCTCCTATTAGAAACCTCTTGGCCAAGCTCGCATGTCAAAAATCCTCTTCACTCGATTCTAATTTTTCTGAAACTCTATCCACTAGCAACTCCCTCTCCTCTTCCAACTTCGTCAGGTACATAATTCTTTTCTCCAAAGCATTCTGAAAAAAAGAATCTTCCACTACTGTCTACAGCTTGGCTGCTGATAATTCCAGAGGTAAGGAAAGTTTTGCTCCGACATCATACACAAGTTCAAAAGGTGCCATTCCAATGGCCCTCTTGGGCATGATTCTATCTGCCCACAAAGCCTCATACACCTTCTTATGCCAATTCCGAGCACTTTCGTCAACCAAATTTTTCATGATGGCTATCAGGGTCTTGTTGCTGGATTCTGCCAGTCCATTACTTTGTGGAAAGGAATTAGAGGAATGTGAGAGGGTAATATGATGCTCATAGAAAAACATAGTCAACTCTTTAGAAGAGAAATATGATGCGTTATCTGCCACAATCTTTTGGGG
This sequence comes from Cryptomeria japonica, assembly GCF_030272615.1. NCBI lineage: Eukaryota > Viridiplantae > Streptophyta > Pinopsida > Cupressales > Cupressaceae > Cryptomeria > Cryptomeria japonica. The sequence continues at coordinate 85,361,963 of NC_081413.1, forward strand.
AACCCCAAAACGGACTAGGATGTAATCCTTGAGAAAACTACACACAACCTCTAAGTTTGCCTTTTTAGTGGGAATGGCTTCTACCCACTTGGTAAAGTAGTCAGTTGCTATCAAAATGTACATATGACTAGCACTGAAATGAGGGTTTATTGGTCCTATGAAATCAATGCCCCACTGTTTGAAAGGTTCATCTATTACTACAGGCCTTAAAGGCAGAGCCGCCAAATGTGGCTTCCCAGAAAAGAATTGTCATTTCTCACACTCTTTAACATAAATATATGCATCCCTAAACATGTCAGGCCAATAAAAACAATTCCTCATAATTTTGAAAGCAGTAACAGACGATGAGAAGTGTCCCCCACAAGCTTCACCATGATAGGTCTCCAGGAGTTTTTGTTGTTGAGGTTTATCTACACACCTTAAGTATGTTCCATCTAAACCTTTTTTGTACAAAACATCTCACAAAATGACATACTTAGCAACTTTTAACTTAAGATTCCTTTGTTCTTTTGTTGACAAATGACTTGGGCAGCTACCATAAGTCAAATAATAGGCCACATCAGAGAACCAGTTATCCTGCAATCCAACAAAAAGAGTTAATGGCAATTCGGCTTCCGTTTCCACCTCATTTTCTGCTATCAACCTGCACAAGCCTTGTCCTTTGACTGTCTTCGTGGGGCGAATATCTAAATCATATTCTTGAATTTTTGTTACCCAAGTTGCTCTCTTATTTAGTCCAACCTCTTGCTGAGTTAAAATGCTTTTCACTGTGGAATCTGGGACAAAAACCAAAGAGTGGGAGTGCAGAATATAGTACCGAAACTGTTTCACAGCTTTAACTACAACATAGGCATGTTTCTCCAAGAGTGAGTACTTAAGCTCATGCTTCTTGAGCGGGATACTCATGAATGCTATAGGTGCTTCGGCCCTAGATTCATCCAACTGTAACAGTATTCCAGACATCGTATGCTCTGATGCATAACAATATAAAATGAAGTCCTTTGTGAAATCCGAGTTAATGAGAGTAGGCACATTTGCAACTGAACCTTTGATTTTTTCGAAAGCGTCTTTGGCCTCTTTAGTCCATTTGAAAGGATGTTGTTCGTTTAACAAGCTGATGATGTGTTTTGTGGTCTCTGCAGACTCCGGAATGAATCTTCTTAAGAAATTCACTTGAGCAAAGAATGACCTTACTCTAGTCCGGTTGGAAGGTAAACTAAGACGTTGAATTGCATTGACTCTCTCAGGATCGATCCTGACTCCTTCCTTTGAGACAATATGTCCTAACAATTTGCCCTCCGTGACACAGAAAACTGATTTGTTTGGGTTCAAGGAGATTCCGTGCTTGCGACAACGCTGCAAAACTGCACTCAGATCACTAAGATGGTCCTTCCTTTCTTTTGAAAATACCGTGAGATCATCCAAGTAACAACAATAATTCTATCTCAGAAATCCTTAAAAGAGGAATCCATAGCTCTTTGAAAGGTGGCTTAGGCATTTATTAAACCAAATAGCATGCGGTTATATGCGAATGTTCCCCATGGAGTGATGAATGTTATCTTGTGTTGTTCATGCTCTGCAACACTAATCTGATTGTAACCAAAAAAACCATCCAACATCGACATCATCTCTGACCTGGATACCGTCTGCAGAATGTGGTCCATATTGGGTAAAGCGTAGTTGTCCTTTAGACTCGCTTTATTCAGATTACGGAAATCAACACAAATACGAATTTTCCCATTCTTCTTCCTTATGGGCACAATGTTGGCTACCTAGGTAGAATGATGAATTGGATATATGATTCTGGCCTTAAGCATTTTATCAACCTCTTTAAAAATTGCATCTGCCATTATGGGGTTAAAATTCCTCAATTTTTGCCTGAAAGGAGAGGCGCCTAGCTTCAACAGAATTTGATGTTGAAAATGCTCATTTCTAAACTCCTTCAGATCATCGTAGGACCAAGCGAAGACATCAATGTATTTTTTTAGCAGTGTGCCAAGTGCTCGCTTCTCCTCCATAGAACAACACTTGCCAATTGTTACCTCTTTTGGGTTGGATTCATCGCCCAAATTTATTTTCTCGCAATTTCCTTTTCTGTCATCCTTGGGAACTTTCTTGCCTATTAATGCATCATCTCTGGTGAAAAACCTCTCCAGAGTCACTAGCCCTTTCAAAATTTTGTTGCCTTTGAGCTGAATAAAACTATTTGTAGGATCAACCTCTGGATCTAGACTAAACTCCTTGCAGACATTTTCAGAACCTTCAAAATATGATTGGGAGAATGACTGAGCAAATTCTAGGAAATCTTTGATCTGTGCATCCGCATCAAACACTTGCCAATGATTTACATTATCAGGGACACTAGGTCTATAAATCATTTCAATCCTATATGAATTATCCTTAAAGTCTGGATGTAGTAATAAAAGTGAAGCTGAAACGGCCAACGAATTTGCCCTACTGTTTTGCTCCCTCGAAATGGCTTCAATCGAGAAAGCATCAAATAATTCTAACTCATCCCAAACCCTATTTCTATAATGCCTCAATCTGTCATTCTTAACCATATAAACATTTCTCACCTGTCTGACAATCAACTCTGCATCACCTTTAACTTTGAGCAAGTTGATACGTTTACATCTAGCCTCATTTAATCCTAATAATAATGCCTCATACTCTGCAGTATTATTAGTATTCTTAAAATCCAACTTGAAAGAAAACGGGAAAATATTACCAGTGGGTGACAGCAAAACTACCCCTGCTCCAGAGCCGGATTTGGTGCAACTTCCATCAAATTCCATCTGCCACAACCCACCAAGTTCGTCAACAGCCTCTTCCGGTTCCCTTTCACCAAGTGCAAGAATGAGATAGTTTCCAAACTCGCATTCTTGAAACAAAATCTGGGCTTTGGTGTTGTCTGAAGGAAGAAACAATGTACTTATTTTTAGGCTCGGGTTCAAGCTTGATTCTCTGTTTTCCAAGGGGAATAATGGCCTCATACCAGTCCATTTTGATTTCACCTCCAAGGTCCTTGCAAAAAGTTCTACTCAAAAGCATTCTGTAACTCATGGGAATATTAGCAACCAGGATAGTTAATCTTACTCTTTTATCAGGGCATGCTGCTAGCACTGCCTGGACGTCTTTTACCTGTCCAATAAGAGGAACCTGTTTCCCATCCATTAAAAAGCATCTCCCAAATGTTTTAGTGAGGGTCAAACCTAGAGACTTAGCCACAAGTGAAGGCATTATGTTGTCTGATGCTCCTGAATTTATTATGCAATTGCTTAGCTTCTGACCATTCAAGAGAAGGGATATGTAGAAAGGTTCGGGTTTCGGAATCTCAACCTCAAGCCCATTTTTTGCATCATGAAAAGCATAGGGATCAGCCAAGTTAGCTAATGAGCACGGGACGGATGAAGACTTTTCAATAGCAGTTAAATCACTATTCTCCACACATCCGTGTACCAGGGACTCTGAAGAAGAATCTCCCTTAACATATTTGACCAGTTTATCTAGTTCTTTTGGGTTCAGCTTCAAATAATCAGTAGTAGGAAGTTGAACAGTAGAAGCTTTACAAAACTCAATGATGTCAAAGGAGGAGGAAGAGGAAGAGCTATTGTTATCTTCATGGTTCCTTTGCAAAATCCTAACTTCAGGGATCTTTGAAAAGCTATTACTTAGGAGATCTTTACCTTTGAAATTGCTTCTAGAAGGATTCACAAAAGAAGAAGCGTAGGAAGTTCATTGATTCCTTGTTAGAATCGCACATGAAGGACCTTCAAGGGTCGCCAAAATGTTACTACCTTTTTCCGAATTTGACTCATACTCGAGGTAGAATGTTCCAGAGTCACCAGGTACCTCTTGAATTCTTTCTGCTTCGGTGAACTCACCTAATTCATCTTTTGTATTTTGCATCTGAACATGTCTTATCATATCGGGACAAGAACCCCCATCATGATCTGTGGTGAGATGGAATGAACACATGACACCTTTGTCAGGAGGTGCCTCTATTTGTAATCTTTGTGGAACAATAGGCAATTGCAATGGTCTTCCACAGTTATATTGATTTGGAGTTTTCCTGCTTATATCCTGATAAGGTTGTGGATAAGAGCTTCCAAGCTTGGGTATCTGCCTCTTCAGAGCAATCATATCATTGACAAGCCACTGAACAACTGGGTCAGTAGAAGAGGTAGATGCCTGAGATTGGCCCTGAGGGGTTTGTATATCTTTCCTCCATTTTCCAACTGTTATCAGATCATCTTCAAGCTGTATAGCCTCATTTTTTGCAGTCTCTAGATCAGCCGGTCTACTTCTTCTAAGGTGGAAACCCACGTCAGGTGGCATGGAATTTATGAAGAAACATTGCTGATTATTCGCAGTTGGTCTTTTGGCTTGAGGAATTTTGTGGATAATCTTATTATACCTAGGTACATAATCCCTCATTGGCTCATGAATTTCCTTTTTCATTTGTGTGAGTTGAGCTAGTAGCAAATGTTCATCGTCAGCACTTTTGAACCTTCTCTCAAAAGCGGTTTTCATCATTTGCTAGTCGGTTATGGATCCTGCTCGTAGATGGCTGAACCATTCTGCTACCCTCTCGGTGAGAGTTTGGGCAAAAAGCCTAACGGCCACATCTTCATATTGGACTGCTAGAATTCCTGTGGCCACATTAAATGAATTCAAGTGCTCTTCAACCGAGACTTTTCCGTCTCCATTATATTTAGGTAAAACATCCCTCACCCCTTTTGGGAGTGGATTATGAGTTGCGAGAGCAAGAAGTCCAACAACAGCACCCCATGGTTGGGCCATAATAAACACAGGATAAATGGTTACAAGGGGAGGGGCTTGAACTCCAGTAAGCGTTAGTGCTTGCCAAGGATTTGAAGAAGAAGGTATAGGAGTAACTTTGACAGGAGAGGAAGGTCCCCTCTTAGCTTTTCTTTTAGGAGTAAAATTTGTGGCGAATGACAACCCTTGCAATTCTTCGAAACAATTATCAACTATTCCTTCTCTCCTTTGCGCTCTGGTATATGGACGAGAATCTAGTGTTATCACCCTTAGGAATGCTAAGCTCTTTCAAGCAAATCTCAATCTCAACGGTTTTCCTGAATTATAGAACTATGTCTTTGACAAAGCGAACTCTGTGAAACTTTGCCGATTATAGGCTCAATTTTGTTATGTCTATGGCATACCAGTCTACTGAATGTTCGGTTTTCTCTTTGTTTCGTATCCCCAACAGAGTCGCCAAAAATCTGTTAGTGAACAGATTTGTCCTTTTACAAATGATCAATCTTGAACTCTCTTGCCTTATTTTAAGAACAAGTGTTTCACTAAACAATTGGGTAAGTGTTGTTCGAATCACTTCCCTCTGAATTTTGCATAGGTACAGCTCCCTATCTCAGTTTTTCAAGGAATGCTCTAAACTATTTATTTTTGAATAGTAGCTTTTAACCCGAAAGCATGTAAGGCTGCCTACTTCATTCTTGGATGAGAGGCTGATATTTCACACATGTTTCAAAAAGAAGAAAGCAATTTTTCCTATCTTTTCAATATATGAGATGACAAAAATTGAAACAAAGTTCAGTATACCATTTCCACAGGTTTAATAAAGAATGAACAGATTTAAGAAACTAAATCTGTCTCCAAACATGAATCTTCTCTAGAAGTAAATAAACATTCAAAGGAAAGAACATCAGAAGAATAATAATTTTATGTAATGGAAAGATCATTACTATCATTTGATCAGATAAACATATGCAAAGACAGGTATCTACACAGATTCAAAACACACAGATTTTCCTTCTCCCAAGAATAATATGATCAGTCTATATATATATTCTAATGCAACAAAGGCACGAAAATACATCTACAAATCTTCTTCCATTCCAGATTTAGCAGTCTGATTCTTCCTTCGACAAAACAGAAAATACACAAAACGAAGCGAAAAACCAAAAATTGGTCACTAAATCTAACCCCTATACTATCTATCTTTCCTTAATTTATAGTTTAGAATAGGGGAGGTCTCCCTAAAAACTCGACCACCCCCATAAACAGTTTTGAAACCAACAAGAAGTATTTTGGGACAAATGTCCCAAATTTTTTGCACAATCATGAGAAATTACAATAATAAAGGAAACTGGCCCTAAATTAATGCATTATGCCATTTTTCCATCATCATCATCCTCTTCGCTTTCGCGGGCGTCATGAGCAGTTGTGAGTTCTTGAACAATGAATTGGCTCGGAACTTTCATCACAATGAGCTTCGCCTTTGCCACCTCTTTATTCCACCGGTGTTGCACCATATTCTCGGAATGTTTCAACAGTTGATCATTTCCAATGAAAGTCATAGACTCAATCCTAGCCACCCTGGTTATATCTTCCGGCATGAAATTACCCTTGGCCCTGATCTTCTCCATGTTCATCCAGAAAGATTTGATTGCATTTTATGTGCTCAACCCGCAAATTCCCAACTGCCAATCATGGTCAGGGTTAACCACCTTATTATCATTGACTATGCTGCATTGGAGATCCTGGAGTTCGTAAACAGAGGTCTTTGCATCGATAATCATAGACTTGAAGGTAAGCACTCACCACATTATGGTTTTCTTCAACACAAAAAGCTGACATTCATCCGCCACCAGCTTGATTGAGTGTTCTGTCAAAAACCTGGTAACTCCATACTCTTCTATTTTGGCAAACAGAGGCAAGATATTCTGCCATTTGTGCTCCTCCTTCTCCCACGACACAAGCTGATTTTGAACCTCGGCAATAAGACCCAGTATTTCATCGCATAGTCTCTAGGAGTCAGTAATGTACTTCTCGCCGTCCTTGATTATCCCCTCAATCCATTTCTCCACAACTTCAGCAATACTCTTGGCCCGTTGAACTTGGTTCATTAGCTTTTTATTTTCCGGCGAAGTTGGGTCAAAGTTCTCTGTAGCATGAGATAGTGGAAGTGCCTCAAGGCAACCAATACTATCGATGAACTAGGCCAGAATGTTTATGTGTCGCTTTAGTTCTCTCTTTTCTCGCCCATCCTTCTCCGACCTAGTGAGCATTTTCTTTGCTGACACTTGGAAGAAATGATTGTCTGTGTCTCTGCTCATGTTTCCCAATTCCACCTTTGTGACCTAGAAATCATCAGGGCTAGCCTCCTTGTTTTCATCCTTAGGTTTATACGAGGTGATTTCGGTAACCCATTTTCCAGTTCCCTCATCATTGTCCAGGCGAGCAACAGTCTTGAACCTCTTCGACTTTGGATTCTTCTTTGTGTATTTAACAACCATTTCCTGAATCGAAATAGTCACGGGAAGAAAACTCCTTTTTTTGTTCACCAAGGTGGTCAACCACTTAGGAGTTGCACTGGAATGAGAGGTTCCTTCGATCATCTTTGAAGGTGGCATCATAGAAACAGTCACCGTATGAGAATCCAGGGCACTAGCAACTTCGTCGTCCAAGTCTTCAATTTCAAATATTTGGGCATCGAGCATGGTATCTTTCACCCCCGTATCCTTTGCCTGATCCATCTTTCTTTGAGTGGCACTTCGTGACCGGGTATGCCGAGGAGTACAAAAATCCAAAGTTGAATTAGACCTATGTCTAAGCTGGGGCGACTTGTTATCCTTACAATTTGTAGAGCTTGAGATCTTGCCCGTTGTAGGTATAGGACATAATCGTTCCATCGACGTAGGTAAGTCTGAAAGCATTTTGTCCCACCATTTCACAGATCTTGAAAGGGCCTTTCCACAACGAATCAAACTTGCTATGAGCACCTTTTGGCTCTTTCCTTTTATCCCATAACAACACCTCGTCTCTTATTAGGAAACCTCTTGGCCGAGCTCGCATGTCAAAAATCCTCTTCACTCGGTTCTAATGCTCTGAAATTCTATCCACCAGCAACTCCCTCTCCTCTTCCAACTTCGTCAGGTACATAATTCTTTTCTCCAAAGCATTCTGAAAGAAAGAATCTTCCACTACTGTTTGTAGCTTGGCTGCTAATAATTCTAGAGATAAGGAAAGTTTTGCTCTAACACCATACACAAGTTCAAAAGGTGCCATTCCAATGGCCCTCTTGGGTGTGATTCTATCTGCCCACAAAGCCTCATACACCTTCTTATGCCAATTCCGAGCACTTTTGTCAACCAAATTTTTCATGTTGGCTATCAGGTTCTTGTTGCTGGATCCTGCCAGTCCATTACCTTGTGTAAGGTAATCAGAGGAATGCGAGAGGGTAATCTGATGCTCATAGCAAAACATAGTCAACTCTTCAAAAGAGAAATATGATGCGTTATCCGCCACAATCTTTTGGGGACCCCCAAAACGGACTCGGATGTAATCCTTGAGAAAACTACACACAACCTCTGAGTTTGCCTTTTTAGTGGGAATGGCTTCTACCCACTTGGTAAAGTAGTCAGTTGCTATCAAAATGTACATATGACTAGCACTGGAATGAGGGTTTATTGGTCCTATGAAATCAATGCCCCATTGTTTGAAAGGTTTATCTATTACTATAGGCCTTAAAGGCAGAGCCGCCAAATGTGGCTTCCGAGAAAAGAGTTGACATTTCTCACACTCTTTAACATAAATATATGCATCCCTAAACATGCCGGGCCAATAAAAACAATTCCTCAGAATTTTGAAAGTAGTAACAGACGATGAGAAGTGTCCCCCACAGGCTTCACCATGATAGGTCTCCAGGAGTTTTTGTTGTTGAGGTTTATCTACACACCTTAAGTATGTTCCATCTAAACCTTTTTTGTACAAAACATCTCGCCAAATTACATACTTAGCAGCTTTTAACTTAAGATTCCTTTGTTCTTTTGCTGACAAATGACTTGGGCAACTACCATAAGTCAAATAATAGGCCACATCAGAGAACCAGGTATCATGCAATCCAACAAAAAGAGTTAATGGCAATTCGGCTTCAGTTTCCACCTCATTTTCTGCTATCAACTTGCATAAGCCTTGTCCTTTGACTGTCTTCGTGGGGTGAATATCTAAATCATATTCTTGAATTTTTGTTACCCAAGTTGCTCTCTTATTTAGTCCAACCTCTTGGTGAGTTAAAATGCTTTTCACTGCAGAATCTGGGACAAAAACCAAAGAGTGGGAGTGCAGAATATAGTACCGAAACTGTTTCACAACTTTAATTACAGCATAGGCATGTTTCTCCAAGAGTGAGTACTTAAGCTCATGAACGCTATAGGTGCTTCGGCCCTAGATTCATCCAACTGTAATAGTATTCTAGACATCGTATGCTTTGATGCATAACAATACAAAATGAAGTCCTTTGTGAAATCTGGGTTAATGAGAGTAGGCGCATTTGCAACTGAACCTTTTGATTTTTTCGAAAGTGTCTTTGGCCTCTTCAGTCCATTTGAAAGGATGTTGTTCGCTTAACAAGCTGATGATGTGTTTTGTTGTCTCTGCAAACTCTAGAATGAATCTTCTTAAGAAATTCACTTGACCAAAAAATGACCTTACTCCAGTCCGGTTGGAAGGTAAACTGAGACGTTGAATTGCATTAACTCTCTCAGGATTGATCTTGACTCCTTCCTTTGAGACAATATGTCCTAACAATTTTCCCTCTGTGACATAGAAAACTGATTTCTTTGGGTTCAAGGAGATTCCGTGCTCACGACAATGCTGCAAAACTGCACTCAGATCCCTAAGATGGTCCTTCCTTTCTTTTGAAAATACCGTGAGATCATCTAGGTAAACAACAATAATTCTATCTCAGAAATCCTTAAAAGAGGAATCCATAGCTCTTTGAAAGGTGGCTTAGGCATTTATTAAACCAAATGGCATGCGGTTATATGCGAATGTTCCCCATGGAGTGATGAATGTTGTCTTTTGTTGTTCATGCTTTGCAACACTAATCTGATTGTAACCAGAAAAACCATCCAACATCGATATCATCTCTGACCCAAATATCGTTTGCAGAATGTGGTCCATATTGGGTAAACTGTAGTTGTCCTTCAGACTCGCTTGATTTAGATTACGAAAATCAACACTAATATGAATTTCCCCATTCTTCTTCCTTACGGGCACAATGTTGGCTACCCAGGTAGAATGATGAATTGGATATATTGTGTCCGCCATTATGGGGTTAAAATTCCTCAATTTTTGCTTGAAAGGAGAGGCGCTTGGCTTCAACGGAATCTGATGCTGAAAATGCTCATATCTAAACTCCTTCAGGTCATCGTAGGACCAAGCGAAGACATCAATGTATTTTTTTAGCAGTGTGCCAAGTGCTCGCTTCTCCTCCATAGAACAACACTTGCTAATTGTTACCTCTTTTGGGTTGGATTCATCGCCCAAATTTATTTTCTCGCAATTTCCTTTTTCGTCATCCTTGGGAACTTTCTTGCCTATGAATGTATCATCTTTGGTGAAAAACCTCTCCAGAGTCACTAGCCCTTTCGGAATTTTGTTGCCTTTGAGCTGAATAAAACTATTTGTAGGATCAACCTTTGGATCTAGACTAAACTCCTTGCAGACATTTTCAGAACCTTCAAAATATGATTGGGAGAATGACTGAGCACATTCTAGGAAATCTTTGATCTGTGCATCCACATCAAACACTTGCCAATGATTTACATTATCAGGGACACTAGGCCTATAAATCATTTCAATCCTATATGAATTATCCTTAAAGTCTGTATGCGGTAATAAAAGTGAAGTTGAGATGGCCAACGAATCTGCCCTACTGTTTTGCTCCTTCGGAATGGCTTCAATCGAGAAAGCATCAAAGAATTCTAACTCATCCCAAACCCTATTTCTATAATGCCTCAATCTGTCATTCTTAACCGCATAAACATTTCTCACCTGTCTGACAATCAACTCTGCATCACCTTTAACTTTGAGCAATTTGATACCTTTACATCTGGCCTCATTTAATCCTAATAATAATGCCTCATACTCTGCAGTATTATTAGTATTCTTAAAATCCAACTTGAAAGAAAATGGGAAAATATTACCAGTGGGTGACAGCAAAACTACCCCTGCTCCAGAGTCGGAGTTGGCGCAGCTTCCATCAAATTCCATCTACCACAACCCGCCAAGTTCGTCAATAGCCTCTTCCGGTTCCCTTTCTACTTCATTCTTGGATGAGAGGCTGATATTTCACACATTCTTTCGGGTTAAAAGCTACTATTCAAAAATAAATAGTTTAGAGCATTCCTTGAAAAACTGAGATAGGGAGCTGTACCTATGCAAAATTCAGAGGGAAGTGATTCGAACAACACTTACCCAACTGTTTAGTGAAACACTTGTTCTTAAAATAAGGCAACAGAGTTCAAGATTGATCATTTGTAAAAGGAAAAATCTGTTCGCTAACACTCTCTTATGTGCAACACAATAAATAATAACTAACACCTTCTATATTTCTAGCCTCTGCTATGGCTACAAAATCATCTTCTGAACAACAAATTTACATTAAAAAAAATTCAATTATTAAACAAATGATATCTAAACTTAAGTTATAAGCATGCACGAGATATATAAGTTTAAATACATGCACATATCTATTTTAATCAATCTTGAAATATGGTCGTAATCACTAAAAATCAAATGAATGTCTTTGAAGCTTTCGTCTTCATCTTCATTGTATGTGTTAGTAACAACTAGTGGCACCAATTTCCATTCATTGACATATCCAAGCTCTTGGCTGCTACATTTTTCATAGTTTTCCAAAATGCCTTCACAACAAAAACATGAGTAATCCCTTGTTCAATGTCCATATGCAATTATTTGTACTCATGGTAGAATCCAAAGATCTTGTCTTCTCCACCCTCTTGCATCCATGCATTGTTCTTCTATCCACACCTTTAAAGCATATGTAAATGATAGATATTTAATTTAATTTACTATGTTTAATATTTTTTAAAAATTGATAACCAAAATAAGTTAATGTAAAAGATGTATACATGTTTATGTACATACCTGATATCTCCCAAAACACTCTATAAGGAATGTATTAGTTCATTCCTAATTATGTACTAGCATCATTTGATGAAAAGTGTTTGTTACACCATTCAACAACATCATGTGCATTATCTATACGTTCTCATGTATAATTCATTTGGTACTTTCTTAGAGCATGTTTGATGCAAGCTCATGCACCATCATGTTCACCCTTTCCATACCCACTTTCAAAGAAACTTGAAACATTTGGTATTTTGTCATATGCATGATATCTACATAGTGCATAAAATGACCTTTATGATTTGAATTGTGATGCACATACATCTAACCAAACATAATGTTTTTTTTAATTTTTATGCCCTTGTTAGCCAAATATTCAAAACACTTCTTAAAGCAATGTTCTACAAAATGTATGTCATGCTCTTTATCATCACTAATATAAAAGTGGTATTCATTCTTAATGAATTGTGCTTCAAATGTACTATCAACACCATCCAAATTTAGTTGTGCATGTCAATAGCACACATGGACCATAATAGTGATTTGCTTTGAAAATTAATAATTTGATTGAATCTTTTTTTAATGTACAAAAAAGTAATTTTCTGCAAAATCCACTATAGATAATATAGTTCCAAGTGGGAATGTGTCTCTTAATATTTGAAATTGTTATGCTTGTCACTTAGGAAAAAAACCATGATGTATGTATGGTTGTACCTATTTACGAAAAAATTCTATAAATGTTCCAATAGGTATCTCCTCTTCTACATAATCTAACCTTGTAGATTCTTTCCCAAAATTTGTTTCAAACTTTTTGTACTTATAACTCTTGCAATTTACCATCTTTGTCATGTCAGTATCTTCATTTCTCAAAGGGAGTTTAACCAAATCATCCCATGTTTCACAAACTCCTTTTATGCAATCTATTTGACCGGTTCCATTTTCATTTGATTTATCACATAAGATGGATGCTATGAACTAACTTGTTCGTTTAGGAGGAGCATTTTGAAAACCATCACTTTCTGCTCTAATCTTTCAAAACACCTGATAGTAGAGATCAAATTCAATATGATAATGATAACAACAAGTTTCAATAACTTTGTTTATCTTCACATGATATGGCCTTAACCTTTCAAACATTTTTTATCCAATCTTTATACGAGGAATTGAATTACAAAACATCACATACAATTCATGTTGCGTTGTGTCTAACCAATGTTTTGTATGAAAATCATAATGATTGGGCCCAATCCTACGCTTGATTACATCTCTACTATTTGATGAAGGACATGTATTATCATTCCAAAAAGTTGAGATCCATTTCCTAACAACATCTTCAATCTTGTTAGAATGACGAGCTCTACACATAATTTCCCAATTTCCTTCCGAGGTACTATCATCCAAAATCTTTATCCTTTTCACATATTTTAATATTGTCCTTCTACTAAACCAAAACTTAGTTGAAAGTGAAGAGATCTGTCTTCTTTGGGGCATTTTTTTCACTTAAAATAGATGTCAATATCACTCTTCTTGACATGGTCTTATCTATTGATTGAGATTGTTTCCCAATGGAACCCAAATATTTCTTAACATTTTCAACAATATTTTTTTGTAGGTGAGAAATTTTCCTTTTTTTAAATGTTGTATATACACCCAAAAATTGTAATGACTCTTTTAGCTCCTTATGAACAAGTACAATTGATAATAGTTGGGTTTTATCAAGTGTATCAAGATTTTTGAAAGGAGATTATTTCTTTTGCAATTTTATTCATTGACCTCTTTTTAGTATGTCTAGGTTGTTCACTATAAATTTATAATTTCTCCACATCCATTTCAAATAAATGATCTAAATTTCTATAATAATATTTCTCTTCACCTGTTAAGCTAGATTCACCCTCTATTGTTTGGACTTGGGTCTCCTCTCTATCTACACAATGCAAGAGAGGAATTTAGAAAATATTGTTTGGACTTGAGTTCTGCTTGAGTTTTTGCTTGTTAAGGCTAGTCTACACAATGCAAGAGAGGAATTTAGAAAATATTTGACTCAAGTCAACAAGTGTAGAGAGAATGAGAGAGCTTTAAAAAGACTTTAAGTTGAGAGAAAGAGTTTAAAAAAAATTCTTTAAAAAATACCTATCCGAGAGAGAGAGAGAGAGAGAGAGAGAGAGAGAGAGAGAGAGAGAGAGAGAGAGAGAGAGAGAGAGAGAGAGAGAGGACCTAAAGAAGGATAGATCTAGATCTAAAGATATCTTTAAAAATACTTGGAGAGAGAGAGGTAGAGCTTTAAAAATACTTTAAGTTGAGAGAAAGAGTTTTAAAAAGACATCTTTAAAAAAAACCACTCTTAGAGAGAGAGAGAGAGAGAGAGAGAGAGAGAGAGAGAGAGAGAGAGAGAGAGAGAGAACTAGAAAATAAAGAGAGAATGGGAGAGCTTTTTTTTTAATCAATAGAGAGAATGGGAGAGCTTTAAAAATACTTAACATTGAGAAAAAATAAATAAAAATACATCTTTAAAAAAAGACCAATCTTAGAGAGAGATGGATCTTAGAGAGAGAGAGAGCTTTAAAAAGACTTTAAATTGAGAGAAAGTTTAAAAAAGACTTATCTATAGAAGGATAGAGAGAGAGAGGGCCTATAGAAGGAACTAAAGAGAGATCTTTAAGAGATGACCTATCTTAGAGAGATGGATCTTATAGATCTAGAGAGAGTTTTAAAATGAAGTTTATGATCAAGAGAGAAATGATCTATCTAGAGAATTATAGAGAGAGAACCTAGAGAGAGAGAGAGAGAGAGAGAGAGAGAGAGAGAGAGAGAGAGAGAGAGAGAGAGAGAGAGAGAGAGAGAGAGAGAGGGCCTAGAGAAGGAAAGAGAGAGAGAACCCAGAGAATGATAAAGATAAATTATACAAATTTAACATCCTAAGTCAAATGACACAATTTATTAAATAGAAAGGTAAAGATGCATGCCTGCTTTTTGTCTGTAATATCTTTCCATTCTTTCTTCACATAATCATTGTTCCTGTGTAGGTGAATGCTTTCTTGCACTCTTATTTTGTCATTTCCTTTTATTTCTCATCTCCTTTCTTTGAAAATGCGCTCTTTAAAAATTCCACTCCAAAAAATTGCTCCTCAAATTGCCTTGTAGAAGAAAAATGTGAATTAATCTTGCAATTTTGTTTGGAAAATATGAAAAAATAAGATTCCTTTTATATGTGATTGTGAATTAAAAAAATATATGTTTGGTTAGGCTAGGGGTTCAAACGAACCCCAACTGTTAAAATTAAGTGGGTCCAAACAACTGTACCCTTTACAAAAATGTTTGTGCAATTTTAAAGGGTTTATTTGAAGTCCTTGTTATAATGAACACCCTAGGGGTGTTCGTTCAAACCCTCCTTCATTCGAAGGGATGTTCTAATGAACCCCCTAATTTTCTATCTTCCCCCTCTTTTTCCAACTTTTTGAAAAAATTTGGCCTTTGAAGCTCATATTGAAGGTTCAAATGAAATCAACTTGAAAACCCAAATTGGAAGATGGTATTCAACGAAACAAGCTTTCCAACAACTATAATTTTAATATATTTTAATTTTATTATGAATTTTGTCTAGTTCCACTAAACCTAGGGTTTTTATTAAACATCAAATTCTATGTTTTGCACAAGAGGAAAAATAGTAAATTGATTTAATTTTTTAATGAAAAATATGTAAATACTAGGTACTGATGTCCTTGTTCCAACAAAATAATAATAATTGAATTTTGATACATATAGAGCAAGTTATGTGTGAAATCATATAGCTATGTCTAAATAATAATTACTTCGACTTCAAAACTCTTAAAAAATATATATGCAATAAAACATTATGAAACCAAAGTTATATGAGATGACATGCAACTCATTCTTAGAAAATGGTGGTTTATGTCAAAAACTAGTTTTTGAAGGAGATAAAAAATAAATGCAATTTGATTCCAAAATTATATATATATATATATATATATATATATATATATATATATATATAAAATCCATATTCAAAATGTTACAAATCACTAGTTTTCATCATCTTCAAATTCCTCATGGTTTAGTAGCTATAGGTGTCAGAAAGTGAAGTTTTAGTTCAAAATGTTCATTTCAATGTCAAGATTGGCCAAAAAGTGTAACCCTCTATTGTGGGATCACCCTAGCACACACATAAGTAATAGATTTGAGAAATGAATGCACCTAAATCTAAAAATTTCATGCCAAAAATAAAATTTGGAACTGAAAATCAAAAAAATATGCAAGTGGAGCACACTATTGAGTTCACCAAAATGAAGTGTTGGAAATGGAGTCTAGTCTAAAAATGTAAATTAGGTACCGTTTCAAAACTCTTTCATTGGGGTACAACCAATTAGGCTCAACTTCAATCCTACATAAGAACTAAGCATTGTAACTGATTGTTCACTTTTTATTGTGATTGGATATGATTAAATTGAAGATGCAAGAGCTAGGTTAAATGATGCAAAATTGACAATATTCAACATAAACAAAAAGATACTAGTAAATAAAGTCAACTAAAAATCACAAATCTAGAAATGAGATATAAAGAGGAACCTATCACTGAAATATGGAGTTGAAAGTGTCGGTCAAGTGTGTTAGAGGCCATAGTCCTAGAGAGCTTCTATCAAAAAAAACTTCAAATTCTATTGAGGATACCTTACAAACCACTCCCTCCTAATTTTGCCAAAAAGTGTAGTTACATGCAAATTGGTATAGTCTAGGGTTTTTTGTGTCTCAGTCTACTCTCTACAACTCTACAACTTTCAACAATCGAATTTGTAACCTACACACAGAAAAGAGAGAAAAATGGTTTTGTTGTATAAGGGCTCACCTAAGTCAAACCCCAAGTAGGTATTAACCTCTACACAACTATGATTGGTTAGAAAAGAGAGCTTACCCCTAGTAAGGTAGAGGCTAAATCTAAAGTGAAATGTTGAATTGACAAGATTATACCTCAAGATTGACAATGGTGATGATGCAATGCTCTTTAGATAAGTCCTCCAAACGCCGATGCAATAAAATAATAAATCATCACAAAATCCATCATGAAAATATACTTGAAGATAGATTGTTGCAGCTTGATGCTCCTTGTACTCAAATTTGCTCTTGATGAAGGAATACTTGATCTTGAAATGAAATTGCTAGATGTTGAAAAGATAATCAAATTAATTGGAGATGATGCCTTTATATAGGGTTCTCAAGGTATTTTCACTTTTAGTTCGACTTCCAACGATCATATCAAAATATTGGGATTAGATCACAAATGGTGGGAACCAACACTTTGCCATGTTCAAATTTGGGCCTCTTTTTGGAGGGAGTAAGGCATTAGGCACAATAGTCCACTGGAACTAGGGCACTATGAACCATAGCCAATAGGAATAGGGCAATAGGAACCATAGTCTAGTCATAAAGGTACCAAAGCAAGGTGGTTACAGAGTGAACATGCTCGAGATATGGGCTCAGGTCACTGCATGAGCATACGATGATATATTGGATGAGATAAGGCCAAAATAGGCTAAAAAGACAAGAGAAGTATGTACACTAAAGAAAGGCCCAAAAAAGAGTGTGAAGTTGTAAGGGGTTACAATTTATCACTACTATGTGAATCATGACTTGGGATGTGTGGTTGCATGGTTACCCATTTCACTTTAACACATGGAGGATACGATGGATGACCTTGATGTTTTAGATGTATTCATGAAAATTCTATAAGTGTATTGCAATTTTGAATTTTTGAATAATACATTGATTTTGCATGCTCTTGGAGGCTAGACTTTTCCTCTTGAGGGTTTGCCTAGGGTACATCTTGTGTAATCTTGTGGTATGTCTTTGATCTTTTCATTATGGCTATTCTATAAGCTTTTGTGAATGATTTTCTCTCATGGGATTATGTTTGAAATGGTTTGATCAACCTACTAATTTCATAACGTCACTAGGAAAGTAGGAAATAATCTATTAGAGCTTAGTCTTTTATTGTGTTATCCTCGATTTGGAAAATTGGGGTGACCCTACAAGTTTTTAACCCATTTGTAGCATATATGTTGTATACATGTTTTTTAAGGTAATTTGTGTTACTTCCCATGCGTAATTTTTGGCCTCAGAACCTTCATTTGAAATTTCTCAGTCTTTTGTACGTCTTGTAAATTCTAAGTGTCCAAGTGCAGTTCGGGTTTACAAACCTGAATTACACCATTTAGTCTTCTTGGTGCAAATCGAGTTTGCAAACCCGAATTGCCCTTTCTTAAATTTTCCTAACAATTAAAGGTGTTGTTCGGTTTGGTAGAGTCGAACTACACCATGTTATTGGTGTAGTTCAGGCCTACGAACCTGAACAACACTGTATCTCCCTTGCCCTCCCTTTATGTGGATGGTGCATGGTGAGGCCATAGGCCCACCATACACCAAAAACCTTACTTGGTGCATGGCGGGTCTGCAACCCCGCCCTGCACCTCACCAAGCTTAGGTGCCATGTTCTAAGTGTATGGTGGGTTTACAAACCCGCCTTACATGAAATATTTTTGCCAAAGTGTATGGAAAATTTGCAAACTCACCTTACACCTTATTTTGATTCTTCCACTTAGGTGTAGATCAGATCTGTAAGATCGACTTAGATCTAGTTTTGATATGCACTTTCTAGGTGTAGTTCGGACCTATAGGTCCGATCTACACCAATAAATTGTTTTTCCCCAAGGTGCAATTCAGGTCTATAGGTCCGAACTACACCTAGCCTTCATTCCAAGTGTAGTTCGGGTCTACAAACCTGAATTGTGTCTTTTAGCCACACTTAGCCTTAAGTGTGACTTGGGCCTACGAGCCTGAATTACACCAATTGCACACACGAAAATCGGGGTCATAAACCTGATTTACATTTGTTCTACCATGATACAATGGGGGTTTTGGAAACCCTAATGATACCATAATTGGCATATGTAATACATGATCCAACTCAGTACTAATGATCGAGATGGTTGACAAATTATTCCTTAAAATTGTTGTTGTTTTCCCTATGCTGCAGTATCGTTCTTGTACAGATGACAGAATTATCTCCAGGGAAAAGACAATGAAGTTCAAGAAGCAAGGCTCCTATCCGCTCTTCCTATCATCCTCAGTGGCGTCAAACATTGCGAACACCGGATGATTGTGAAATAAGGCTACCTGGCAATGATATGAAGATTTTCTGAAGAAGGATGATCATAATAAAGACGTGTGTCTAGGCACTTAGTCATTTTTATGCATCTCTAGTGTAGTGGCATTTTATAATTTTAATTGACACTTCAAGTGTCATTTTGTAATAAGCTTTCGACACCGCACATGTCATTCTATGTATGCTATAGTACACATGTAGGATTTCACATGTCCTAAGTCAAATATGACTCCACCTTTGACTTGGTAAAAAATTAGTTGTAACTTTCCTAGTTTCATGTTGCACCTCTCCTCTCTATATAGGAGGATTTTTATTGTAATAAGGATCTTCTTTGGGGAATGGGGGTTTTTTTCCATCTTTTGGAGAGATGATTATTAATCTTTTGGGCAATGCAACAAAACTCTGCCAATTTGGGAAGCACTCTAAAACTTTGTTTTTAGATGTAAATCAAATTGCAATCAATAAAAGAGACAAGTTGCTTTCAATATTTGTGTTGGAACAAGTTGTAATGTGACAACATTATTCGGAGTTGATTGTGAGTATTGTGGTGTTATTTGAAAAAGATTTAAACCCAATCTTGTAGTCTTTGAGATGCTTATTATGTTTATAATTAATGTTGTACTTTCAAACTTGATCTTGTAACTTTTGAGCTACTTATCATGTTTAAAGCTAATGTTTCATGCTCAAGCAAAGAGATAACTTGCAGTCTCTGTATTGTTTTTACCTTCTACGGTTGTGCATTTAAGGTGAAGTGTACATTTGAGTCTTTGAGCTACATT
Organism: Cryptomeria japonica; assembly: GCF_030272615.1. Classification (NCBI taxonomy): domain Eukaryota; kingdom Viridiplantae; phylum Streptophyta; class Pinopsida; order Cupressales; family Cupressaceae; genus Cryptomeria; species Cryptomeria japonica. The sequence continues at coordinate 85,381,835 of NC_081413.1, forward strand.
TATTTCATCCTTCTTCCTAAAGATTTGTAAGAAGTCATGTAAAGTCTTGGATCTTTCATGGGCTTCTTGGTTAATTCCACTTGGTTGTACTTGAAATTTTATTGTAAGACAGAGTCATGTATTTGTAAAGGTTGATATGATAGTGATAAAAAGAAGACCTTGAGCTTTATTATTGCTTTCTCGTCCCAAAGTTATTTTCAAAAACAAGGAGCAATGGGAGGCTTTGTACTCTTATGGACACTTTGCTCCCAATTAGTATAGATTCTTAAGATTACTGCAAGTTAAAAGTATGTTGTTGCTATGTTCTAAATAGAGAATTGGGTAGACACTTACTCTGAAAAAAGAGAGTAAAGTAATTGTATCATCTTGGATTAGTGAGAATAATATTACATTTAGTTTGCAGTAGAAAGGGGGAGCCTTCCCTTATAAGTAGGAGGGACCATATCTTGCCTTCTGAAAGATATTGCCTCATGTACTGTGGTGAAACCCACATTTTGTAAGCCTCCACCAGTTTACAAAATTTTCACCCAACAATTTTTTGGCGACTCTGTTGGGGATACGATATGCATCCAAAGGCCTCATGCTTTTGGTTGAAGTATACTAGTATCCTATTCATTGTAATTTCTATTCTTGTATTTTCTCAAGATTTTCACAAGGACATGTAGAATGGTTGCCCAAGGTCCCTGGGGGAACGCTTTTGGTCCATTGAATTTGACTCCACCTTTACATGCTCTTCCTGATGGTTTGTGGAAGAATATTCCCAAGTTCTATGGGGATGGCACACAACATCCAGATGAACATCTTGCTACTTTTTACATTGATTGTGCTGTTCTTGGGGTTGAACATGAAGATGTTTTAGTGAGATTGTTTGTTGAGACATTCCAAGGTGTTGCTACTGACTGGTTCTACCATCTTGCACCAAAAACTATCACCAATTGGCAAATGCTCAGGACAAAGTTTGAAGAGAAGTTCAAGCCTATAGAATATGCTCATGCATTGTTAGCACAGTTGACTCAAATGAAAAAAGAACCATAGGAACCCATGTGGAAGTTTGTGGCTGAATTTAACAAGTTGTCTAATAGAATTCCAATGGTGGCCCAACCCACTGCTGAAATTTTTTAAGTGCTTCTTCATCAACGCTTAGTTGCCTGAGGTGAATTTCTTATTGAGAAGGGCAGTTCCAAGAGACCTTGCAACTACAAAAGCCTTAGCAATTGACATTGAAGATGATCTTATCCTTGTAGGTAAGATAAAGATAGAGCCAAATGGGTCCAAAGAAAACTCTTCTATGAAATTGTTTTCTACCAAGAGAACAAATCCCATGGTGTAAAGGTTGGCTAATGAAGTGTTAGTCCTTAAGAAACAATTATTACAAGGTTCTTCTTTTATCTCTTACAGAGATATCCCAAGAACTTATTGAGATATTGCTTCTAATTATGATGCAAGGAATCAAAACAAGCTTCCTTAACGACCATAAAATCTTGTACTTGAGGCACCACCAACAAATGCAGTAGTGGGGAACTTTGAATCCGAACAAAGTGATCTTGCTAATCTCTTCCAAGAGGAGGAAGTAGACATAGCTAGCGACTCTCATATCTGGTCAATGTGTTATCAAGGAGTTGTTGAGCAAGATATCATGGGAAATAAACAAGATGTTGAAAACCGCTTTTCCAAAGTATCAGTAAAGGAGGACAATCATGTCATGAGATGTGAAAAGATGGACATGCATGAAGGTACCATTCAAAGTGAACAAAATGAGAAGAGTGCATATATATTTCAAGATCATGAACTTGAACATATTATGCATGAGAAAACTACCAGACAACTTTATGAAGACCTATTCACAAGCATAATAGAGGAGTTTTGCTTAAGTTTTGATGGCAATTCTCCTAAATTTGAAGTTTGTGAACAACATGATGAAGTAAGTAGTATAGCCATGTTTTCACCCGACTCACATGAGGATATGGATAAGAAATAAATTCATAGAAGTGGAACTAGTAGGCCAAATTTAGAGTTTGTCATATCAAGGGGATGTCTTATAAGACATCTAACTTGGTTGGAAGCTAACAAAACATAAAAAGTTGCACTTGTTCCTAAATATGAAGATACAATTAACAATGAGGCCAAAGATGCATTTCCAGTTGATCAAGAGTAGTCTTGGTTCATTGATTCACTTTCGAGCAGCAATACATATGGCTCATTAGAGGTGGCAAGTGTATTTGTTCATTTCTTCCAAGAAGCATTGCATCATCTCATGGTACTACTGATCGTAGTTCATCTACACCTGGTAGTCTATGATCATGTCAGGCATGACACCTTGTTGAAAAAAGGCAGTTACTTTGGATTAGTAGTTTCATTTGAAGAAGTTCTTATTGTTAGTAAGTCTAGGTTAGGTTAGTTCCCTTTCCAATAAATGCGGTTGCGCAAAGTTGAGTTGTGTTTTGTTTTAGTTAGTTGTGTCATCCTTTTCACTTTCAATATCTTTTGTTGCTTGAATTTGTAGTCCAATGGATGATAAAGGCACTTAGAGTTATGGATTCTACCCCCTTCACTGGTTTCGATGATCAAACGAAGTTCCCCAGTCAGAGCCAATGTTATCCTTGATTTGGAAAATTGGGGTAACCCTACAAGTTTTTAACCCATTTGTAGCTTATATGCTCTATGCATACTTTCCGAGGTAATTTGTGATACTTCCCATGCGTGATTTTTGGCCTCAGAACCTTCATTTGAAATTTCTTGGTCTTTTGTACATCTTGTAATTCTAAGTGTCCGGGTGCAATTCGGGTTTACAAACCCGAATTACACCATTTAGTCTTCTTGGTGCGAATTGGGTTTGCAAACCCGAATCGCACTTCCTTGCATTTTCCTAACACCTAAAGGCGTTGTCCGGGTTGGTAGACCCAAACTACACCATGTTATTAGTATTGTTTGGGCCTACGAACACGAACAATATCGTATCTCCCTTGCCCTCCCTTTGTGGGGTCATAAGCCTGCCATACATCGAAAACCTTACTTGGTGCATGGCAGGTCTGCAACCCCGCCCCACACCTCACCAAACTTACATGTCGTGTTCTAAGTGTATGGCGGGTTTCCAAACCCACCTTACACCATCTATTGTTGCCAAAGTGTATGGCGGGTTTACAAACCCACCTTACACCTTATTTTGAGTTTCATTTTCAAGTGCATGGTGGGTTTATAAACCCGACGTACACTTTGATTCTTCCACTTAGGTGTAGATCAGATCTATAGGTCTGACTTACACTTGGTTTTGATATGCACTTTCTTGGTGTAGTTCAGACCTATAGGTTCGATCTTCAATCACTTGTTTTTCCCCAAGGTGCAGTTCGGGTCCATAGGTTTGAACTACACCTAGCCTTCATTCCAAGTGTAGTTTGGGTGTATGAACTCAAACTGCACCTTTTAGCCACACTTAGCCTTGAGTGTAAATTGGGCCTACAAGCCCAAATTACACTAATTGCACACATGTAAATCAGGGTCATAGACCCGATTTACATTTGTTCTACCATGATACAATGGGGGTTTTGGAAACCTTAATGATACCAAATTTGGCATATGTAATACATGATCCAACTTAGTACAAATGATCAAGATGGTTGACAAATTGTTCCTTAAAATTGTTAATGTTTCCCCTATGCTACAATGTCATTCTTGTATAGATGATAGAATCATCTCTAGGGAAAAGACAATGAAGTTCAAGAAGCAAGACTCCTATCTGCTCTTCCTATCATCCTCAGTGGTATCAAACATTGTGAACACCAAATGATTGTGAAATACTGGCTACCTAGCAATGATATTAAGATTTTTTGAAGAAGGATGATCATAATAAAGATGTGTCTCTAGACACTTAATTATTTTTATGCATCTCTAGAGCAGTGGAATTTTGTAATTTCAATCGACACTTGAAGTGTCATTTTGTAATTTCAATCGACACTTCAAGTGTCATTTTGTAATAAGCTTTCGACACCGCAGATGTCATTCTATGTATGCACTAGTACACATGTAGGATTGCACGTGTGCTAAGTCAAATAGGACTCTACCTTTGACTTGATCACAAATTAGTTGTAACTTTCCTAGTTTCATGATGCACCTCTCCTCTATATATAGGAGGGTTTTTATTATAATAAGGATCTTCTTTGGGGTATGTGGGCTTTTTTCCATCTTTTGGAGAGCTAATTTTTAATATTTTGGGCAATACAACAAAACTCTGCTGATTTGGGAAGCACTTTAAAACTTTGTTTTTAGATGTAAATCAAATTGCAATCAATATAAGAGACAAGTTGCTTTCAATCTTTGTGTTAGAACAAGTTGTAATTGTAATACCATAAAAATGGTCACCTAAACCATGGGCCCCTAATCTCGACACCATCACCAAGGTCCTAACCAAAGGCAATTAAATCAACTTTGAGCACACAATTAATTAATTCTTCAATAATTAAATATCGCATGGCAAGTGAATTATTCTATATTAATTAAATATTTATTTAGTTAATTAAATCATTCCAAGAAAATCATTTTGATCAATTATCCTGTTTAATTTATTAAATATCCTAGCATATTTAATTAATTAATAAATTTGTCATTTAATCATAAAAAAGGAATTAATTTATTACAAAAGAGGAATCAATATGCAAAGCAAGAGTTAAATTGAAAATAGAATAAAGAATTGAATTGAGAGAGAAATCAAACTTGAGATATTATTTCTTCTTCTTAATTTAGATAACTTGAAATCAAAAAAACAATTAAAATGAATTATTAATCATTCTCTAAAATTGGAACTCAAAGCTTTTGAGAAAAGAAGTTCAGTTGCATTGAAAAGACTTTTTTCTTGAATAAATCAAAGAAATCGTATGGAATCACCTATTTTTATCTCAAGTGCATGGACTTAATTGAATTTTATCTCCAAGGCAAACTCGAACTTATAATCTGAATGCATTTCAATCAAACTATAATTGGAATCTATCTCAAGGTTAACTTAATCTGATCTCTCAATTATTTCAATTATCCTAAATTGTGCTTTTTCTTGAATAATCTCAACTGCTCGTTGCTAATTGATTTTGACAGTTGGTCTCTCTTGTGATTCTCTATAAATTCAACATTCATCTCTCATTCAAAACACCCTGGAGATTTATTGTTATTATACAGTTTTTGCTCTGGAGTCATTGAAGATATTGTGCTTGCTTTTTTGAGATTACTGCATCTTAGTTTAGCTTTTTGCATATTTAGTTCAATTATGATTGCTTGAATTCATATAGCTTACTATTCATCCATCTAGCATAATCTTGCATCCATTTAGCTTAATATCATGCTCATATAGATTAAATCCTTCGTCTCGGTGTAGTCTAATCACTGGTATTGCTTATACAAATTTGAGAGCAAGTCTATACTCACATTTTTAGAAGACAATTGGTCGATTTGTCATGGTTTTATTATTCATTCTTATATCTGTCTAACCATACATGTAATGACTTAATTGAAGTGTTGTGTCTTACAACTTGCAGATACTTATTCCACTTTTCATACACACATTTTTTGCGCCCACCGTGGGGCAGAAGACTACATCTTTCGGCCTCCAAGACTTTTTCTTATTTTCAGATTTTTATTTTTTTTGATTTTGGTCCGTACAATTACTGTGAAATATCGTACAAGAGTTCCCACATGCTCGAAAGACAAACGGCATATATTGTACGATCTTGTACGAATTATCATACGGTATTCTATATTTTTGGGCTAAAAGTAGACTTCATTCTTCATGTTCTTTATTCAATTTTGATTATACTAACACTGACCCTGGCTTGTTGTCTGTTATTCTGAGGAATTTACACAGCCTAATCAGTTTTTGCAGAACACTTGTCGAAGAATATGTTTGTCCAACAAATACAATATGACTACTGATTCGTTGTCTTTGCAAGTTACCTAAGGAGATTCAAGTAAACATCGTGTATTCTTTAAATTCATTTTTAGGCACCTAAATTTCTATCTGGTTAATGAATAAATCTGTCTTTTGTGTTTTAAGAAAATTCTGAGAGGTAGGAGAGTATGCTCTTGTCTGCACAGACAATCATAAATCCAGACCCTTGAGGCTTTTTCTAAGTTTGAGATTTGTCTACCTTTAGCGAGCCTGTCACAGTGGGAAAAAGTAGTCACCCTGTGAGAACGACCTAAGTGAGTACATCCAGACCTGGGCATTCTAGCTCACTATAATAAATAGGCATCTAGTTGATTAAAGTCTCAGAGGATGAGATTATTTGAGTTTTCTCTTTGAGATCTCTCATATTGAGCATTTTGTAGGGCCTCGCGGTCTTAATCACGTTTACATGACTATAGCTTGTTTCGGTACCTTGTCAGGCTATAGGCCTCAATCATGCTTGCATGACTTCGAGGGGTAATTTCGAATGGAATTCCTGAATAAGAACTATAACATAGAGGCTACTCGGTTCACCTCCAAAAGGGGGGATAATCTTTGTGCAAGAGAGATAGTAACTCTCCCAAGATACTTGCCATTTCGTGCCCCCATTAGCATTTGGAGTCTGCTAATACGACATTGAGAATCTATTACGTGAGACTCAACAGTCGTATTCTGATTAGCTGTTGGGTGTGTACCTAAGTCTGCAAGCAAAGGTTTTCTTCTCTCACCAATTTCCATAGGGTTAGCGTGTTGTTATTGAATTCATTATCATATTGCGTGTTTAATGTGTTTTCATCCCTAAAATTGAAATTGGAATACCAAAACTGGAGAAAACAATAAACAACTCAGTGGTCAAAACTCTGTCCATATCAAAAATTAGTCTATCTTAGTGGTCAAAACTCTGTCTGTATCAAAACTAGTCTACCTTAGTCATTAAAACTCTGTCTGTGTCACAAACTAATCTACATCATCTATCAAAAAACTCAGTCCATCTCAAAACTAGTCATTGTCAATCATTGAAAACTCTGTCTGTCAAAATTTTGTCTCTATCAAGTAAACTATCGTACGGGTCTTCTGATTTATCATCTTGCTAAATACTTGTTTTCATACAAAATTTCATCAAGTCTTACAATTTGTTGTCTAAGCCTCTATTATGTGTCGTACGAAATCTGATAAACTATCGTCTTGCTTAGGGAAGCATCATCTGAGCCCTGGTCTGGTGTCGTCCGATAAAACATCACATTCATCAGTTTGTCATCTGAGGTATACCCACCTGTCGTATGAACCTAGGCAACAACTCATATGAAATACTATTTTCATCGTCCTGAAGCTATTAAATTGTTGTTTGGTCTTGTAAACCCTATCGTACGAATCTCTGATTTTGTCAATCCAAAAGAGTCAAACTTGCCTAAAAATAGTTTACAACGAGCATAAAACTGGTTATCATCATCTTGAGCATAAACAAATCTAAACAGTGTACTTCTGCCGCTGTGTTGCACGATTTTGTCGATCATCTTTCAGCTAGTTCAATCAACCATTTATCAAACTTAAGTTACTTAGATAACGTCTTACACAAGATAGATCATTCCTAAAACCCGACCGAGTCTTAGTCACTTCTCTCAAATCAAACTAGGTAACTTAGATCACGTCTTACACATGATAGATCTTTCTTGAAACTAGACTAAATATTAGCTGCTTCTCTCAATCAATACGTTGAACGAACAACTAGCTCCAAATTTGATTCCGACTTTTGTATCACAAATAGCTCTAGGTCACATCAGTTAATAAAAATGCCTATTCAAACCAAAAACTCTTCTAAAAATTCATGACAAAAGTAAGAAGCCCATGACTACCTTGGCTCAACAAATTCAAGATCTCAAGAAAGAAATATATGACATTCAAGCCCAACAAAAAGATTCAATGACTCCTCTTGAGATGAAAATTCATGATATTAAGAACATTAGACTTCAAGAAATGCTAAAACAATTACATAAGATGGAACAAAAAGTAATTGAAAATAAAAAGCCAACTCTCATACAAGATCACAAGACATTTTCACCAAGACAAAAAGACATATATCCCCTAGATAGACAGTTTACACCTTTGGGGCAATCTATTGAGTCGACTTTGAAAGAGCTTCTTGAGCATAATCTTATCATATTGCCTAAAAAGACCACATGGGATGTGAATTTTTGAGTAAGTATTGTGCATATCATAGACAAAATGAACATAAGACTTCGCATTGCCTAGAATTAAAACATAAGATTCAAGATCTCATTGAAATTGAAGATCCTAATTGTAGACGTATAAAAATGACCATATTCCTAAATGAATATTTTATGTTCATTTCTCTATTTAATTAAATCACCCACATTCCTCTATTTAAATTAAGTAAATTACTCAATTTATTTAAATTAAATTCACTAGGCCTCTTTTTACATTTAATGAATAAATCATTTTATTCAATTAAATCCCTTCTATCCACTTTTAATTAAATTCAAATTTAATTAAATAGTTTATCCTAAATTGAATAAATCTAATTTATTTGATTTCCCCAAATTACAACCAAATTGAATTAAATTCATTTTATTCAATTAAATCCTATTATCCCTTCATCCACTTGCAAAATCCTACATCTCCCACTTGCTTCCTAAACCCTAATCCTAACCCCTTCTAGACTCTTCTAATCACTTCTAAATTAACCTAACCCATTTCCTAAACTTTGTCACATCCCTAAGCAAGGGGAAGTCACTTCTCAAACCCTCAAAGTCTTTGAAAACCCTTAAAGGCTTCAACCACTTAACTTTGAAAGTCTCCCAAACCATTAATGGTTAACTCAACCCTCTAGCATGATTAAAGAATTTCCCTAAGCTCAACCTCCATGTAACCCAAGGGTCTCATCAAGCATTTATTGCTTTGACCATGGTTATCCTTAATCTTTTACACAAGAGTTTATCCTTTGGATAAAACCTTTATCCATTGGATAACCCTAACCTAACCTTAACTTAACCATAACCCTTACCCCCTAAGGTAACCATGAGGTCTTCTCGAGCATTTAATGTCTCCAACCCCTTCTCTCAACTAGTCTTATGTTGACATTTGTCACCATTTCATTGGTGCAAATTGCAAACATGGATTTCCAACTTTCAAACTCAACCCTTGATTAAATCTTTCAATCCTAGTCATCCATTGCCCTATTTTTGCTATAAATAGAGCTCTCATTCCTCCATTTTTGATCATCCAAGTCTTTAGCATCACACTTATACTAAAATCCATCCAAGCTTTAATATATCATTTGTGCTCATCATTTAGCCTCCCTTTTCAATAAGAATCAATCTAAATATGCATGCTTAGAGTATTTTTCCTTATCATTTAGCTTAATCATAGACTAATATAGCATACTAGGATAGTCTTGTTACTAATCTTGTCATCTTATAAACTAGTTTATTGCATTTATACGATCATGCATAGCCTAGGATGCATTTCATCTTAAAATCAACCAAAACATCCCCGTTATTGCATTTGTCATCCCTAAACCACTTTGCTCAGTGATCTGAGAGCAAAGACATTGGTTTGAGGGACCTTGTGAGATAGAGAACCATGGAACCGACCTTGGGAAGCTGAGCCATACTTCATGACTCCATAGCTTGCACCAAGAAGTCCTGTGGGTGTGTGAGCAAAGCCTCTTTGAGCTCCGTTTTCCACATATTGAGTTCTATCGACCCGCTTTTCCCGCATACACTAATGACTCACCTAAAGAAAAAGAAGGAACTACTTCCAAGCATGGTCAAAGTTGTGAACCTATGTCTAGCAATGGATTACATGTAGCCTCCATCTCTTTCATTAGGCTTCCATCTCCTAAGGCTTCTCAATAACAATCCATACTGATGTCATGGAAATGGGGACAAGGCAACAACAAAGTTCAATGTTAATAAGTTAGTTTCAACCATAAAACCAAAACAGATAACTAAAAACCATTCCAAACATATCAAAAGAGATTTCAAAAAGCATGAAACAAGTTTAACAAAACAAAAGAAAGGAGAAGAGCCTCCCTAAGATGCTTCCATGATGCCTTTTGATGCTTCTCCCTTGTTTCTCTCCTCTCCAAGTCCCAAATGAGTGTAGCTCTCAGCTTTTAGCACTAGCCATGGATGCCATATGGAGATTCAAGATGGTTGGATGTGATAAACAAATGCTATGCAAGTGTAGATAGTGATTCTATGAAAAAGCTCTATGCTAATACCAATATAGAAACAATACTCTAATGCTTCCTTCTTTTCTTGAGGATTGGGGTTCTATTTATAGAAGAAATGGGGAAATGAAGGGTTAAGATTGAGCAATCTTAACAAGGGTTAGGATTGAAAGATATTCAATCCATCTGAGACTTTCAACCCAATCCCATGTTGACAAGTGTCACCATGAGGAGGCTTGAGAGGAGAGATAAGGAGCATTAAATGCTCAAGGAGACATGATGGTTACCCTAGGGGGTTGGGTTAGGGTTAGGTTAATGGATATTTTTTTTATCCAAGGGATAAATGAATGTGCAAGGGTTAAATGGTTACCTTAGTCAAAGAAATAAATGCTTTGAAGAGACCCATGAGTCAAAAGGATGGTTAAGTTAGAGGAAAGTCTCTAACCAAAGGTAAAAGGTGAGTTAACCATAAATGGTTATGTAAGATCCTTTAATGGTTTGGAAGACTTTAGAGGTTAACCATTTGAAGACATAAAGCCTTTAATGGTTATTGAAGACTTTGGAGGTTTTTGACAAGCGACTTCCTTTTATTTAGGGATGTGACAATGATTAGGATAGGATTAGGCTAATTAAAAGAGTTAGAAGAATCTAGAAGGGATTTATGCATGCAAGCAGATTTTGTAGGAGAATGCAAGTGGGAGGAATTTTGGGATTTTCAATTGAAGTAAAATCATTTACTTCAATTAAATTGTGTAATTTGCATTTGGATAGATATTTAAATAAATATTAATTTATTTAAATGTGAATCTGAATTTTGGATTTTATTTAAATAAATATTAATTTATTTACATGAGAAAAAGGAAGATAAAGCATGAAATGCTTGAAGACTTTAAGGGAAACCATTAAAGGCTTAAGAAGACTCTAGAAGGAAGCGATTTAGTTTGGAGACTTTAAGGGAAACCATTAAAGGCTTGAGAAAACTCTAGAAAGAAGCCATTAAGTTTGAAGACTTTAAGGGAAACCATTAAAGGTTTCAAGTGGGTGAGGATAAATAGGATTATAAATAAATAACTTATTTATTTAAAATAGTTGTGCAGCTTTCATTTGTAGGAAAATGCAAGTGGGTGGAGGATAAAGGTGATTTAAATAAATGTTAATTTATTTAAATGTGAGAGATGGTATTTTGGGGGATTTAAATAAATATTTATTTAAATGTGAGAAGATTTAATTAAACAAATATGATTTATTTATTTAATTAATCGTCTGAATTTGGTTAGTGAATTAAATCAAATAAATTGAATAATTTATTTAATTAATAGGAGAAGAGGGTTAAGGTAAATTAATTAAATATTAATTATTGATTGATGGTTAAATAATCAGATAAATACTAAATATTCATTTAATTAAGAGTACAGATTTACGTGTCTACACATACCATATCCCTTAAAGGATGAACCTAATGATGAAACTTCTCATGTTGATCCTCCAGGGCTATCTCAAGGGCCATCCCATCCAATGGTTGAAAAAGAGCTTAGCTCCGTAGAATCCCATGAGGATCCCATTATACCTTCCATTTCTTCCAAGATGACCCCCTTCCATCTCAAGAGAAAAGCATACTTCCTAAGAAAGATCATGATGCCTCTTCTACCTTTTCAAACGATCCTATTCAAAATGAAGAGTCAAATACTCTACCCTATATTCCTCCATCCCTTGTGCAAGATCAAAAAAGGCGTACATCTTCGCGTACCTTCCATCCATCTAGAAAGACACAAAGGCTCACTGAGCAAAAGAAATTAAAATCAAAAGCTATATGGGTTCCTAAGGCACTTGTAGAAGCAATGCGTTCCAAGAAACTGCAAAAGCATGAAAATTAAAAAACCATGTGGATCCCTAAGCGTATCCTTGAAGCATAACTGTCTAAAGAAAAATCCAAATTAACAGCCAAGATTGTTGTTCCTCCATCCAAACCTTCCAAATCTATTCTTCCATCACCTCCTTCATCTATTTTGGATCCTCATGTCCCAAAATCCCTGTTGTTCCTCCATCCAAATCTCAAAATATGAGATCCACTTTTCCTCCATCAATCCACCATCCCTCAAGATGTGTGCCGATGGGGATCTCGCAAACATTTCCATTCGCTCATGCACCAAACTTTCAACATCTAGTCCATTATCCAATACCTCCTTTTCATCCTTCCATACCCCTTATCCAATCCCTTGCGTAAGAATTTACCATAGTTTCATAGCAAAATCAAAAAAAAAAAAAAAAGGAAATCAATATTGGAGATGTTGGACATGTACACTTAGCTGAGTCCTTCTTAAAAAGACATCTTTATGTTGGACCAATGAAATACCTACATAAAACTCCCCGACCCTATGAACAACATGCACCTTCAACAATATAATATCTAAGGGTTGGGTTAGTTTAGCATTTTCTTTTTGCACTGCATATCATTTTCTAAAAAGCACTCCATCACATATAGTTTCTTTTTCAAATGCATCTCATTTATACAATTTTTGCATTTGCATATAGCAACATCAATAAAACAAGGCAACTATCCATGTTTATCATTTGTTTGTATTCAAGACAAACAAGGGTTGTCTCCTTTCTTAGATATTGAGACATGAATTCCTTGAGGTCATAAGGTGATTTGTTTTTAGCAGTACCCTGTGACGACGCTTACTTATGGTTTGGTAGTGATTTCACTATTTGAGACTTGTTAACCCAAAATCTATCAATTGCTATATCTCAGACACATAAAAAAATCTCTAATTCATTCTAGACACCTAGTTGATCATATGACTAGTGAAAAATCTAAATTTCTACTTCAGCGCTACTGTAATTGTCACACCTAAGTAGGTTTCATTACTCACAAGTCAAGGCAAGAAAAAGAAAAGAAAAAGTGCTATGCCAAATATTCATCTCAAGGCAAAAGATAAATGATATATAACAGAAATATCACGCGTACAAAGTGCGACAAAAAAAATATTGACTATGGGAACATGCGAGTAACTCCATCAGGGCTATGAACGCCTACTGACAATGGAACAATATTCGAGAAATTGCAGTCTATAACCTCGTTGGAGCTCTAAAAGCTTGCTGGCAGCGAGACTCTATTTGAGATGCTTTTGAAGTTAGAATAATCCATGTAGCTAGTCATATAGGATGCTAAGGATCTTTAGTGAATACAAGAGTGAGAATTTACTCATTTGCTCTCACATGGGCAAAAGAAGATCAAAGTTTCAAGAATCTATGGGGAAGTTTTATGCATCTCCATTTGTAAATCCTAGTCACTAAGTGTGTTAATTTGGACGTTCCAAGGGACCTTAAGGATCGATTGACCGCTTATCTATGAAATGTTTTGTACCTCCAATTCAATTGGTGTATTACAAAATGCTAAACAAACATGGTCATCCTTGTTCAAATAGGAAATGCATCTTCATCATGCATATTGCATTAACATAGGTCATATCAAAAATTCATTGTCTCCACATGCATTTTTCATATCATCATGTCATATAGGTCTTCATACTGGGGGTATAGCTGCAAAAATCCTAAAAATCAACAATTTTGAGACAAGAAAGGGAAGTTTGAACCCAACTGGTTGGGTCCCTACATCGTTACTGCAGTCTTTCGCTCTGGTGCCTATCAACTCTCAACATCAGAAGGAGTTTAGCTCCATAAACCGGTCAACACCATCCACTTGAAAAAATTCTTCACTTGGTATTCTTTGCTCCAACAACCTGTACAACTGAAAAAGTCTTGAAAAAAATCATAAAAATCATAAAAATCATAAAAATCATAAAAAGTCTTGAAAAAAAAAAAGAAAAAAGAAAAAAAAAAGAGAAAAAGAATCTTTGCCAAGCAGGTGAAAACCTGGCAAACAGGCGCCTCTTGTACTCAAGCGCTCCATCTATCAACACAACGTTGGTATTTCCCACTTTCCTGCATCTTTGATTTCGCTTGTGCATATCTTTTAGTTGCTTTTTGTGACATCCTAGTTCTTTTAGAACCCTCATGGTTTGAAATTGATCAATGTCCTAGTCTTAGGGTAATTGACTGAGCATTTTACGTGTCCTAAGCAGTATCAACCAAGTCAACTTTCTATCAATGATATCTGGTCATCCAATCTAAGTTAGTCACCCGTCTCCTAACTACTGAAGAGTTTTATCACTAAGTACACAAGCAAAACAACATTACTGAAAACAATCACTAAACAGTTTGAGATATGTATGAAATTTTCTTTGTGTGCTTGTAAAGATGTAAATCGAGCTAACTTCAATAATGAGCCGAAATACTCTTTATTCTTAAATAAACTCATAAATCAGTTACTAAGTCTATTTCATTCCACTTTTACATCCATTACTTCATTTGATCATTCCATTAAGATCGTAATAAACACAAAATTTATGTAAAAGATAAAGATCCTTTATTCCATAAATTGATAAAAGTAGTATCTCAATCATACAATACTTACGCATTTCAAGTTGTCGTAAGTTCAATAACAAAATAATACAAAGTAAAGGATGAGATGCGTCCGTTGATCTGCAACCCAAGCTATCGCCAATGCAATCTTTAGCATAAAGACGAGAACAAGATTCAAGCGCTTGTTCCGCCCAACCTTGAAGCTTATGCTTCCCCGAAATTCTTGGTCAATCAAGAATACTTGACCCTACACAAATTGCTTAGCAACAGAATTCGAAAGGCAAGATGGAATCTAGTGCATGCCTAGATGATACAAGCATTTTCATTTTTCTAACTCTTTTAAAAAACAAGCATTCATTATCAATCTAGGATATGGTAGAGAGGATAAAATAAAAGAATTCCATTATTTCAATGGTTAATTCAATTTGATTACTCGACCGAGTATAATGCCATGCACAACAAAAATAGATAGTTGGAAAAGCATCTATTCTCTCTATAATACACATTCGGCACCCGTCCTGGAAGGTAACTTTCCACAAACACAAGCCTATCTAGCTTTGTTCACATAATCTAGAATAAATTCGTACAAAGGACAATCTTTCACCTTTCAATTCTAGCTTCCTATTTCTTGCAAGATAAAATACTATGCTAAGAAGACAATCTTTCGTTTGAATAGAAATTGATAGAGTAAATCTTTTATTACAATCAATCCTATCTGACAGGAAACAATAATTTATGGATAATCAAATATACATTTAAAAGAAAACATTCTTTTCCTTCTATCTTTCAAGCAATTTTAAAGACAAGATTAAAAATATTATTAAAACATTTAAATAGCATAATCATTAACATGCATTCCATTCTTATGGTTTAGAATTCTAAGTTTATCTCGTCTAAGCTCTCTCTATCCTCTTACTTAATTTCTAGAGGATTGGGTAATCTCATTTATGAGAGTTTTACTAAGTTTACCAACAAACTTTAAGAAATTATTTCACTATTGTATCTTTATTTACATGAACGTAATTTTTGAACAATTAACAATGATTCCTTTTTCGACTCTAACTCTTCCATTAGTATATTGCATAGGTCTAAAACTAGATCATCCTTTAGAGAATATGTAAAGCAACCTATAATGCAATTCCTACCACTCTTTAACATCTTTCATGCATTTTCATAGTTATTTTATCAAATGTACCTCATAATACATTTCTCTATAAGACTATTCAAAAGAGAGTTCACACAATTTTGTTCTAATCATAGCTTGTCTCAATCAAACTTTATTCTAATAAACATTATATAACTTCATGACTCACTCACTATCCTTGCATAATGATCAAAGAATTAAGGTAGATCCTACCTCCTTATGCTCTTGTTACTGGCTTGAGGTGATGGATTTGCTTCCCTATTCACATTTGCCTTCTCTCTTTCAAGATGGTACACAACCTCTTTGTCGCTCTCCATCTGTCGATTCTTCTATTAACTCTATCCTTCCTATCACTCTTTTCTATCTCTTTTATTTCTAAACTTTACTCTAAAATTCAACTCTAAATCTGAGATGATCATGGTCGATCTTTTACGACTCGATTGTAAACAAATCTAAGTCTCACTACTTTTCTCTTCTTCAATAAACATTATATAACTTCATGACTCACTCACTATCCTTGCATAATGATCAAAGAATTAAGGTAGATCCTACCTCCTTATGCTCTTGTTACTGGCTTGAGGTGATGGATTTGCTTCCCTCTTCACATTTGCCTTCTCTCTTTCAAGATGGTACACAACCTCTTTGTTGCTCTCCATCTGTCGATTCTTCTATTAACTCTATCCTTCCTATCACTCTTTTCTATCTCTTTTATTTCTAAACTTTACTCTGAAATTCAACTCTAAATCTGAGATGATCATGGTCGATCTTTTACGACTCGATCATAAACAAATCTAAGTCTCACTACTTTTCTCTTCTTCATTCCATTCTCTAATCCTTGGTTGCATCTCCCCCTGTTCTCTTCCAACTCAATGGTCTATATATAGCGTAGTCGTCTACCCTCTTTCCTAGTTTCTGGCTATCTCTACTAGAGGTGGATTGATTCTAAGTGACACCACTCATGATCATAACAGTCCTAATCGTATTTGAGCACCTATGTGTTCACCATGTAAAGTTATCCATTATCCATTTCATGACACCACACCACTAAAGTTGTTAAGTCCATAATTATAGATTATCCATGTGGCTTTTAACTCCAATACTAAGCCGACTTTACTAAAAATGACTTCCCTAAAATATGCAAAGTTTAACTCAATTTAACTTCTTTCTAGGTGTCGATCAAGGTGGATATTGGTGGGTTTATGTGGGTTGGTAAACCACGCATGCCACATGTTTGGCAGCTTGCAACGTGGATGTCCTTTCATTTAATTTAATGAGTAATCGATGTTAACATTGCAACGTGGTCGGTGGTTTTATGTTAGTTATTGCATGCAACATGGTGCAACTTTATTATATGGGAGGAGAGGTGGTCGGTGGTAATACCGACCCCTCCCTTTATTTAAGGGGGGTGGTCGATGTTACCATCGACCACCTTCTTTAATATATATTTTTCTTTAAACTAACCCCGCCATTATCACTATTATAATTTGTTTTATTTATTTATTTTATTTTAATTTCATTTTTATTATATTTTAATATATAGTTAATGTTTTTTCATTAATATATATATATATTTAAACATTAATCTTTGTTTAACAAATTAAACATATATGTAAATATATATTTTGGTTTTTTTCATTAAACAATATTCATAATTTTAAAAATATGTTTTTATATATCTTAATTACATATGTATATACTTGTATATGGTCAATTCATACAAGTATATGGTCGATTCATATAAGTATATGGTCGATCCATATACATATGTAATATGTATATATATTTATTTTAATATCAAATGATTACGCAGATATAACAAAATTCATGAAGTAATCATATTTCACGATAATTGGATATTTATAACTATATAGATATACATGTATATGATTAAATCGATTTCTCATATACATATACATTTTATACTATTGACCAATTTACAAAAGTAAACTCATAATTACGATTTTTCATACATTTATACCTATCTGAACAAAAAGAACATATAACCTAAAGTCAATATTCGTTTTCGAATCATTTACACATTTGATCTCTTTTAACTATAAAGCATAATATTTCACAATCACTCATGTAACTTATATATAATTCAATCACTACTCAAACCATGCAATCAATGCATATGTATAAATATTTAAATTAGTCTACTACTCATTCCAAATTCATCATTTCAATTTGAACAAGCACTGAAATAAGGTCACTTAAATCATCCATCTTTCAAGATGCAAATATAAATCCTAATGTGGTGTGTGAGAGATTCCATTTATCCTAACGAAATACAAGAGCTAAGACAACTCTACCTGAACCTTGTTCTCACCTTCATCATTGTTGACTTGTTCCTGCATTCACTTTGCACTCAATCGCTCATTAGCAATGACGATCCCAATTTACAATAAAAATTATTACTGATCATTCAATTGTATATAAATCATATTAGTACATTCGATATCCTTTCTTATTTCATTAACAGTTCTATTTTCATTTCATTTCAATTTCCTTTGAAAAATAAACATTATTTTCCTAATTAAATAATTATGGAAAAATAGGGTTCGTGACAATGCTGTCTTTTATATTAGTTTTCGATTATTATTCCCTTTGAGTAACTCGACGAAGTCTATCTTGACAAAGAGGAGCAAGGATTGGGGGCATAATATTTTCTTTGTTTTCTGCTTGTAAGAATGATTCTGATGATCTGGAAACATCTAATCAGCTGGGTGTCTATGATAAGTGCCTTCACATTAAGGTGAAAACGCCACACATACCTTGACTCCGCTTATTTGTATGCTATAGGGAGGTTGGCATCATTTCTTTGTCTATTTTGAGGGAATTTCTTTAAATGTGCAATCTGGATGCATGCGTACTTTGTCCAAGGATATGAATGAAAAAGGGTCATTGCAAACAAGATAATTAATATTGCACAATGAAAAAGAAGGAAGTCTATTCTGCCTGTTATGTTTATAAACACTCGGTGATGAAAATTAAGCATTTCAAATCCATTGGCTAGGTTTAGGTTGCATTCATTCTGTATTTCGCATGATTTATGTATGATAACAATGATCTCTTTATCTTTTGAATGAGATTCTGAAGTATAATCATTTCTTAGCTAAGTGGTCTCTTTTTCATCATTTCTCTGATCAAGTACTTGTGTATTGAGATGTTAGCTACATACATAAGCATCTTATATAGATCCATACATTTCATTATATACTTGTTTGCATTCATATTATTGCATAAGAATTTTTTTCCTTTTTTTTTCGCATTACTAGTTACTCATTTTTATCATTTATTTGCATATGAAAAGAAACATAAATAAACATACATTCATATTCATATGCATTACATACATCCATAATGAGCAGAAATATGCATACACATAGAGTAAAGCATATAAAAAAACATCTCAAAATCAATCAACACAAGTACGATGACATCAAACCAAGATCTCGTATATATCATCATAAATATCTCGGAGTACAAATAAAAGTATTAGGGTACAAATGATATCAACTGTCATCTACAATCTCTCATCGGAGTAAGAATCGTATGGGCTAGAAAAAAATGGGGTATATAATAAAATCTAAGAACTATTAATATCTAGCTCTCTGCCTCTCCCTCATCTCCAGGTGGTGGAGGAGGTGGAGTTTGCTAACCAACGTCCTGCCTAGGTGCCCGAGCTCCCTCAGATCGCGCCATATACTGAGAATATGGGACAACTTGCTGCACTACAGGAACTGCTACACTATAAGATGCAACGTAATATGTTGCTCGACTAGTCTGATGCAACACCTCTCGCTGAAGAGCGTCTCACTCTACCTTGACCTCAACCAGTTGTCGATCTCTCTCTGCCCTCATCTCAGTGAGTTGACGATCGCGCTCAACTCTGACCTCCGTCAGCTATCGGGCTCGCTCTGCAGGCTGTGTTTGAGCCACTATCAACTATGATTGCAAACTTGCTAATGTGGATCTCATAGACCGTGCTGCATCAACTGCCCCTTGCTCCCTCACAAGCTCTCCGCCTCCATCTTCGCCTCCCTCTCCACCCTGCTCATCCCTCTAATGTCGCACCTATCTAGGAGCTGCTCGTCCTCCTCTCCTCCACCCTCCACTGCCCTATAAACACTAGTCCCAACACCAATAGCTCCAAGAGATCCACCCTCCCCTCTTTTTTGTTGTCTCCCCCCAACTGGTACTCTGTTGTTGCTAGCACAGGGATCACCACCTGCTCACCTAGGACCCCCCACTCTTCGTCCCTGTGCCTGTCCTTGAACCTGTGCCTGTGTAAGGGCCTCATCCTCAACCTCCTCTATGAGAGGCGCATGCTTAGTTGGATCCATAAATCTAAGAAAGGGATTACTCTGAAACCAATCCCTGTACTGGGGCAATACCCTCACATCTACAATATCCTGTAGATAGTCCCCGAAGTCGCTACAATCCAACAAGCGCCTGCATGCTCAATGCGTATGACAACCTTGGGGCCCTCCTCATCTCTACTCCTCCCCATAATGGGCGTAGGTGATGAACTCTTGTGAAATTCCCTGAGGCCTACCATACTGCCTCATCACATGAGATACAAAAAATCTCTCAATAACGGTCACAACTGCTAATAAGAGGACGGTTCATGAACATATCTCTCCACTGAGTTCTCCAGTCGTCCCACAGCTCTAGATCCCTATACGGTCTCCATATAACAACGATCAAATCATCAAACCGTCATCGTCAATACTCTGTCTTTCCCATATGGGGCTGAGTAATGTATCCAGAATATCTATAAATGATCGGATGGTGTGGATCTCTGGCATCATCAACAATAGGTCTACAAACTGAGATATGCTCCTAGGCACAAATCTGTAGAACCAACACTCCTGTTGTCGTGCTCTTCCCGTCCCTATATGTAATCTTATGCATCTCACGATACATGTGGGCTAACAAACACGATCCCCACCCTAATCTCTCTAGATGAGTCAGTAGTCTCTCGAGCATCCTAGCCCAACCACATAAGAAGCCCTGTTGTCCCCTGTTCGACATAACAAACAACCAATGAACCCTGCTAATACACATGCTAGCAAAAACTGCTCACTGTACCTAGCCATCATATCATCCAAAGTGATAGCCCTCTCAAGGATGTCCTTGTCATGAAATATGCATCTCAAGACTAAGATACCAGGTCATTGAGCATAATCATAGCCAACCTTATCCTCACCAAATAGAATTCTCAAAATCCTGTACACATCCTTTGGTGTAATAGTCATCTCTCCCACTGGTAGATGAAAGGTGTTATGCTCTGAATGGAACCGCTCAACAAGTGCAATAAGCATCCCATGATTCACACGGATATAAGGTATCTGTAAAAGGTGAGTAAAGTTGCATAGATCAATATGTGCTCTATCTATATCTGATAGCTCGCGGAATAGTGTCATCGTAGGAGGATAGACACACCGAAACATGATATGTGGTAGTCGAACCTACAAGAATCAAACAATAGAGCATCAACAAGTCATCCCAATTATGCTATACAACATGTTAAACATCACACAAATCCAAATACACCAAATGCCAAATAAAAAATTCATGTTTTGACCCTTAACTTTTGAAGGCGAGGAAGTTTTTGGCTAAGTTTTCTAGTGATCACAAGGAGCCTTCTATGCAGTGAAAGAGTAGGTCATTTGGAGTCTTCAACAAAATTCAACATCTATGAAGCATTCATCAAGCATTATTTCATCAATTGGGGGCTTTCGAAGGTGTAGGAAAGCAATAGGACATCACTGACTAAAGATTGGCTTGTAGCCCTCCCTTGGGGTTGGGTATGATTTCATGTTGTTTTCACGTCTTTGTATGAGCTTCATTACATCAATTTGCAAATTTACATTTATGCTTTAGATCACTTAACATCATTGATTTAGATCATTTACTTTGTCAATTACAAGCATTTAGGGTTTACTCTTTAACGCATAGGGTTACTCTAGATTGTTTACGTTCATCATTTTAGGGTCTTGCACACACACAAGATTCCTACACAAATTATGTTACTATACAAATTGGCTATTTGTTGAGGTGGAAATCACCAAAATAAGGGTTTGACTAAGGCAAAACCCCATATAGCCACCTAAAACCCTATTTTTAGTTACAGGTGCAGGTACAAGATTTGATCGTTGTTGTGAATTTTAGGTCCAACAGAGTACACGGACATAGTCTCGAGGATCAATCTTGAGAAAAAATAATTGGGACAAGGGTGTGGTGCCCTGGTCCTCCCAGTTTCATGTGGATTTTAGAAGAACATCAATTCAGAACCTTCAGATTCCAATCTGTTAGTTGCAACTTCTTGTTTGCAAAATCAGGACAGGGGCGTGGCACCCCTGTCTCGGTTATTCTGGATCAGATTTCTAGCATAGTTTCACCTCTGAACTCGCTTCCTAATCTATACTTTTCAACTGCACATCAGTTAGTTTTATTTATGCATTTTCAGATTAGGGTTGCTTGTGTATACTTGCATTCTAGGTTGATCATTCAAATATGCACTTTGCATCACTTCTACTCCTCATTTACATCAAAGGAATAGAAACCCGAAGAGGTATCCTTTGTTCTCTCTTTGACACAAGAAGTAGCCAAAGTGTGTTACCTCCCTAGGCTCTTTCGTATTCCACATCGTGTACATGAGAGTGGGATTAGGACTTGTTAGCTTAGTCTCACATTTTCCCCTACCCAATTCTATCACGAAATAGAAAATATTTTTAATAATGACTTTCATTATATGAACTATTGGGTGAAAATTTTATAATCTTGTGGAGGCTTACAAAATGTGAGTTTTACAATAGTACATGAGATAATACCACTCAGAAGGCAAGATATGATCTCTCATATTTATAATGGGAAAGCTCCCCCTTTTCTACTATAATCTCTATCTCTTCTAAATCTACCTGCTAACTTTACTCTAATCCAAGATGATACAATAACTTACTTTTTTCGGAACAAGTTTTATCCAATTCTCTATTTAGAATAAATTTCTCCTTTTCTCAATTAAACAACTCAAACTTACAGTAATATTAATAATCTATACTATTTTAAAGCAAAGTATCCATAAGGAGTACAAAGCCTCTCGTTGCTTCCTTCTTCTGAAAATGAGTTAAAGGATGAGCCTTTTGTAAACAAAAGAACTCAAAGTTTCCTTCAAATACTCAAGTCCTATCAGCCAAGTTGTAACCCAAGATTGATATATCATAAGCACAAAGTCTTCCAAGTATATCATAAAAATTTCTACTCTAACAAGATAACTCAATAAAGCACAAAGACTTCACTTTATTATCCACTTAATACAAACTCTTTCAGTTAAATATCATAAAACTAAGTTCACAAAATTCTACTTTAACTCTTCTTATTCTAATACTTTTCACAATGCAAGATTTAATCTAAAAGAATGTAGACAAAAATGGCATAAGAACATTCCCTCGCACAAAAAAATTAGTTCCACAACACAGATTGGATGCAACTTCTTTTCTTCTTTTATTAAATTTTCTTGAATACACTATAAGGTCAAAGACTTACATAGCTTTCCAATTCTATAGAGTTTCAACATATTAGAAAAAAGATGGAAAAAGTATCTTTATTACAATAATTCCCTCATATATATAGAAGAGAGATGATGCAAAAAAATAGGAAAAGCTACAACTAATTTGTGACCAAGTCAAAAGTAGAGACCTATTTGACTTAGGACATGTAGCGCATATACAAAATGAAACTTAAGGTGTCGATTGAAAATACAAAATGCCACCGGAAAATAATAAAAATGACTAAGTGTCATTTTCTTCACTTTGATCCTATTCTTGAAATTCTTCAAATATTTGTAGAGAAATCTTCATTTGAGCTTTATTAGGTCATTGGGTATGACTGGTGATGACCTTGACCCATGTAAGAGAATCTCCTAAATCAACACAACATTTCTTAAGTTTATTAGAAGAGAACCTGGAAAATCCAAAATCAACTGTAGATAAACTAATTTGTCAATAGAGGACAAAGAGAAGCCCTCTCTCTTAATTTCAACAGTTAACAACAAACTAAATTCCTTGATGATAATATCCACATCAAGTGTTTTTTGATTCTCTTCAACTACAAGGATTTTTTGATATCTAGTCAACAATCTCCTTTTTGTCTGTGCATTCCTTTTGATATTTCCTTATATTCTTGATAAACCTCTCTAGAATATTCATTTGATGCACTAGTGCCTCTTGCTACTCAACATACATATTCCAAGAAGGAATGACAATATTTTGCATAAAATCATCTTATTTGGAATCTTCAAGTTTCAACCATGCATCAAAATCTTTCTCTTGTGCTTCCAACTCTTGGGAGAAGAGTTATATGGTGTTATCCACCTTTGTTTTCATAGTATCAAGATTGTTTACTATCGAGATGGCTAAGGTCAAGATCCGTGTACCTTGAAAAAGCATTCTATCCATCAATTCACCCATCGCTCTGCTCAATGGAGATACTTGCTTAACTCTCTTCATAACCCGTTTATCCAATGATGAAGTCACTGGTTCAATGGCCTCTGAAGACTTAGTCACCTTAATTAGCATAGTGGTGAGTTGTTCAACCTATGCCTTGAGCTTATCCTTCTTGATTTTATCTTCATCATACCTAGGAACAAGAGCACCCAAAGTTGATTGAACATCTCCTGCAACATAATCATGATTTTGTTTGCCCAATTCAACTATGTTGATGATATAATATGATTGTTGGATCTGATCAATATCTTTATCAGAAGGAGGAATGGCAATCTTTGCATATTTGTTTCTAGCTTTATCCACCTTCACTCTTAAGACTTGGCTTTCTTGGCGGTCTTAGGAGTTGGTTCACAAAACCACAAATTGGAAATCCTAGAGCTTTTCCAAATCTCCTACTGATTTCTCAATTAGCCTTGGCCAACGAACAGGGATGGTCGAAGACCAAATCCCTCTGCACTTTAGGCTCCACTAAACCTAGGTGGGTGTACCTTACACTCTCAAGCACCAAAAAGGTTTGTTTTGAGTGAATTTAAACTATGGGAATTAGCAATTGCGGGGATAGAAAAAGGTTTTCCTGCAACTATGCAAACATAAGTGCTTTTTATTGAATGCGTTTAAAACTAATAAAATAAGTGTGAATATAGTTGTGTTATGTAAAAGATTACTGTTAGGACTTTAAGCCATTATGAAAAAGAGTAGTACTGATAGAAATTCGAAGATTTGTTTCTTTGATAAGGACTTAATGCATACAAACTTATTGAATAAATATTAATAACAGACCAGTGCCTTTATCTGACCATTAATGAATAACCTTGTGGACAAGAATCACTATCAACTCAAAAGACAATTATAAGACCATCACTATGAAAGTTTCATTATGTGTTGCATGAACAATAAAAACCCAATTTAACATTCAATACAACATCATGTGATAGCACATCACAACAAATCTAAAAGATTTATCAAGAGGACATATGATTCCATCCAACACAAAATCACACATAACAATCTGAAGATAAAAGCATGAAATCTTGTATATTAACTTCTGGAATAAGAACGTACATAAAAAATACACTTACAAATACTCTAATATATTCAGTTTGCACAAAATAAAATCCTCATTCCTATTAGACTTTTATAAAACATAACACTTGTAGCCCAACTAATGGCAGAATATTGTATATTCCTTTATGACATAAAAATGACTCACTACATATATGTGAGCCAAAGGATTCAAGTGAAAGGACACACCCTTTCATCTTGTAAAACTAAACCTGACTAAAACCTACTACCTAACTGCCAGACATAAAACAAAATTACAAACTAAGAAGTCAATTTTGGTCATCCCATGATGTGTTACATTTCTGAATATGCTCTAAATACTTGCTATCCTGGTGAGCATTGGTGTTGAATACCCTTCTCTCCATCTGCTCACTTGTCTCTTTCATATCCAAAACATCTGCCTGAGCAACATTAAGGGATATGTTGAGTACATTCTGGCATTCTGCAATCCAAATCCCTTTGTCCTTCAACTGTTATGTGTCATCCACAATATCTGGTATACCATATCTGACAATATCCTTACAATCGGTAAATTCCTGCATGATGTCCACACCGAATGCCTTACGCTTGTTCAACCTTCTCTGGATCTTCTCAACAATTTTCTCCTCGACATTCTTCTCTTTCAACAATGCCTTCAGCTTCTCAAAAATTCTTTCATGAGAAGACATATTATCCCGAGTCTTCTGACAATTAGTCTAGAATTCCTTGAGAACTTCCAACAAATGCTCAAACTTGTTGGTCAACAAAACACAAGCAGCATCCACCCCGGCAGTCCTGATTTGCCTTCTCAGCTTTATATTTTCTTTCATTTGATCCTCATATTTCTTTTTCCACTGCATACCAGTATCACTTATCTGTGGTACTTCATGACCACGACTTCTTAACAAGTCTTCATATAAATTTTTATATTTTTGACCCTCCTTTAACACCCACTGCATTTGGGCCTTATTCAGTTTTGCAATGTCAATCCCCAAATCTGCAGTGACAATTGGCTTAACCTCTCCTACTTTCAACCTCATCATATGCCCAAATGCCTTATCTACATCTATAATCTTGGGTCTTTTATTTGGGGGGTATAGGGCCCAAAGCAACATTTCCTCTTCATTTGGATCATATCTTGATCCAATAAAAATGTTATCAACTCTCTGTATGTCTAATTTTACTTTTTTTCTATATGAATGCAACAAACTGTCAAAAATGAAAGAGGCACTTAAATCCCATCCTTGGAACAAAATGATGCCTGCCTCACTGAGAAGTTGCCTCCCTCTTTGTGGTGTCATTGTAGCCACCTTTGCATTGATGTCTTCCTTCAATATTTTTAGCATCGTTGCTTCATTCTAAGGGGTGGCATTTGGGATGCTCTCCCTCAATCTTTTCCCTTTGTAATGGTACAAGGAATTAAACTCCTTGGATTGTACAAAAACTTCATCTACAAAAAAAGTTGCATGCTCTTCCATCCTCACATTTGTGTTGGCGTTGAGTCTCACCATAGCTTGCTCCTGGCTCTCTGTTATTTCTTCTAGTTCAGGTGCACGGAGGGTAGACACTGCTACATTTTCATCAGACTCACTCTCAGAGTCTCCTTCTTCTTTTATTTCTTGAAGCCTCTGCTTCCGCTCTTCCAATTTTTTGTTCAACTCCTCTAAGACTGCATCAGCCTCATCCCGCTCCTTGTTCCTAAATAAATCCTCAGCCTCCATGGGTGTGTGCAAATATTCTCCCAGGTTTTGGCTCTTCCTGCAGTGGTGAATATATCCTTCTGGATCATTATTCTTCCGAGCCTGGTGTTCATATAGATTGTACTCCTGTACCAGCTTCTTTCCAATCATTTCATATGCCTTGGTAGACACAATGGTGAAATCTCTGAAATGTAAAGTGTCAGGCATAAATACCTGCTTGTGTGCACCACTTAAATACTTTGCATTTGACATACTAATTTGCCTAACAATCTCTAGATATGCAATTTTGTCGGGCACTAATGTAGGCAGCATAAATGGAACACCTTCAAAACCATAAACCCTGAAAAAGTGAAATTCTAGCATACAAACCAGTCACCCCATTGTGGTTGACCCTAGTATCTCCAAAAGCATGGGGTCTCAAGAACCTTTTAATCTCCTGTGAGATAGACCCCTCACATTCTACCCCAAACAATCTGTACAAGGGCTTGACGAAGTACTCTTCAAACAACACAGTGTGATTTTTGAAACCTTGAGTCCCATAGAGATACCCATAATTGGATTGGTTGGTCCTGTCCCTCTTTGTTCCTGGAAGTCACTTTTAATTCTCCTGGCCACAAACCCTTCATATGACCATAAAACAAAACCATATGCATTAGCAATGAGTAAAACTTGAAAGTAGGGTTAGGCTCTATTTGCAAACTCAAAAATCATTCATGCAACTTCTCTGCCAAGTAGGTTGCATAATCAAATGGCCTTGGCTCATGTATTTGAATGTCTGCAACCAACACCAATAGACCTATTCTTGTAACATTAGGAACTTCTTCCCCACAAACCTGGCTGCATACCCAATATGTGTACTGCAAGTATTTCCTAAACAGGGTAATCTCAAAAGGGGGACCATCTTGCTCCGTGAGTCATCCCTTCTCCTTTTTGTGGATTGCCAACTTCCACACTATGTGGGTGGTGTCCATTTGGGTATATTCTCCTTCTAAGTCTGTAAAAGATAAGGGCATGTAAGGCTCATATGTCATATCAAAAACCTCCTGAATAGACCCGACAGATATCTGGATGAATGGGTCCCCATTTGGGAATTGGATGTGTCCTTTTATCTTGTTGTATTTCCTTGTGAGCAATTCCAACAATCTGAGATTCATAAAAACATTTGGTACCACCAATCTGCCCAAATTTGTCATCTAAGGGTTTGACAATGACATCTCCTTGTTTCTCCTGAGGTAGTGATATAAAAACAATTTGTGACCCCTTATGGTTGTCTATATATCCCCAACCCCTTTGTACTTATCTTCCAATTGATCCTTGGGCGGAAAATTTGTTTTAGACCTCCTCGACTTAGCACCAGATGACTCCATCTGGTCAATCATATCCTAGTTCAACTTTCGCTTTTGCATACCCTCCATAGACTTCGCTTTTTTTGATTTAGTTGACTATGTATCTAAAATCTCTATGACCTTTCTCTTTCCTTGTTAACTAGATGCCTCCATGATTAAGTGCTTGAATTATTAATTACCCGCGCTTCTTATCTGCAACTTCAATGTTAATGGCTGAGGAAACTGTGAAAAATTCCTGGCACAAGAACTCTTTCTTTATGCTGGATATGCAACGGCTAGGATCTGTAACAATAAAAAAACTCATCAATTTTGATTCGTGCGGATCAAATCCTTCTGATCGCGAGCATTGAATAATGGTTGTCGTATCAGACATTCTAACGGCTAATCGACATAACCCCACTCGATAATTCAATTATTTGGTGCCATGCGTTCCTTCAATTACCTTTTTGTCTTTTGATTAGTATAGGTCATTCTGATCAATGCATTTGATCTCGCTTCAGCGCTTTCACTTTTTTCCTCAAGGCTTGACTTATCTTGATGGATCTGCCTTTTCTTTCTATTAGTCAGCTTTTCTTTATATCACATCAAGGTATGTCTCTCTGATGAAAGCTCCTTCTGTTTATTTCTCCAGTTGCTCCATCGGCCTTTGGAATGAGATTACTTTACACTTCATCCGATGGGCCCATGACATCTAATTTTCTCTTTGATCGGCGTAACTTTCATTGATTACTTCATCGGGCATCGGAGTAGCATATTTCCCTTACTTCCGATAGTTATAGTCTCCTCGATAGATCCACCCTCTGTGGCATTCTGCCCATTGGGCATTGGCACAACTCTAAAGATGTTTCTCCGGTAGCATAAGCTATCCCGATTATTCTTGTTCCCTTTCTTGTTTGGTACCGCTTTATCGGAGAAAGTCTCTCTGATATAGGGTCGCCTTCTCCACTTGGTCCATTGGGTATCAGGGTAACATAAATTAGGACCTCCCGATAACCTGATGTCGCCACTTCGAATAAATCGCCTCGCCAGTTATTGGCAAGAGTTCCGCCGACAACCCCATCGGGTATCAGGATAACATTTTTTCCTTGTTGTTGATAGTGTATGTTACTCCGATGGCTCAGGCTTCATTGCCATAACTTGCCCCGATGGATTTCCACTTAGTCGCACCTTTTCTCACCACTCATTCTTTAGGAAACACCATCGACATGAGTTACTCTGATAAACATACGCCTTCCTCCTTAGGCGATCTCATCGAGATGACTTATGCTGATAAGCAAAATTTTACTTTTTTTGCAAAAGAAGGCCCTATTTATGGATGCAACTTTTAATAATCATACTGAAGGGTTTCTCCCATACCATTTACCTAT
Organism: Cryptomeria japonica; assembly: GCF_030272615.1. Lineage (NCBI taxonomy): Eukaryota > Viridiplantae > Streptophyta > Pinopsida > Cupressales > Cupressaceae > Cryptomeria > Cryptomeria japonica. The sequence goes on from NC_081413.1 coordinate 85,411,486, forward strand.
CTGCACATGCTCACAACCCTGCTCTATGCTGACCTTCCACAAAGTATTCTTGAAATGAGACTAATGGTGAAGATGAGGATTGTCAGAATGCCATTTCAATCAACACTTCCCTTGAATATGCCCAAGTGATGCCTTTTTATGAAAACACTACAATCATGTCACCTGCACATACAATCCAACAATAAATTCTTTTATGATGGAACTATAAGCAAAATCATCCATATATAGAACAAAAATAGTTTATAACAATATGTGCTAACATTAGGGTTCGTGGGGACAAGCTGACTGAAATCAAAATCGTCTAGAGAAACAACTTGTTTCTTCCTCTTAGGGGCATTGGAGAACAACCATGGTGGAAAGGAGGAATCATCATCAACACATGTGACTAAAGCTTGACAGGGATCTATTTTCTCTTGAGGAGTAGTAGTCACAATAGGTGATGTCGTGGTAACAACAATAGGAGGATTTTCTAGAGATGACAAATTGGGTCTAAGACTCGTCTTTGTCATGAACTTATCAAATTCATCCAACATGGTAGCCAACACTTTAGATAAATTTGGGAAAGGAGAAAAAATTCTCAATATTGTCATGTAGGGTATCTAAGGTAGACTCACTAGTAACAGTGGAAGAAACATGTACAATTGTACTAGGAGTGACACATTTAACACTAGATTCAAAAGGTTATGATTCCATGGTAGAAACAAGAGTCTGAACCATAGTAGAAGAAGAAAGAGATACCTAGGGTAGAGACTCATGGGACTTATTTGATTATGGTACTCCTTCTTCATCATATTCATCATGCTCTTAATTATTCTCCTGCTCCCCTTCAAGTTGATCAACATCGATGGGCTCTAGTTTAGGATTTTCATCATCCAAATGTTCATCTTGTACTTTAGACTCTCTTGTCCCATAAACATTTGAAGAAGATAGTTCCCCTTGGGTATTTCCTTTGTTAGCCCCAACTCTGAATTTCAACTTTGGAGCCTTCTAAGGAGTGGATGGATCTTGTTTATTCTTTGTTCTAGTTTCTGATCTCCTACCAACAGGTCCATCTATATCATCATCAGAACCAGAAGAAAAGGGTTTCAAATGAATTCCCTCGCTTGAAAGCCATTTACATTAGTATTTATAAGAATACTCTAGAATATGATAGAAGTTGAATCCTTTTGTGACCATTGAATGAGAGGCAGAGGTGTTGATGAAACTTTCTTTTCAACATAGGTAGGGTCTAGTACATTACCATCTTCTTGAAAAATCATCTAGGATATCTACAAGATCAAATTCTCTAATTTGATCAATCGTGAGTCTACAATAATCAAGATTCATGATATCATGCTCTATCCTACAATCAATCCAGATGTCTTCAATGCGGTGCTCATGCACATATGCTTTCTTTAATTTCCTTTGCAATCAAAGTCTCTCCTAGCCTTGAATAATCTCATAGATACTTTCCTCATCTCTTCTTCCATTGCACTGTTCAAGTGTAGTTTGGACCTATGGATCTGATCTATACTAATTATATGTTTTACCCAAGTGTAGTTCAGGTTTGTAGGTCTAAACTACACCTAGTCTTGCTCTTCCAATTCTCAATGTGCAATTTGAGTCTACGAACCCAAAGTACACATTTGATCCACACTTAGCCTTAAGTATAAATTGGTTCTACGAGCCCAAATTACACTAAATGCACACACATGTAGACCTGATTTACACTTGATTTACTAAGATTCAATGAGGGTTTTTGTAACCCTAATGACACCAAATTCAACACAATATATCTTGTTTAGTTCAAATGATCAAGATGGTCGGTGATTGTTCTTCTCAAGTATTGATGATTTCTCTTTGCTACAATTCTATTCTTGTACAAATGAAAAAACCATCTCCAAGCAAGAAGACAATGAAGTTCAAAAAGAAATACTCCTATCCAGTCTTCCCACCATCCTCAGTGGCATCAAAAAATTACAAACACCAAATGATTTTGAAATACAAGCTACTTGACAAAAATACAAATATTTTTTAAAGAAGGATGATTATAATTTCAATCGACGCCTCAGGTTTCATTCTATGTATGCACTTGTACACATGTAGGACTACGTGTGTCCTAAGTCAAATAGGTCTCTACTTTTGACTTAGTCACAATTAGTTGTAACTTTCGCTATTTTTGTGCATCATCCCTCTTCTGTATATATGAGGGATCTCATTGTAATAGGGATCTTTTTTCCATCTTTTTGCTAATATGTTGAAACTCTATAGAATTGAAAAAGCTATCTAAGTCTTTAAGCTTATAGTGTATTCAAGAAAATTTAATCGAAGAACAAAAGAAGTTGCACCCAATCTTTGTCTTGGGCTACTTTATTGTGTGAGGGAATGTTCTTATGCAATTATTGTCTACATTCTTTTAGATTAAATCTTGCATTGTGAAAAGTATTAGAATAGAATATTGAGAACTTTTTTTTATGATATTTAACTGAAAGAGTTTGTATTAAGTGGATAATTAAGTGAAGTATTTGTGTTTTATTGAGTTATCTTGTTAGAGTATAATGCTTTATGATATACTTGGAAGACATTGTGCTTACAATAAAGCAATCATGGGTTACAGTGGTTGATAGGACTTGAGTATTTGAAGGAAAATTTGAGTTCTTTTGTTTACAAAAGGCCCGTCCCTTAAGTCATTTATAGAAGGAGCCAACGAGAGGATTTGTACTCTAACGGACACATTTCTTTCAATTAGTATAGATTATTAAGATTACTGCAAGTTTGATTTATTTTATCGAGAAAAAGAGAAACATGTTATAAAAAGAGAATTTAGTTAATTTGTCATCTTGGATTAGTGTAAAGTTAGTAGGTAGATTTAGAATAGATAGAGATTGTAGTAGAAAGGGGGAGCCTTCCCTTTATAAATAGGATAGATCATATCTTGCCTTATGAGAGGTATTATCTCATGTACTATTGTGAAACTCAAGTTTTGTAAGCCTCCACGAGTTTACAAATTTTTCACAAAACATAATTATCATGTCATAAATTGCATACCTTTGTAAATTTATGTACATGGTGTTCTTTTAAAAACTTGATATGAAACATTTTAATTACAAATTATTAACATGAGTATCTTTTCTTTTGGAAAGTTTATGATAATTTTAGCTTATTGAGTTTGAATTTTTCGATTGGAATACTATATGCAAACGCTCATGTTACATACTAACATTTGTTTAACACACTAGGATCCTGTAAAAATTCATAGTTCTAGTGGTCGTTGGAGCATCACCTTCCCAAACATATTTTTAAAGTAATAGTCTTGCATGCAATCACATTGAACAAAATCAATCTGACTTGCAAAAAAAAAAGAGTTGATTTTTGGTACTCTTAATTCCCTCACTTTGATCATACAACAAGCTCTCTCACTTTGCGTGATATTTTCTTGAAGGTTTTTCATAGTCACCTTCGTGGGATTGTGGAGAACAATAGTATCAAAGCAACAACATTTTTTTTTTTTTTTAGAGCTTCCAAATGATATTATTTTATTTGGTTGTCTCTTGATTTTTTTTATCATTTGATGCTACCATTTGAAAACTCTTGGTGTTAGAAAGCGTACTTATAATTTTTTTGTATTACAATTTATTGTACTTCTATTTTGAATCAATCATATTTTTATTTCTTATTATTATTAAAAAATCTTGGTGTTCGTGGAAGTAGAAATACCAAAACGAAGATTTGACTAAGGTTAGTCCCTTTAACAACCAATCAAAGCATTTTTCTTTTCCTCTCTTGTGTGCAAGTTCATATAGGAAAATAACACCATTTATTGGTGTTATCTTTTCCTCTTGTGTTTTTTCTTTAATATTGGTAGTCCTATGTCATAGTTAGTTTCTTGTCATTTTATTCTTTTAAATATTTTCTTTGTATTGTGAGCTTTATATCTTCATTTGTGTGTATAGGAGCTTGTCTCACATTGTATGACACAATTTGTTTTGAATTCAAGTTTGACGATAGCACAATGTGAGGATGTTTATGCTAGGTGTTGATGTCCATGACCAAGACCTCAACAAAATTATCATAAATTCTCCATGATTAGTATTTTCAAATACTATTGATAATAAATTTTAATTCACTTTAGTTTAAAAAAAAATTCACTAGTTTGTAAGAATTGGACATTTCAAATTATAAATTTGTAATTTGAAGTTTATTTGTTTATTTTAGCTGTCTAACTATAATAACAATATCAATCAAATTATTAATGAATAAAAAGTGAAGAATCATGGGAAGCATTTATAAAGAACCATATAAATTGGAAAACTTGAAGCTAGTGAAATTTATCTAGAAGTTTGAAGAACCTATTGACTCAACTAGATTGATGAAATGTATGCATTTAATGACTTTGCATGTCCAATTGGATACACTTGAATCTTTGCAAAATAAAAATTTTAGATGGTTATTGGATTTTCAATTTAATGGTATATGCATGCTTACTCTAGGCAACAACATTTCTATTAAATCTTGAAGAAAATAAAAGCAAGAATAATAACAAGAAACATGAAACAAATAACCAAAAGAAAAAAACTATTTAGGAAAAAAAGGAAGAATAAATAACCCAAAGGAATAGCTATGAGATACACAATCGTATTATGAGAATACCAAAACAAATGACAAAAAAGAGGTCTTCATTAGCCCCACCCGGTCTTCAATCTCATACAATTGGATTCCTTTGATAATTATTGTGCACACATTAATTGCATGTAGTAGGAGGTCATTTCTTAAATAAGGGTGTGTGTGCCCACTAACCATTGAATAAATATTTATTATGAGATATGACAAGTTGTAAATAATATAAAATTTATTAAATTGTAAATTCATACTTTAGGAAAACAATTTCATCACTTATTATCTTGAGTGCTTGGTCATTGAGTCTCCCTAGGCTTGCATCATTCCCATAATCTAATTGTCTACTTCTCTCCCCCTCCACCTCCAACTCTCTCTACATCTCTCTCAATATACCTCTCTCTACCTACATCCCTCTCCCAATCTCTCTCTGTCCATATCCCTCCCTTAAAATATCTCTATCTCCCTTCGTCCTCCATTTCTACCTCTTTATCTCTCTCAATATTTATCTCCCTCTCCTTCCATCTCTCTCTCTCTCTCTCTCTCTCTCTCTCTCTCTCTCTCTACCTACCTATCTATTTTGACCTCTCTTTCTCTCTTAATATGCCTTTCTCCATCTATCTATCTCTCTATACCTACTTCTCCCTCCCTCTTTATCTATATATATCACCCACCTTTACCTCTACCTCTCCCCTCTCCTTATCTATCTCCCTCGCTAACTCTTTCTATCCATCTCCCTCTTGTTAACAATAAATCTAGGGGATACTAATCAAAGTTTTGAGGCCAAATGACTCTCAATGGCTTAGTTTATACACCAAACTAAATCCTATTAAGAAAAGGGATTTAGATCTAAACATGAGACTAATTAACAAATTGTAAATATTACATCATAAAACATCACAATGGAACCCAAAGTTATTTATATTGTTTATATGATTTCAATACATCATATAAATCCTTGTATATCCTTCTATATATTCATATTATGTCTTCATCTTTATTTTGTATCTCTCTTATATCTCTATTCTATTCTACTCTTTCCTAGTCATTACATCTTATAAAATATTTATATCTAAGGGATAGGCCATGACCCATACATAGTAGCCCTAGTCAACATTCTATATTTCCAATCTTAGGCTCTATAGGCTTGATGAGACAAGATGTGGTATGTTTTACCAAATTGTGTCTAATCACTCGTTTTCCCTACCAGCATCATCCCCCTTTTCAAAACATTGCATTATCCTCATGTCAAATCTACTAGGCTAGAAGAATATCCTTATATATCTCTTTTAGGCTCTCAAAATTGTCATCTCGTTAATTTTTTTCCAAATAAAGTTTTTGAATGTGGACTTGAATTTGTAGCAGTAGCTTTTTTGCTTCTAGGAGTGTGGTCGATATTTGAATTTTCTAAGCCAAGTGTTATGCGTCTTCAAGAATACTATTAATATGTGTCAAATTTAGATTTACCACTTCTCTGAGGTGATGGAAGAGGTGTTGAGTTTTATCTCTCTGAGATTGCATTTTTTGAAACTATCCATGCAATGCTTCTATGTGTGCCAGACATTGTCATCTAAATCTATTAAGGAGTCTTTGATTAATGTTGAGACCTTTGGCCATTGTAAGAAATATAGATACAAACTATTTAAGTTGCCATTGTATTCTTCATCACATTGATTTGGTTGTCCAAGGTTGAGTGTGCAATAACACACTTCTTTTTCTCTTCAACCATTCTTTCTTTGTCGAGCTCTATGCTAATTTGTTGTATCAATGTATCCTTCTACAATGTTGTATCCTTAACAATCTAAACAATCAAAGTTATCAGTTATATCTTCTAACTAATTAGTGCTCTACACATGTTGCTTTAATATATCATCCATAATTGTTTGGTGTAACATACCCACAATTGAAACTTATGTAAAAGTGAGATGATCCCTAAACCAAGTTGTAGTCCCACTAAAGGTAATTTTAATAGTTGTGGTGATTCCATTGGTTGCATCTATTTCTCCTTGGCCAAAAATTCATTTATGGACTACATATAAGAGATTGTGAAAGATGATGGTGTGTTTGACCATGGAGGCAGAGAGGATTGTTATGAAGCAGTTGTCCTATTTTTTGCTTCTTCCTCATGCAACTTTTGACAAGCCCTTGTAGTTTTTTCCCTTATTTCTCCTTGAATTTATTGTGTCCTTTACCTTCTCCACACTAATTTGTCCAATATTTACTTGGATTAAAGCTCCTTTGTCTGAATCTCTATCTCTTATATTTTGTGTTGGTACGATTCTAGGGGCCATTTCTCCAATTTCTAATGCCTTTATTTATTCTTCCTTCATTGCTACTATATCCCTCCACAACTTGAGTTCAATGGTCAGAGAATTGAAAAATATATTTGCTAAATCTTCTTTTGTTTGGTTTGAAGCCATCATATACCTAATAAGTGATTTCTCCACGAGTAATTTGTTGCTTGTTCTCGAATATCTCATCTGAATATTTCATCGTACAATTTATCTTCATCAAATTAATTGGGGAGATTTTGAAACTTTTGTTTGTTCTAGCTCGGGAAGGTGTCCTCTACTACTTCCTCTTCCTCAGTTTCAATTATTTGTGGAGAAAATATTCTTTGTGCTTTCTCTCTTCTTTTGTCTTTTGTTTCTTCTCCACACTCATACGTAGTAAGGCCTCTGATGCTTCTTCTTAGGTGAGGTCTTTTTGTGGAGTTGTAGTAAGAGTTGCCCTCATCCTAGGTTGGCATTTTTCTTTGGTTTTCTCCATATATTATTTTATCTTTCTCTTCCTTACTATGTCCATGAATTCCCAATAAGTGGGGCATCTCTCTATCTCAGGGTCCTTAAGGAGGCTTAATAGATTGGCTACATACAACTCTTATCTCAACATTGGTTACCTCATAAGACAATGGAGCATCCATGAGCATCAGGGTTATATGGCCTCCATCATGGTGTAGTCTTTGTCCACTAGAAAAAAAATAGTATCTATTTACTTCCAAACTATTTCATATGAAAGCCTTTCCATGTCCTACATTTTCGGTTGAAAATATTTAGAGAACCCCAACATGTTGCGATGTATGAAGTGGCATCTTGTACATTCCTAATATGATCTTGAATTTGTGCCACAATCAACCCAGTAGTATTCAATATGTTCCCCACAAATGTTAGTAGTGCGTTCATGAAATAAAATTTCAAACTGTAGTCACATAAATCTGTCCATTTTAATTAAATGAATATTTGCTATTTATTTAATTAAAAATCCACTAGCCATCAATTAATTAATTAATATTTAATTAATTCATCTTCAAACATTCTCCTATTAATTAAATAAATTATTCAATTTATTTTAATTAATTAATTCAACCAAATTCACACTCAATTAAATGAATAAATACTATTTATTCAATTTAATCATCTTTCATTTTTTAAATAAATTAAATATTAAATCATTTACTCCCCCCACTTGCATTTTCCTACATCTCCCACTTGCCCTTCCTAAATTCTTCTAGATTCTTCTAACCCCTTCCTAATGAACCTAATCCATCCCCTAATTATTGTCACATTCCTAAGCAACTTGAAGTCACTTCTCAAAGACTTCAAAGTCTTTGAAAAGCGTTAAATGCTTGGTGTGATCAACAAGTTAACCTCTAAAGTCTTCCAAACCATTAATGGCTCTTACATGACCATTTATGGTTAACCCCTAACTCAACCCTCGTGTGACTTGTGTCTCCTCAAGCATTTATTTCTTTGACCATGGTTACCCCTTTTACCTTTGCACAAGAGTTTATCCATTGGATAAAAGCTTTATTATTTGAATAAAGAATTTATTCACTCAATCCAACCTTGACCTTAACTCCCAAGTTAGCCTTCAGGGCATGTCAAGCATTCATTTCTTATTCCCTCTCCTCTCACCCTTTCTCATATGGACACTTGTCATCTTGGGATTGAGTGGAAAGCCATCACATGGATTGAATATCATTCAATCCAGACCCTTGTTGAGATTAGTCAATCTCAACCATCCATTGCTCCATTTTTCCTATAAATAGAGCCCATTTCTTCATACTCCAGATCCTGAAAACTTGTATGCATCTAAGTTATAGAGAATTCTAGAGAGCATTTAGCATAAATCACTACTATATTGTTATTTTGGCTTAAAATAAATCATTTTAACATCATAGCATCTAATATTAGCTTTTGTTCACATTTGCATAGTATTTTAGAGTAAACATTTCAATCTTGAACCCCCATAAGCATCCATAGTGCAAAAAGCTACTGAGAGCTACACTAATTTGGAACTTGGAGAGGAGAGGAACAAAAGAGAAGGAGCTAAGAGCATGTTAGAAGGCATTTGGAGATGTCTTGTTATATTTACTTTCATAGTTAAATATTTCTTCATGTTTTTAGTGTCTCTTTTGATATGTCTGTTTAGATTAGTTTTTGGTTGATTAACACTAACAATTTCTTGTGTTTTTGGTGTGTTATACGACCATAGGTTTTAGTCTAACCATTGTCCACTTTGCAGAGCATCATTTGGTGAACCCAGCGTGAATCAAAACACCAAAAAATATTTTTTTAACAAAACTAACTTGTTTGATTGTTTAGCTTGACGCACAGGTCACGCTTTGGCGCTTCTGTTCGCGTGTTAGCACTATTGTCTTTTTTGTCTTCTAGTGCTTTTGTTCTTACAATAGCGCTATCGTCAAAGAATTGACGATTTTGCATATCTTTTGGCACTTTTGTGCATTAATTTGAAGGTGTGTTTTTATATTGGCGCTTTTGTATTACTGTAGACATCTTTTCTTTTAGCGCTTTTGTAGTAGTTTAGCGCGTTTGTGTTAAAATAGTGCTTCTATTTTCACACAGACTAGTGCTATTGTAACAAAACGTTGTAAAAAAATGTCATGTAACCGATGAAATAAATTTTCTTAGGCTTGTGGAAGCCCACTATATTTTTAGTTTTTTTCTAACTGTTTGCTTCATGTACAAGTTTTAAAATAACTTTATTTTTTAGCTTAAAAATAAAAAACACTTCTTTTTGGTGCTCTAATATTCACAAAAACAAACTTTATTTCTTGCAAGATAGGCTCACTTCATTTGGTGCTTAAAAATCAACAAAAAAAAATTAATTTCTTGCATCAAACTTAGAATTCGCAATCCACACTTCCATTTTTGGGCAATTAAAAAGAACAATCAATTTGTCTTATTTTGTAAAATGATTTAGTTCATGCATACGTGCTCTTATTTCAGTTGACTGGGATTTCAAATTCTAGTTTGCTCAAACACATTGCTATTGAAGTTAAAAAGAGCATCATGGTTGTTGGAGCAACATCTCCAAATAGATAAAACATCATTGCAATGACAAGTTAAAAAGAACAAGTGTATTTTGTGTTTGGCACACTTGTGCAAAAAAAGTTTGTCGAGTGGTCCTACTTTTAACACACACTATCCTCTCCCTTGGCTTTCGTGGTCCTAGGTGCAAGAGAAAAGTGTTAGTAACACTCAAGTTTTATCTTTTTAAGAGAGGTCTACCAAGAGACACATCACTCTTGGGAATGACCTCGCGCGGTAAATCCTTCGAGCTGCTATAGAAATCAGGTGAGAGCGAAAGTTGTAGCCTTGGGTATAGTTGTTCCTATAGTGTAACTTGCTAAAATGACAGATGGGCCCCACCACAAGTTACAAGGCTCTTAAGTGAGTCACTATAGAATGAACTTATGTCCAAAAAATTCAAACATTACTAAAACACTTTTAAGTAGTAGCCCACCCATTCTATTGATTGAGGATATTTGTGATACAATTCAGTGCAAGAGCATAGATGGTTTTGCTCCCAAGATACTCACCATACATATTTCCTTGAGTAGAAACATAGCTTTTTGAAAAGTCACTTGTGGCTTGATGAAAGTGATGACTCCCCCATCATAGGGATCATCTATTTGTTATACTCATGCAAGACTTAGTATATCACATCCTTACCTGCCACGACGAGATTCATAAGGTATGTAGTACCAAAGTCGAAGAAATATCAAGATGTGGGTTGAATTTATCGCAACTGGCCATTTGACCTTAGGGATAAAAAGTGTTTGAAGTGTTTTCATTTTTGAGTCAAGACTAGTGCAAATCGAGCCGACTTCACACTTTGGAAAACACCTAAAAATAAACTTAAAGGAAAAGGGTCATAAAAAGTCCAAGGATTGGGTTGATCTAGACCCATACCTATTTGTGCCTTTTGAGGCGACATTCTTGTGTTTGTGTGCTTGCTTTGTTTTCTTGTCAAAGAAAGATAAAAAATCAATTCCAAGAACAACTATTCATCCTACATAAACATTTTCAAAAAACCAACAAAAGATCAAAAACAAAGAGCAAAAGTATCAAAATATATGACCATTCTTCACATCTTGAGAAAGAAGAATCTTCATCAACACATCAACTTGAAGAAAAGATCATTGAGCTCAAAGGCTCTTATCAAAAGGAGGAAATTCTTCTATCTTAATAGACAAATATTCGTCTCTCATAGAGCCTTCTTACGTCACATGCATCTTTATCTTCAAGGGAAATCAAACGAATTTGATCCAGAGTCATTAAACCACAAAGCTTTTACACAATATCTAGCTTTGAGTTATCACAAAAACAAGGGAGGCAAGATCAATCCCAACTTCTTTCCAGACATTTGCATCACATATAACGTAGCTCGAGAAGAACCACCAACTCCCGAAAGAGAAGAGGAAGAATTTGTCCCATATGTGACACAAAACTTTTATTGAAGTTAAACGTTTCATCCATTATCGTATCCATATCTCATCAACTCCATTCCAACTCTCAAAACACCCAAAGGATTTTGTCCTAAGTTCTATTCTAATATTGCTTGAATCAAATACAAAACATCACTTTTTAGAGTGTCTCTACATCTAGGATAAACTTGTCCTAAGAGACATTTCTATGCAGGTTAAAACTAGTCCATGAGTGAATCCTCTCATTACTAGGTCATTGAGTCTGTAACACATCTCATATTCCTCTAAACCTTATCACATCAAACCTTATAAAAAACAACAAGCAAATCAAGAAGAAAACTTTGGTCACATCTACCTTTAAGTGCTAGAGATCCATATGCAACACACCACACCAACCATAAATCTCTCATTTCATCAACAACTCATCATCATTTTCACCCAACTTCAACAAAAACTTATAAACAAAATAGCTCATACCAGATCACGATCTAGACAACAAGAAATTGAAGAGGAAGAGGAAGAAAATATCAATGAGTTCCAAGAAGCCCTTGGAGGAAATGTAAATGATGAAAATTCAAGCACTCCTACTCTTGCGGCAATAGAAAGGGCGCAACACAACCCTCTCTTCAAAAGACGTTTTGATGAGACACTCAAGAGTAATGTTGATGCTCACTTTTTAATACTTGCTCAAGAAGGGGCTAAACTACCCTCTAACTTTGATGTTGCACAACTAAGACAAGCATCAAAATGCCAAAGTTGTAATGAGGATGAAAGAGGTCGAGAACACATTAGATACAACTTTCATCAAGGTAATCCCGCACCTCCTCCTCCTCCAAATGAAATAGACATGTTGCGGCAACAAGTCAAAAATCTCGCCCAACAACTTCATAGTGGTATAAAAACCAATCAATTTTCACTCAATGACATTTGTCCCTATCCCTTTGATAGGAATCTTCATATGCCACCTTTTCCGCGAGGGTTTCAAACACCCAAGTTCAAAAAGTATAGAGGAAAAGGAGATCCTTGTGATCATGTGAGAGAATTCCATTCAGCTTGCCTCGAAGTGGCATACGAGGATAGATACCTAATGCGCCTATTTCCCCAAAGCTTGGGAGGAACAACCACATCATGGTTTTGCCGATTACTAGGTGGCATTAGGACATTTGAAGAGTCAGTCCAAAAATTCTTGGCACATTACTCACACAACATTGAATGTGATATCACCATGTCTGATCTATGTAACACTAAACAAAAATCGGGTGAGCTATTTTCAATCTTTCTGCAATGATGGCGTCAAATGTCTAGCAGACGTTCTCTTCAATTTCCTGAACAAGAACTAGTGGAAATATTTATTTCCAACTTAAATGACGAAATGGAATTTCACCTCGACATAAAAGACACAGACTCTTTCAATGACATGATCACCAAAGGCTTAAAATGTGAGCGGGCTCTCATCAAACAAGGGCTTATCAAGATATATAATGAGCCAAAGGATAGCCCTCGCCCACACTTGAATAGTGAAAAACCAAACTTCTGGAACAAAAACAAAAATGTCGTCAATGATGAAGTTGTCGATGCAAGAACTATCAAAAGTGCACAACCTGTAGTTCGATTTGCAAGACAAAATCCCCCACCTAAGACTAACACAGTTGCTCCTCCAAATCAAGGCCGCATCACATCTCAAGATGAACCCAGACAGCGTCAACAAAAACCAAAGTGAACATACACTCCCCTAGGGGAACCCATCAAAACAGTGTTACGACAGTTGGTTTCTCAAAATCTGGTAACTTTACCCAAAACATCAAATTATGAACCTCAAGTCAAACCTTCATGGTGGAAGGATACTGAACATTGCGATTTCCGTCAAGGGAAAGGATACAAGACAAGCAATTGTTACAGATTGAAAGATCTTATTCAAGATCTTATTGATTGAGGTGAAATCAAAATCGAAGGACATGACCCAAAGACAACAAACAATGATCATCTCATGTTTAAAAATCCACTTCCATCACAAGATCAGAGGGGTCGTTCCACTTCAGGGCGAAACACAGATACCACCAATTATATGCAAGCCGCATATAATTACACTATGAATCACCTATATGATACCAGTGAACATATTGTTTTTGGTATTACAGTAAGAAAGTTTGTTAATATTCAATAAGGATATTGAGAAGGTTGTTGAAGATTATTGATATAACTGAAGAAGGATGATAACTATCTTTATAACATTATTTTGTCATTGATGTCAAGAAATTGATTATCTGATTCAGTATGATGTTGTCATATCTTGAGAAGATTGATTAGAAGAGAATTAAGATGTCGGTAAAAGACACAGAAAGAATGTGATGAATAAAGAGGAGGAATAAGTTATTCAATGGGCAACTATTACCAAGTTAGACAATGATAAGATCATGATGTTTAGATTGTTTTGATATCCTACATATGTTGTTGATTGTAAGGTTAATACTATACTATGTCACCGAGCAAGGAACCTAGTCGATAAACCCTAAGGTTATCGATATCGATTAATGAAGGCGAAATGTCTACCGAGTAAAGTTTAGTATTTACCGAGTTGCAACCGAGTTATGACAGTGCACATTGGATGGATAAAAGCATTATTTAATGAAGGACAATGATTAGTTGGAGATGTATAAATGATTGGTATGTCGTGCATGAAGTTTGTTAAGGATCTATGGCAAAGAAAAATTGACAGGAAGATCTTCAGCACAGATTGAACCACATTAACCTTGTGCAAGTTCCAAGAGAGGACTACAAGTCCCAAGGCAACATAAAACATTTTCAGATTCGAAGGATACATTGAACCTAGTCAAGTTTGAAGATCTGATGGCTAAGATTGATGATGGGAAATATGATCAAGGATATTTAGTGGTTAGCAATTGTTTATAAATAAGGAATTGTTAATAAACAATGTATGCGGGCAAGTGTAAGCACATGAATGCTACATAGTGATTACCGAGCATAGAAGCTTGAAGACCTGTTTGAATAACAGAGTAGAGAGCCCAGCAGAAGACTAGATAAGTCTTATAAATAAATTGTTTTGAGCAAATAAGAATCTGCTTTAGCATTTTAGATGTGAAGTTGCAGATTGATTTTTATTACTGCTATTTTGTAAGTGACAAAAAATCTCTTAACTCAGTGGACTTAATAGTCTTATTTGTAAACCCTCTAGCAAGGTAACATTCTAAGTGAGTGTTTGAAATCCTTTAACAAGGTCACTTCTAACAAAGTGAAGATCCCAACAGATCTGAGGGAAATCCCTTAACCGGGTCACATCTACAAATGTGTTTGTAATCTTTAATAGGATTTGCTTTTAACCGAGCATACTCTAGAAGAGTATATTTCTTAGTGGGTCCGAAATCCCACAGTGGTATTTCCCTATTTGGGTTTCCACATTAAATCTGGTGTTATGAGTGTTATAATAATTATGTGTTCATAAGTTTTCATGTTTTGTAGTTTTTGGTTAAGTTGCTGAAGTATAAGTTACCGAGGTTGAATCTGTTGACTTTATGGAAGTTTAAGTTTGTATGATTCACCCCCCCCCCCCTCTCATCTTGTTGGCTATTGGCATTTGTACTTTACATTTAGTATCAGAACTAACAATTGGTATCAGAGATTTGGACTCTGAAAGAAAAAGTTTAAAGGTACTTGAGGCAAAGATCCGAAGATGTATAAAAGGGATGCATTGAAGCTGAACAAGTCAAGTTTCTCCACATGGTAGAAAAGGATGAAGCTGCATTTATCAGGAATTGGAGAATATGCAACATATTATCTGGAGAATGATTACATTGCACTGAGCACCAACCCTATGACCTTGGAAGAGATTAAGGCAAAGCAAGAATATATTCAAGCTATGATTGAGATAACATCAACATTGACCGACTCAGAGTTTAATGATCTAGAAGGCTGTAATGATACAAAAGCAATGTGGACTAAGCTCATATCTGTGTATGGAGGTGATGAACATGTTCAAAGAGCAAAAGTAGCTAGTCTAAGAGGACAACTTTAATCCATGAGGATGAATGAAGGTGAGAACATAACCCAATACAGTACAAGACTAAAGGAGATTGTCAATCAAATTAAAGGAGCAGGTGGAACTATTGAAGAAAAGGATATAACAAGTAAGTTGTTGAGAACCCTTCTACCAGCTTATGCTATTCGAGTCTCTGCAATCAATGAATTGAGGTATGTACCTAACATATCAGTTTCTTTGGATGCTACTATTGGTAAGCTACATGCATTTGAGTTAAGTAATTTTGATAACAGTGGGTCTTAGGTAAATAAAGTAGAATCTGCATTCAGTTCTTTTCATGTTGGTGAATATGATGATTACAATGATAAAATGAGTAAGTACTCTGAAGAAAAGGAGCAGGTGGAACTATTGAAGAAAATGATATAACAAGTAAGTTGTTGAGAACCCTTCTACCAGCTTATGCTATTTGAGTCTCTGCAATCAATGAATTGAGGTATGTACATAACATATCAGTTTCTTTGGATGCTACTATTGGTAAGCTACATGCATTTGAGTTAAGTAATTTTGATAACAGTGGGTCTTAGGTAAATAAAGTAGAATTTGCATTCAGTTCTTTTCATATTGGTGAATATGATGATTACAATGATAAAATGAGTAAGTATTCTGAAGGGGATCACAGTGGAGCAAGTGAAAGATTTCGCATGAACATGGAAAAAGTGCACAAATTGTATGAGGAAATCAAGAAGCAAGAAGAATTTGAAGCATTATTAGCTAGAAGGTTACCAAGAGGAAAAGGTAAGTATAAAGGAAAGCTACCTTTAAAATGTTTCAATTGTGATAAAATAGGACATATGGCTTCTAACTGCCCTGACAAAGAATCTAGTGAAAAAAGAGATTACCGAGATAACAGGCAGAAAGATAACCAATACAGAGGACACCAAGACTTCAGAAAGAGAGATAGAAACACATGTCTAGTAGCAGATGAGGAATCCAACGATGACAAATCTGATGAAACTGATACTGAGGAATTTGTTTATGTGGCTATTAGAGATGGATCTGATGAAGAAAGGTATGAAGAAAAAACCCTAATATCTCACATAAATAATAATGATTCTTGGATCATAGACAGTGGATGCTCACATCATATGACAGGTGATAAACACAAGTTTGTTAAATTAGAAGACTATGATGGAGGCTATGTAAGATTTGGTAATGATGCACCATGTCTGGTGAAAGGTAAAAGATCTATAACACTTCTTGACAATGCTAAATGTGATGATGTATACTAGGTTGAAGGTTTGAAATACAATTTGTTGAGTGTAGCACAGCTAAACAATACAGGATACCAAATAGAATTTTAGAAAGGAATTGTCAAAGTTCATGAAAAACATGGAAAGTTAGCTGCTACTGGGACACAAACAAAAGGTAATACATTTCATCTTGACTCAACTCGGAACAAGTGTCTTTATGCAAAGATAGATGAAACCTGGTTATGGCATAAAAGGTTTTGTCATGTAAATTTTGATAATTTGATCAAAATAAGTAAGAAGCACTGAGTAAGAGGTCTACCGAGTCTTGAAAAATCTGAGAATGCTATGTGCCGAGGATGCCAGATGGGTAAGATGACAAGATCAAGTTTTACAAGTAAGTCCTACACTTCTAAAGGAATTTTAGATCTAGTACACACTGATCTTTGTGGTCCTATGAAAGTTCAAAGTTATTATGGTGATAAATATTTCATATTATTTGTGGATGATTATTCAAGGATGATGTCAGTTATGTTTTTAAAAGAAAAATCAGAAGCTTTTCAAATGTTTAAATGGTACAAGGCAAGAGTTGAAAATGAAACAGGAAGACAACTGAAATGTCTTAGATCTGATAAAGGAGGAGAATTCACTTTTGATGAATTTAACTTATTTTGCAATGATCATGGTATAAAGAGGCAAGTATCTGCACCGAGAACACCTCAGCAAAATGGGATATCCGAGAGAAGAAACAAATCAATTGTGGATTGTGCAAGAACCCTGATGATAGAAAAGAGGGTACCTCAAACATTTTGGAGAGAAGCAATCAGCACTGCAGTTTACACCCTGAACCGAGTTCAATTGAAGAAAGGAACTATGAAGACACCATATGAGATCTGGTATGACAAGAAACCTAATCTAAGTTACTTTAAAATCTTTGGAAGTAGATGCTATGTTCACAAAGATGATAGAAATAGAAAGTTTGATCAGAAAAGTGAAGAAGGAACATTTCTTGGTTATTTTTCTAGAAGTAAAGCATTTAAATGTCTGATCAAATCATCTAACAAAATAGTGGAAAGTGCAAATGTGAAAATTGATGAATTTGCAGAAAGAAATGATGAAGGAAATTCCAAAGAACTAGAAAATTATGAAGAATTTGTTTATGTTCAACCGAGAAGTCCTACCGAGAAAGCTGTTGAAGAAAATGAAGATAATGTCTAGTTACCGAGTGATGAAGAAGATCATACAAAACCTACCAAGCCTATATTAGCCAAATATGTCAAAAGACATCATGCATCAAGTTAGATTATAGGAGATAAAGATGATCCAGTGATGGCAAGAAACAAACTGAGATAGAACACATGTCTGATTTCTGAATTTGAATCGAGAATAGTGAAAGAGGCATTTAACAGTGAAGATTGGGTAAATGCTATGACAGAAGAGATTGATCAAATCAAGAAGAATGACACATGGACACTGATCCCAAGACCAAAGGACAAAAATGTAATCGGTACTAAGTGGATTTTCATAAACAAGCTAAATGAAAAAGGTGAGGTCATTCGCAACAAAGCAAGACTAGTTTGCAAAGGTTATGCTCAAGAAGAAGAAATAGATTATGGTGAGACTTTTGCACTTGTGGCTATACTTGAGGGAGTAAGAACATTGTTGGCATATGCTGCTTTAAAAAATTTCAAGGTATATCAAATGGATGTTAAATCTGCATTTTTGAATGGTATACTAGAAAAAGTTTTCATTGAACAACTTGAAGGATTTGTTGAAGACAGGAGTAAAAATTAGGTATGCAAACTGAACAAAGCCTTATATGGTCTGAAACAAGCACCTAGAGTATGGTATGAAAGACTGCACTCTTATTTAATCAAGATTGGTTTTATAAGGACAAGTGAAAACAACAATACGTACATGAAGAAAGATGAGGACAGCGGAATACTGATCTCAACCATATTTGTTGATGACATTATATTTTGTGGTAATGACTCTTTATGCAAGAACTTTGGAAATGAAATGTGCAAATAATTTGAGATGTCACTAATCGGTGAGATAAAATATTTTATAGGTTTACAGATACTACAAATGAAAGATGAGATTTTCATTACTCAATCCAAGTACATAAATGAAATCTTGAAGAAATTTGGAATGGAGGATTCTAAACAAGTAAGTACTCCTATGACTACTAACTGTAAATTATCAAAGAATGATGAATCTGCATCTGTTGATGAGACACTTTACTGATCTATGATTGGAAAATTGCAATATGTTGTGCATAGTAGACCGGATATAGCACATGCAGTAGGTATTGTAGCAAGATTCTCTGCAAATCCCAAGGAAACCCATATGACAACAATCAAGAGAATTTTCAGATACCTGAGAGGCACTGAAGATTATGGCTTAGTATATGAAAAGAGGAATAATTTTGATTTAAAAGTTTATACTGATATTGATTGGGTAGGCAACATAGATGATAGGAAAAGCACAAGTGGTGGAGCTTTCTTTTTGGAAAAAAGACTAGTAAGTTGGCTTAGCAAGAAACAAGGATGTATTTCTCAGTCTACAACAGAAGCTGTATATGTTGCTGTAGCATTGAATTGTACCAATATATCATGGATCAAACAACTGTTGGAAGGTATAAATGAGAAAGTTACCAAGCCAGTAACTATATTTTGTGATAATACTAGTGCCATTAACATTTCAAAGAATCCAGTAATGCACTCTAAGACAAAGCATATATCTATAAAGTATCATTATCTCAGAGAAGAAGTTCAAGAGAAGAAAGTTGTGCTGAAATATATCAGTTTAAAGGAGCAATTAGCATATATCTTCACAAAGCCATTGCCAAGGGACACTTTTGAGTATCTCAGAAGCAAGTTAGGGGTACTAAGTTCGGTGAAAGCATCAATTAGATGAATCTACATAATATTGTGTGGATTGATGTTGATTTACACACGTTAGAAGGTTTTTCTAAAGGTGTGCAAGAAAACGTGAATAGAGACAAGTTGATCTAACCGAGATTGAGATGTTACACAGCAAGGCAAATCACTAAACAGAGGAAGAAATCATGATTTAGTTCTTTTACTTTTTGGCATTGTTGTCAAAGGGGGAGAAGACTATAAATGGTTGGAAGACCAAATAGTTGACTGAATGATGGAAATAATAGAATACTAATGACAGGGGGAGATTACTGTAACACGGAATAGACTAAATGCAAGTCAACAACTCAGAAGCCTAATGAAAAAGGGAGAAGACTTCAGAAGATTTTAACAGCTCAAGGATAAATGAAGAAGTCTAACAGCAATCTAAATCCAAATCAATTTGAATATCTTGTTGGTATTACCATTTAATTGTTGGTTTTGTCATCAATGCCAAAGGGGGAGATTGTTGGCATTACAGTAAGAAAGATTGTTGATCTTCAATAAGGATATTGAGAAGGTTGTTGAAGATTATTGATATAACTGAAGAAGGGTGATAACTATCTTTATAACATTATTTTGTCATTGATGTCAATAAATTGATTATTTGACTCAGTATGATGTTGTCATATCTTGAGAAGATTGATTAGAAGAGAATTAAGATGTCGGTAAAAGACACAGAAAGAATGTGATGAATAAAGAGGAGGAATAAGTTATTCAATGGGCAACTATTATCGAGTTAGAGAATGATGAGATCATGATGTTTAGATTGTTTTGATATCCTACATATGTTGTTGATTTTAAGGTTAATACTATACTATGTCACCGAGCAAGGAACCTAGTCGGTAAACCCTAAGGTTATCGATATCGGTTAATGAAGGCGAAATGTCTACCGAGTAAAGTTTAGTATTTACTGAGTTGCAACCGAGTTATGACAGTGCACATTGGATGGATAAAAGCATTATTTAATGAAGGACAATGATTAGCTAGAGATGTACAAAATGATTGGTATGCTGTGCATGAAGTTTGTTAAGGATCTTTGGCAAAGGAAAATCGACAGGAAGATCTACAGTGTAGATTGAACCACATTAACCTTGTGCAAGTTCCAAGAGAGGACTACAAGTCCCAAGGCAAGGTAAAACATTTTCAGATCGGAAGGATACATTGAACCTGGTCAAGTTTGAAGATCTGATGGCTAAGATTGATCATGGGAAATGTGATCAAGGAGATTTAGCGGTTAGCAATTGTTTATAAATAAGGAATTGTTAATAAACAATGTATGCCAGCAAGTGTAAGCATAGGAATGCTACATAGTGATTACCGAGCACAGAAGCTTGAAGACCTGTTTGAATAATGGATAATACATGACTAGGCTTTCAAAAGGAGATCCTTCCTAAGCTCAGATTCAAAGGAAAACCTAGCCAACCACTATATCAGCCTATTACAAAGAGGTCACCTTTGATTATAAAAGCAGCATCAAACGCCATGGCAACTGGCCCATCGAGGCTAAAAATCCCAACAAAACCATCTACAACACCCTTCATCCCACCAATCAAACCAGCAATCCCATCAGCAACAACAATAACATCAATAACACCATTACCAGCAGCAACTGTATCAGAACCCACAACAGTATCTACGACCCCAGCAGTTCCAGCAGAAGCAGCAAAGTCAACACTACCGATACTCCCCGTATCGGATTCATTGATCCCATAATCCTTCCTGCAGTACCAATCATTTCATCTACGAAACCAGTCACACCTGTAGTGTTTAACTCAAAGGACATCCCAGTATGGTATAGTAATTGGATACTGAAAGTGACTCAGAGACCGACTCACATGAATGAGAATTTGATTCCATCCAGCTTAATACTTCGGATGAGGAAGACACATCACTACCTCCACCCCACAATGACATCCCTATTTACGGAGAAGCACAGATAAAGACCTCTTGGGTTCCTAAACCGGAAACTTCTTCCACAGACCTTACGTCCCATCCTACACTTGATTCTGACAGGGAGAGTACCATCAACGACCTTCACCACAATGTCTTAACCCTCACTGACACATCTCACAAACTTAACCTAATCGATAAGGTAATGCCCATTATCCATCCTGAACTCATCGAATGGAACCAACCTAATCCCCCATGTCTTGACCTTTTCCAAAATGATGAGGTGATCATTGACTTTATGGAACTACGGGATAACATACCAAGCGGGGATCATAAAGTAGGATTCGCCATTGAACTTAATAGGGCAACATACTTTGGGGTAGATGCCAAACCTTTCAGCTGCAAAAATATAACAATAAAACATGGATCTTCCAATGAAAACCACACTATGGCACTGTTTGATCCCACAAAAGTAAAAAGAAAGAGCATATCCAATGGTGAAAACCTCTCTGAGGCATCGGAGGATGAAAGGTTTGACATTCTCCCTTCTAGCACACAGCAGGAACGATAAAAAATTCTCATTGAGGAAATAAAAGAATACAATGTGGGGACTCCTAAAATGCCTCACCACATACATCTGGCATCTCTTTTAACTCTAGAGGAATAACCTAAGTTTGTAGAGTTCTTCCAGAAGCGTCAGATCAACTTTGCATGGTCATATGCAGACATGTCTGGTCTTGATCCGGATTTAGTCATGCATCACCTCATCGTAGCAGAAGGAGCCAAGCTTGTCAAGAAAAAGCTTCGCAAGATGCATCCTCAGATTGCAGTACTAGTCAAAGCAGAACTTAAGAAACTCCTGGATGTTGGTTTCATTCTATCAATTGATTATGCAGATTGGATCTTCAATATTGTGCCTGTCAGCAAACCAAATGGGGGCATCTGTATCTGTACTGACTTCAGAGATCTGAACAAAGCATGTCCTAAAGATGACTTCCCCCTACCAAACATCGACATCATAGTAGACCTAACAATAGGAGATGCCATGCTTTCACTCATGGATGGTTTTTCAGGATACAATCAGATAAAGATCACACTAGAGGATCAACATAAGACAACCTTCACATGTCCATGGGGCACATACTACTGGAATGTAATGCCTTTTGGTCTCAAGAATGCAAGAGTGACCTATCAACAAGCAATAGCCACCACTTCCATGACATGATGCATACCATAATGGAAGATTATGTTGATGACTTACTGGCAAAATCACTCACAAGAGAAGGTCATCTAGACATATTGGAGAAAATCTTTGATAGACTAGAACAATATCATGTTCGGCTCAACCAAAGAAATGTGTCTTTGGAGTAACCTCAAGGAAGCTTCTAGGATACATTGTCTCAAGCAAAGGCATTGAAGTCGATCCAGCAAAGGTCAAAGCAATCATGGACATGTCACCTCCAAAGAACATCAGCTAGCTAAGGACACTACAAGGGCGGCTTCAATCTATCCGAAGATTCATTGCACAACTGGCAGATAAGTGTCACCCCTTTACACACCTGCTACATAAGAACATCCATTTTCAATGGGATGCCAGATGCCAGCAAACATTCCAAATGCTTAAAGACTGTCTCATGAATACACCATTGTTGGTCCCACTAGATCCGAGTAGACCTTTATTACTCTATATTTCAGCAACTAATACGGCATTAGGTGTACTACTGGCACAACATAATGCAAAAGGGAAAGAGTGTGTTGTTTACTACATCTCTCGCACATTGGTTGGCTACGAACTCAATTACACCCTTATTGAGCGAGCTTGCCTAGTAGTAATTTTGGCAGCCACTAAACTGAGGCACTATCTGTTGACACATAAAGTACAGCTCATTGCAAAGATCGATCCACTCAAATACTTACTCAGCAAAGTAGCATTGACAGGCCGCTTGGCCAAATGGGTGATGATTCTAAGTTAATTTGACATCAAGTATGTGGACCGTAAGGCTATCAAAGGACAAGTTATTGCAGATCAATTGGCCGATGCACCACTCATAGGCGATCATCCCCTCATTTCCAATTTTCTAGATGAAGAGATATTCATGATCATGGCAACACAACCATGGAAACTGTACTTTGATGGTTCATACACTAGGCATGGCTCGGGAGCAGGCATTGTGTTTATCACACCTCAAGGTGACAACATCCCGAAATCTTACAGACTCACATTTCCATGCACCAACAACATAGCAGAGTATGAGACCTTGATCACAAGACTCAGGCTAGCCATACAATGGAAATTACAAGAACTACAAGTATATGGCGACTCCTAATTGGTCATTCGATAAGCAAATGATGAATATCAGACTAAAGATGACAAACTCATTCCATACAAACAAATGGTGGACAAATTAAAGGAATCATTTACTACTATCATCTTTGAGCAGATACCAAGAGATCAGAATCGAGCTGCTGACGCTATGGCTACCATTGCATCTCTCCTAGATCTTCCACAGAATTCAACACACTACGAGTTCCTGGTAGAACAACTTTGGATCCCCGCTTATGATATCCCCGAATCCGAGATGATATGTCGCCTTATCGGTTCTAAATCCCCATGGTACGGTGAGTTCTATACCTACCTCCTCAATCACATACTTCCTCCTAACCAATCGAATAACCAACGTAAAACCTTCATTCGCCAAACCGCTTGATATACCATTATTGCTGAAACCCTATACCGACGCAGTCTTGATGGCACTCTCCTTCAATGTCTGGAACACGATGAGATAACAAAGGTCTTGGAAGAGGTACATGAAAGAATTTGAGGAACTCATGCAAGCAATCCCTCACTAGCCAAGAAACTCCTGCGCATTGGATACTATTGGCCATCTATGGAAAAAGACTCCTACTACTTTGTTAGAAAGTGCAAGAAATGCCAAGTTCATGGAGACCTGATACATGCACCAGCACAGGAATTGCAACCAATCACAACACCATGGCCTTTTTGTCAATGGGGCCTTGACCTTGTGGGTAAAATCCATCCATCTTCATCTAATGACCACAAATTCATTATTACCGCCACCGAGTACTTCACAAAGTGGATCAAAGTTGTTCCACTTACCCAAGTCACCGACAAGAAGATCACCTCATTCATCCTCAATTACATCATCTGTTGGTATGGTGTACCCATGTCCATCATCACAGATAACAGTCTTCCTTTCAAGAATCAAGATGTTCGTGAGCTCTATGAGAAATTTCACATCCAACACCGCTTTTCCACTACCTATTACCCACAAGGCAATGGTCAGGCCAAAGCATCAAACAAAAACATATTAAAAATCCTAAAGAAGACAATCAATGATGTTGGTCATGATTTGCACGTTCAATTAAATCCAACACTATGGGCATACCGCACTAGCATTCGAACCCCTATAGGCGCAACTCCCTACTCACTAGTCTATGGCGCAGAAGCTATCTTACCTATCGAGGTCGAGATACCATCTCTATGAGTTTCCTTTCACAATCTCATCGATGATGAAGCATACAGAGTATCACGTCTCTAAGATTTAGAGCTACTTGATGAGAAACGACAAGCTACATACAATCACCTCAAATCCTATCAACAACGCATGAGCAAGAGCTATTATCATCGAGTTAGACCTCGTACATTTGAGGTAGGTGATCTTGTTCTTCGAGAGAATCCTCGTAACCAACCAAACCAAGAACATCAAGGAAAGTTTGAATCAAATTGGTTGGGTCCATATGTTATCACTGTTGTATTTGGGTTCGGGGCATATCAGTTGGCTACTTGAGAAGGAGAACCGCTAGTAGATCCAATCAACAACATGCACCTCAAAAGATTTTATACATAAAGTTGCCCAGAGCATTAGGTTCCTATGCATATCGACAAAAACACCAAAAACATTTAGTTAAATGTCCTAAAGAAAATACAAAAACATCAAAAAAAGTGAAGAAAAATAATGCATCCAAACGGTGAACAACCACTCCGGTGGCACCTTGGGTAAGTGCGATGGTGAAAACTTGGCAAATAGGCGCCACTCATAAAAGGCTATGGCTCCATTGTCTTTCAGAATTGTTGTGATCACATTCATTACATGCACACATCCATCCGCCCAAACCATGGCTTGTTATTGATCTGCAATCAAGAAAGTACTTCATGCGTCTTGTATCCCGTTTTTAAATAGTCATGTCTAGAAACTGTGGGCAATGCCTTTAACCTATTTGATGGAAGTAGGTACTACATTGTTTTGTGATTCACTGAGTACTTCATTTCAAAACTCTCAAAAAATCCAAAAACATTCAAAACAATCATCAAAATCGAAAAACATTGGAAAATCGTCTCACAAAATCCAAAAACATTGGAAAATCGTCTCACAAAATCTAAAAACATTGGAAAATTATCTCACAAAATACCAAAAACATTGGAAAACAATCATCAAAATCCAATAACATTCAAAAAAATCACAAAATCCAAAAACATCAAAAATCAATCAAAAACATGACAACACCTTATACATACGTTTTTCAAAGCAGATACCAAACAAACACTGTGAAATACTCCAACGATGACCACTTATCACATTTAACCAAACAATCAACATCAATGTTCAAACTGTCTTCAACAAGGATGCATCCTTTCTTACCAAAACAAACACAAAATGACATTTTCTTTGACAAGAAAATTCTGTTTAACCTATCAAATACTTGGTTGATTTGTGGGTTATTTATTCATATCAGGTTCCTACAACATTGTTTGTGTATCTTCTATGCATTATTCCGATGAAGTACTGGGTCATGTCCTAATAGTGTCTACGTGGGAAGTTCACTAAGCTACATGATCATAGGCAAAATACAGTCATAGATCACTATGGCTTGCTAACTACAACATATACCTCGACCATATGAGCATGAACCATTACCAAGGATCCATATTATTTATTCTTTATATATGTTGTTTGCTTACAGGTACAATGCTCTTTCTTTGGTTCCTCCTACCTCATCCAAATTGGTTTATCTTTGATTACGGTATGAACTTGTCTCGGGATATGATCGGCAAAAGATCAAGGAGGACGTTCCAAGTCATACATGAAAGGAGATAATCCTTATCTGTTCCGCAAGCAATACTTAGGTCAACTTGATCCATTATATCAAGTTGCTTGTATTAACTTGCTATATCAAAATTCATGTAAGGAATACTCAAGTCATCTTGAATCATTATGTCAAGTTGCTTGTATTTTCTTACAACATTTTAAAAGCTCAATGATGAAAAATAAAGCACTATGGATTGTCATTCCATCTCATCTGTATATATTGCATTCTGTTGCATTCCACCCAATCATACATTCATAATAGCTGCATATCATGCATACATAGTCATAACAAGACATACTCTATTTTACTCATCTTCTTCCATAGGACTCGGTCCTAGGTCCTCCATATCTTCTATCTAACATTGAATCCCCCCCTCACCCTGCCTATCTTGGTCATCATCATAATCCCTTCATCGTTTCCCTTCAACCCAATCAAGCCACGTTCATCACCATCCATCTCTAAACAAGACAAACTGTTTTTCCCATCCTAAGTCAACCCAATCAAGCAAGTTACTCTGTCTACATAGGCACATTGACTCACACACACCTAGACTATCAACAGATACTCTGATCAAGTATCTTCGGGTCTCAACAGGTAATCGATTATGACAAACCTTGACTACAATAGACATTTATCATAATGACCTAGTCTCAACGGGGCTGCTATGATTCACCACAACCATCCATCACATGCACACACTATCAATTGATCAACCAATCAAACACAATCCAAGAGACAATTACACCAATTGTCTAAGTCTCAACGAGTATTTTTCTTCATATACCTTGACTTCATCGGGCAATTATATCAATTTTCTAAGTCACATCAGGTCACTTTGATTCACTTACTCAGACTTTATCATGTCCAAGCAACCAACTGACATCAACTATCACGCTTTGACTCGATCGGGGCAATTCAACCAATTGCACCAGATTGTTCAACCAATTTTGATCAATTATATAGCATCACTCGAAAACCACACACTACATCTACTCTGTATCTCTTCCATGACCTAAAGGTACTCACATGCTTGTTGTTTCTCTGTTTCACTCCGTTTTCTCCCATTCTTTCCCCGTTATTGCTAATTTCTTCTATTCTACCTCCCCTCCACTTCTCATTCGCTTTCGAAAGATTGCCTGATTTTTTGAAATTTTTCTACCTATCTCTCAAGGGGGCATACCACCCATTAAATTAACATTTTATGGGGCATTTATTCACACCTATGTTTCTTTCTTTGAAACGGCGCGATAAACTACACCGTCTCAAAGAGGGGCAAATGTAGTCACATAAATCTGTCCATTTTAATTAAATGAATATTTGCTATTTATTTAATAAAAAATCTACTAGCCATCAGTTAATTAATTAATATTTAATTAATTCATCTTCAAACATTCTCCTATTAATTAAATAAATTATTTAATTTATTTTAATTCATTCATTCAACCAAATTCACACTCAATTAAATGAATAAGTACTATTTATTCAATTTAATCCTCTTTCCTCTTTTAAATAAATTAAATAAAACATTTATTCCCCCCCACTTGCATTTTCCTACATCTCCCACTTGCCCTTCCTAAATTCTTCTAGATTCTTCTAACCCCTTCCTAATTAACCTAATCCATCCCCTAATTATTGTCACATTCCTAAGCAACTTGAAGTCAATTCTCAAAGACTTCAAAGTTTTTGAAAAGCATTAAATGCTTGGTGTGATCAACAAGTTAACCTCTAATGTCTTTCAAACAATTAATGGCTCTTACATGACCATTTATGGTTAACCCCTAACTCAACCCTCATGTGACTCTTGTGTCTCCTCAAACATTTATTGCTTTGACCATGGTTACCCCTTTTACCTTTGCACAAGAGTTTATCCATTGGATAAAAACTTTATTCTTTGAATAAAGAATTTATTCACTCAACCCAACCTTGACCTTAACTCCCAAGTTAACCTTCAAGTCATGTCAAACATTTAATTCTTATTCTCTCTCCTCTCAACCTATCTCATATGGACACTTGTCATCCTGGGATTGAGTTGAAAGCCATCACATGGATTGCATATCATTCAATCCTGACCCTTGTTGAGATTAGTCAATCTTAACCATCCATTGCTCCATTTTTCCTATAAATGGAGCCCATTTCTTCATACTCCAGATCCTAAAAACTTGTATGCATCTAAGTTATAGAGAATTCTAGAGAGCATTTGACTATTTCGATTGGCAACTACGGTTTCAATTTCTTTTTCCAAGGGTTTACATTTCCATTGTTCTATGGTTCAAGGTGAACAATTTGAAAGTAGTCCTTGGGTTCAAGGGGTACACTCTAAATTGATATAGGGATTCACATTATCTATTAAAGTTGAAGGGTTTACAATTTCACTTTTATTGTTTGAGGGTTTGAGGGCTTCTAAATCATATTTCAATTGGCATCAACGGTTTCAATTTCATTGCCCAATGGTTTACATTTTCATTGTTCTACAGTTCTAGATGAACAATTCAACACTACTCCTTGGGTTCACTAGATGTTTACATCTCAATTGATTTAGGGATTGCATTTTTCTATTAAAGTTGAAGGGTTCACAATTTCACTTGTACTGTTAAAGGGTTTGAGGGATTCTAAATCATTGTTTCAATTGGCATCAACGGTTTTATTTGCATTATCCGAGGGTATACATTTCCATTGTTTTATGCTTCTAGGTGAACAACTGGAAACTACTCCTTGGGTTGAAGGGTTTCAATCTCAAAATTGTTGACATATTCACTTTCACTGTTAATGTTCCAGGGTTCGCAATTTTATTTTAATTGTTTAAGGGTTTGAGGGCTTCAAAATCATTGTTTCAATTGGCATAAGGTTTCAATTTCATTGAAAAAGGGTTTACATTTCCACTACTTTATGGTTCTTGGTGAACAATTCAAAGCTAGTCCTCATTTCTACGTGAACAGTTTGAAACATGTTTTAGGGGTTCAATTTATGAAATCTTCCCTCGTTCCATTATATAGTTGCATGTTTTACTTTGTTACAATCACTTTACATGTTTCATGGAATCATTTTATGTATTCTTCGCGGATTCTATTCAACATGTTTAGGGATTCAATTCCATAGTTAATGTTTAAGGGTGTACGGTTTCACCTTAGACTTTTAAGAGTTGAGGGTTTCAATTTCAGTGTAATTAGTTTCAATTTCATTTTCATTGATACATATTTCCAATTTTAATATTGAAGTGTTTCGATTTCAACTAACATGTTTTAGGGACTCAATTTATGTAATATATGGGATTCAATAAAATATATCTGCACATTTTACCAATGTTGTATTCATTTACTCATTCAATTGTACGACAATAGTGTGGTGCCCCTATCCCCACCTCCTAGGGTGGTCCTATGTGCGGGTTGCCTGATCTCCTATGCATTATTTGTCTTTGGGGTTTGGTATTCCTCTTTGTCAGCCTTCGACGGTTGAAAGTTAATCCTTGAGGCATGTATAAAAGGGAATTCAATACCCTCATTCAAGGATGGATGAATAGCGCATAGATAGAGGATAAAAGATAAAGAGCATAAAGAGAAGATACAAGATTTCAAATTCATCATCAAGCATTCAAGAATTCAAGTCTTCTTCATTCATCCATTGGACCAACATTACAACATTCATTTGCAAGCATGTGTGTGTGTTAGGGTTTTGTCATGTTACATGTCATTTCATACAACATTTGTGGTTACATTCAACAAGCAAAGCAATCATCATCAACAAGTTGCAGATCTACAAGGTATATATCTTCATTGTTAAGCATTTGCAATTACTTTATTTCTAGGTTGATTCCTCAACCGGGGTTTGATTGAGGCAAACCCCTATCCATAACCCCCCTTTCTTCTCTTTTTTGTGTGTAGGTTGCAAGTATGCAACGATAATTGTAGGTTTGGGCTAAATTTGCAGAGACGAAAGAACCATTTTCGTTTCGCAGATTTTGTGGCAGACCATGTACATTCCTGCCATGGTCCCAACAACTGTTTTCCAAATTTGCACGACAGATCTGTATCAATCTAATTAGCTCAGATCCAAAGTTACAACGCGATGCCAAACTGGTAGCTCCTTATTTCACTCATTCCCTCTCTTTTCCACATACTCAACAAGACAACTTTCTCATTTACAAATGAGGGTAAATCACACATCAACCACTTGCAATCCATTTAGTATTCGTATCCTTGTTTCTATTGGATTTAGATCTAGTGGATTCAACACCTCTTTTGAATGTAAAGTTCCCTCCCAAATGAAAATCATCCTAGTGGCTTCATTTCTCTCTCCTAGGTGGGGGAGTCACTAAGATCCAATTTTCCACTTTACTATATATATATATATATATGATATTGAATCCCTTATACAGTGAAACCCTTTAACCCAAGTTTGACATATCAGCAGTGCATATATGTATGTATGTATTTACATGTATATGCATATATGTATGTGTTGGAAGGAGACATTGAATTGTTGATCAGATATTGTCATTGATGGCAACTTGAGTCGGATACTCAATCCACAATTCACGATTCATTCATAACAAAAGATTGATTGAGGTCCAATAAGGTCCGGTGAGAACAGGTTATCCAGTAGAGTGTACAACATATGATTGGATTCATTTGTGTTGTGTATTTTATGTGGCAGGCCTCGAAGAATAATTTTGGTTGTGTGATATGCATTATTCCAAGTTTATGGCCTCTGATGTTGTGAATTGAGTAAGTTGGAAGATCCAGTAAATAGTTTTCTGGTAGAACAATGTTCATTAGCAGTAACGTGTGAATATTCTGTGTGCAGATCGTGCGAAGTGATTTTGGACATTGTTTCCATGTTCGAGGTAGTTAAGCCGGCATATGGGAAGTGTATGGACTTTTTTTTTGGTTCGCTTAGTTGTTTTTGGATTGGTTTGAGTCGACTTGGGTAACATGTTTCATGTTGCGTATTATGCGGTTTTTGGGCCGACGTGGAATTAATCTAATTTGATGTTGCAAATATATAAGACTGATTGATTTGATCATTTGAGAGATCGATGATGATATGTGAAGTGTGTATGAGTGATTGTGTGCAGTTGCACGTGTGCGGTTGGAAGATTGGTGCTTCGGTATAATGCAAAATATTAAAATAGAGCAAAGTAGCAGAGCAAAATGTGATCATGTGTTTTGTGCTTAACTCAAATGATACTTTGACATTTGTTGATGTTATTAAATAGTTCAAACTCTCTTGTATCTCTTATAATCATTTTGTAAGGCAGTGAGTCTTTCGAGCTGTAGCCCTTATTGTAAACTTTGAACAGTGAGCTCTAGGCAGTGTGCTTGAATGCATGTGCGTTCCCCTATGTAATATTTTTTTACTTCTAACAGAGTATATTAATATTGTGGGTTTGAATCCCACCGTGGTTTTTTGCTTAACCGGGTTTCCACGTAAAAATCTCGGTGTTATGGTGTTGTTGATCTTGGCTTTGTGGTTTTGCACTTTGTTTTTCTTCATTTGCCTTAAGTGGTTGAAAAATCAAGTTGTGAAAGTTAAAATTGTTGAACACTGATTCAACCCCCCTCTCAATGTTCCCTTGATTCCAACATTGGTATCAGAGCCTAGTTCCTTGAAAGAAGCCTTACAGCTTGAGGGAGATCCAGGAAGGTGTTTTAATGGATTTCAGTGGTCTTAGACAACAGCTACTTGTTGCACTTGATGATCTTGATCAATCCAAAACTAAAGTCTGGGAATTGAAAACAAATCTCAAGGATGCTGAAAATTTCATTCAGACATTAAAGGAACAACTGAGTAAGTCCGAGGAAAAGAGAAAGGAGCTTGCTAATCAGCTTCAGGAGAAAGAAAGTCAAAACATTATTAAAGAAGCCCTGAAGGAAAATATAGAAGAACGTGACAGACTTGCTAGAGTTAATGCAGTTCAGAAAAATGGGATGGAAGCCATTGTGATGAAAATGACAAGAGAGATTGAAGAAAGCAAGAAGAATGAGGAAAATCTTGCTCAGTCCTTGAAAGACAAATCTGAATAATTTTGCAAACTTCATAATGAGAATGGACAGTTGATGAGTGATCTTCAAGATGCCAGAGAACATGAGGAATATCTTGGAAAGCAAGTCCTACTTTTTAAGTTTCACCTTGAAGTTGCAAATGAGTAGAAGGAAAAGTTTTAAATCAATTCAGCAAGGCTAGATGAGATGCTTGCAAGTCAGAAGAATCCTAATGATACATAAGGTCTTGGATTTGCTAAAAGGCGAAAGTTCCAAATCAACACAAAAGAAGAACAACTCAAGAAGGCCTCCGGTAAGGCAACCTAATGCTCACAAATTCAATGGTAATTGTTTTGTTTGCAATAAATTTGGTCATATGGTTAGTCAGTACAGAAATAGGATGACCAATAAATGGTCCATCTTTTACCGGTCAATGTTCCAAATGCAATAAGTATGGTCATAAGGAAAATATATGCAAAAGTATGAGAAATAGCTTTCAAAATAGGAGAAATGTTAGATGTTATGCATGCGGTAGGTTTGGACATGTTGCTAATCAATGCAGATCAAGGGGAAGCCAGATGAAATTCAGACCTATGCAAGGAAATGTTGTTTTCCATGCTTGCAGCAAATCCAATCACATTGCTAAGTATTGCAGAAGCAGATTTATGAATAAGGAAGGTCTGGAAGACAAGAACAAAAATGTGAAGGTTGATGAGAAGGGTAAAGAAAAATTAGATGAAGAGGACTTGGGTCAAGAAGAGATGATAATGGAGGAAATGGGTCTGCACCCGATTTCGGTGCTAGAATCTCATCTAGTAACTAAAGCTAAGGCATCCGGCTTTGGGGGAAGCTTTCATGAAAATCTTTCAAACCCCATGTTTGAGATCTGCGCCTGATTCTGGCAGGTTGCAGAGGTATATGTGATGTTCCCAGATGTTTATGATGAATTTTCAAAACAGTTCGAGCAGATATGAAGGTCTACAGAAGATCTTTTGTGAAAAGGAGAGTATCTGAATGAATTGGGGGATAGTGGATTTATCAAAGTGAAAAGTTTGGTATGTGAAGGATAAAAGGAAAATCAACCATTAATTTCTCACTTTACATTTGAAGCAAGAAAGCAATAAAGCCTGGCGAAGGTGATTCCAAAGTAAAAGAGAGATTTGTCGAAGAGATCTTGCATCCGGTTGAAGATTGAAGAGGTATTTCTTTGTTAGAACTTTTTCAGTTTGAAACGTAAATTTTCCGATATGGCATTGACTGGTGTTGCGACCCCACTAGTAGTTGATGTAACTAAATGAGCTAGACCAAACTTCAACAAACACCCCTACAAGTCGATGGAAGATGATCTGAACAGGGCATTTTCAACGGTCCCATCTGGAGTTTTGCATGTGGAGGATATTAGGGTTTACAATCACTATAATATTGAAGAGCTCGGGAATGCCCAAATGTTGAAACTCTACATAGATCGTATGATTAACGGGATGGGAAACCTAAAACCAGAATTCAAAGCGTTGGAGGAAAAGGGTTTCGTATAGTTTGTGAATTTTCCAGATTTTGATGAACCTAAGTGGGTTTGACATATCTTCAGCAGAATGCATGACGAGTTCATGTGGTTGATAAACCACACAAGATCACCAAGACAACAATCAAGGCAGTAACTTGTCTGAATTCGACCAGTGAGGTACCTGGTCTAAGAAATGTAAAAAACCAGTAAGTAACGGAGGTAACCGGTTCCAATTTGATAAGAGGGCAATGACTATCAGTGACACAATCAAATATAATGTCATATTTCATCAATGGTGATAGGATACAATCTATCAATCCAACCGGGATAATTTAGTATCTGGTATGGCCATCTATACTGCCTACCAAATATTGAAAGAAGATAAGTTGTACGACCAAATCTTTTGAGCAATCTAAAGAAAATCAAGCAAGACAAGAAGCATGTGTTCAAATTTGGCACTTTCATTATATGTCTATGTTACAACTTCATGAATGAGATTCTGGTAGTAGGAAAGGTTAAATGGGCCTATGATAGGTTGGTGGTTGTTCGGATCAAACAGACACTTTAGAGTCTATGAGATTTATAAGAACAGAACGATATACTTTGGGGATACTTCAAAACCTTTCAAAGCATGATGGAAAGCAGAGAAAGAATTCCTAAAGAGATAGTTGAAAAGTATCAAGATACTATTTTCTTTATGGTAGACACTGACTAATGCCTTATGGAAGTCACTGAGCCAAGGACTTCATGGATAATGCCCATGGGGTATGAGGTTGAAGGTAATATACTTGAGGCACATGCTCAGCACCTATTGAGAAAAACGGTAGACAAGTCTGAGGAGAGGTTCGACACATATAAGGAAAAGAGTTTGAGCCTACGTTCTCAATTCAAGAAACCTGAGATCACCAATGAGGTGGTCCAGAGAGCTAGATAGAAGAACATCTTGAAGGATGAAGATAGTGTCAAGCCCAGGCAAGGAAAACCAAAAACCCTCCACCTAAGCCAAGGCAGACAAGGAATTTTGCACCCTCCTCCAGTACTCAAAAACCACCCAATTCACCTAATCCTCAAGCCCAACCATCTAGTGGAGTAGTGAAGAGTAAGAAAGAGCAACCACGAAGATTTAATGTGGTAGCCTCTGTAAAAGAAGAGGAAACAGAATCTAATGAAGTGATAAAAGAAGTAAAGAAAAGTGATACAGCTACCAAGGTTGTCAAGAAGAAACCATCTAATGAGGAGAAACCTAGCAAGAAGGCAAGAGTTGAAGCAGAAAAATTCGGGATAACACTAAAGAAAGTAAAGGAAGCAATAACTGAACAAGGTAGTTTTAAACTACTTTGTCAATTCTATGATCTATTGGATGATAGAGGGAAGAAATATTGGAAAAGGCCACAATTATATATTTGGATAAGTATAATAGGGCTCTCGGTGGGATTGTATTAGAAGTTCCCAAGAGCTTATATGATCTCTTAGAACCAAGGAAAGAGACAACAAGATTAGAAGAAGAGATGATAAGGGAGTATGTGTTAGTGCAACTTTGTCTGATAATTGCTAAAGTGGAAATAGATAGATTTCTTAAGGATAACAAAGAAAAGTTCAAAAGCAAATCAAAGGTGAACAGATTAATGATTGGGAAAAATGAGGAAGTTCACAAAGATACTGAACAAATTTTGAGGGAAATTATTTCGAAGTATCAGTATGAGGTGATTCCTGAAAGATCTCGGGAAGATGCACAAAAGTCTATTCTAGAAGTCCTAGGAATGTCATCCCTAGGAGATGAGCAAAAAGTTGATGAACCGGGAGGATAGATAGCCCAACAAGTTAACTTAGGAATTAAGGATACTGCAACTATGAAGGTAGATGTAAGTCAGAAGGAAATTGATGCAGGTGAGGGTACTCAGAACCCTCCAGTGCCAATTGTTGAACTTAAGGAAGAAGCAGAGAAGGCAGTGGAGACAAAGAAGGGAGCAAAGGAAATAGAAAGCAAGGTTGAGTAGATTCCAGTGGCAAGAGACACTGTGAAATCTGAGAAGGGGAAGCAGACCATAAGTGATACAGACTTCATCCAAGGCCGCATCAATATTGAATCTCTATCCCTTGTTCAAGCGCTCAAATTGGTGGCACTTGCTCAAGCCAAAGTAAGTGAAGACTTACTGAAATCTCACACCAAGGATAGTGGGATGATATCATTGGCAACGAGTGTTCTTGAAAATATGTTGCCATCTTTCAAGCAGGACTCATCTGTCACACCCTCTGAAAAGCTGAAGAGTTTGATCGATTTAATTGATTCTCATTTTGAATCATTCGAGAAAGTTGTAAGTGCAAAGGTTCTAAGAAATTTTAATGCTATGAGGATGAGGACAGTTTTTAAAATGATTGAAGGAGATAGAAAAAATTCGGTCACCTGCGCTAAAGGCATTCAAGATGCACTGGCCGAAGGAGGAAGAATCTACAAGTCATGCCTCTTATTTCCTAAGTTCACTATTGAGGTTGACAAGAAGATAAAGGAGTATGAAGGGCAGTTGGCCAACCTATCTCAATCTTATGATCCTTAGTTTATTTTTGCAAGCAACAGAGAAAATCAAGTGATATCTCTACTTGATAAAATCAGGAGTTTGAGTTAGGAGAAGGATAGGATTGTAGGAAGAGTGGGAGAGATAATGAATCTAATCACTCCTTGGTTAGACATAATCTGTCTTTTGGGTGGTCTGCTTAACCATTGATTCTAGATTCTTGTGTTGATCTTGCAATCAACCATCCCTAGTCAGAGCCACTGTTGGGACTCATTAAAATTGAGTCAAGTTTTGAGGCCCAATTCAAATTTTTGCTTTGCATTTCCAAATGAGTCAGTTTGAATGGCCTATTTAGAGAGAGGGTGAAATGGAGCCAGTTGATTTTCAGGGGGTAAGGTTATGGAAACTTGTTGTACACCTTTCATTTGGCCTATGCAGTGATGTGCAACTTTCAAAATTCAATTTGGATAAGTTTACTAGGTACCCATTTCGAGGGGTGAGCTGAAATTGCATTTTAGGCTTAGATGCAAATTTTATTGAGTAGCCTACTTTGAGTGTTTGTATCTTTTGCCCTGTTGGTCGTCATGGATAAATTCAAAATGGATTCAAGTGTATGCATAAATGTGAATTATCTTGCAAAATTTCAAGTTCTAATGAATCCATCTGCTTAGTTTTTGAAGATCAATCCGTTTGCAGTTTGTGTGTTTTGGCAAGTCCCTGTTTCGATAGCTAGTCGGAGCCCTGTTTTGCACAAGTGTAAAAGTTGCCTCAATAAGTGTCATGTCAGAATGTTTGCTCCAGGATATTGTTGGTATAAATGATGAGTCATGTTTCAAGTTTCAGGCTCCTACCAATCCGTTTGATCGGTTTTCAAAAGGGTTCATTTAGCCATCGTTTTCAGTTATCTGTACTTTCAGTGCTATATCAGTTAAAGTAGTTGTTTTTATGAGCGCGCCATTTGCATCCAGTCAGGATTTTGGTCGAACTGAGAATTCAAAGATTTAGTATGTACTTCAAGGTACCTGTGTTTCAAATTTGAGGGTCTACGGAGGTCGTTTGATATTTTTGAGAAAGGCATCATGTGTTGCCAGAACATTGACTTCATCAGGTCCGCAATGTCGAAAAAGCCAGTTGGTCATTTTCGCCAATTAATATCTCTTCGCTCGGGACTCATCTTGAGAAACCGTTTGGTAGATTTCATGCTTGCATATCAGAGTACACGCCTATCTGATGGCGAGCTCCAGAAAGGTGTTTTGACCGGCTTGAAAAATACATCTTCGCGATTAAATGCGAAAATGTGGTGCAAGTGCCTGAAAGTTGTATAATTTAATTTTATGATCCGAAAACGATGACGATCATTTCCAGAGGTATGTTTGAGGTCCGTGAAGCATTTCAGAGATCAGTTGCATTGAAAATGATTTTTTTTTTAGCTGGACCCACTTTAGGGCCTGACCTGGCTCATGCTTATGCATTAAGCCTTGTTGCGAACTGCTCTTGTTTCATGGCATGCAATCTCCCTTTTAACAAATGATGATGCTAGAGAAAGTTGCAGACTAGATGTTTGTTGTTCTAGTCATTGTGAAGAGAAGACGATGATGGTATGCCTTTGATGTGAAAATTGGGAATTTTATGTATGCCTAATTACCAAAGTTTGCATAATTGAGGTAACCTCTTCTTTTTATTTCACGCCATCATGTAGAGTGACACAGAGGACACAAAGTGGAGTCTCTGGAATACCATTCATACTTATTGAACCAACTAATCACTTTTTCAAAGGGTAACGTGTATATGGGGGTTCCTATGATGAACTAGAGGCTCATTTATTTTTCAGTCGAGCATGCCTGGAGTTGATGCAGGCGACCAACCCTCAGCTAGACATCATCCATATTCATGAATGGAAGACTAGGGGATTATCTCTGCTTTACTGGGACATGTACCACAACCTTTATGTTAAGAAGCCAAGAATTGCTTTTACAATACACAGCATGGAGCAATTGAAAAATAGCATGATGTGTGAGCTTCAGAGGAGGAGATGTCACGTGATTAAGATTGTGTAAACTTCAAGCAAGCTTTTTGGCAGGTGGTGGGCATTGAATCCCCTGCGTGGTGGGTGGAGTAAGAACCAACAAATGTTATGGTTCCAAAATGGTTGGACTTTGGCATGATCGACCAGGCAAGACAAGTTATTGCCAGCCAGAGACCTCCCTCCACGTGATGGGTGAGTTT
Source organism: Cryptomeria japonica (assembly GCF_030272615.1). Lineage (NCBI taxonomy): Eukaryota > Viridiplantae > Streptophyta > Pinopsida > Cupressales > Cupressaceae > Cryptomeria > Cryptomeria japonica. The sequence continues at coordinate 85,450,194 of NC_081413.1, forward strand.
GTAGAGGTAAAAATGTGGAGGATGGTGCTGAGCAAATGTAGAAGCTTTCAAAGCTTTTATTCAGCAGCAAGTTCTCTCTCCCTCCACGTGAGGTCTCCCATGAAATGCAGTCAATGTCCTACGTGGAGTGGAGTTTTAAGAATGCAGAGAATTTCAATTAAATGCAACAAGCCAAACCCCCCTCATGTGGGCCATGAGAGCCTTCAGGCTATTCCAAAGCCAGCGTCCTCCTTTCACATGGGGTAAACTATAAAAAATTACATAAAACTGTAACCATGGTGTGTGGCGTGGTTGCTACAAATCCTTTTTCTCCCCCATGCCATGAGTTGGAAGGTGAATTTCAACATGAGAAGAGGCAAACAGAAAAACTTCCAATCAAATGCAATTGGTTGTTATAAAGCCATAACCTCTCCTTTGGCAGGTGTATCTCCCTCACGTGGGCCATGAAGTTCCAGACGGGCTCAAAAGGAAAAATACCTTCCCATGTTGGATACACAGGAAACTCAAGCAAAATGCAAAATGAAACCAGTCTTTACTGCTACGTAGAGAGTGGGAGGATAATTGAAAACATTAGCCAAATGGAAATTGGCACCCAACTTGAGGTTTTCGAACTTTTCGAACTCCAAACAATGACATTGGCAGGTGTTTGTTTTTCCCTCTGTCAGCCATCCTCCCATGCGTGGAAATGATGAAAGGCGTTTAAACTCCAACAAAATGCACTGGCAGCCATGAAAGTCTCAGACAAAGCTCCGAAATGCAGTCCCAGCCTTAATACATTATCCCACATTCTCTATGGAAGGGACTTTTTTAATGTTTATAAGTAAATCTCCACCAATGCATAATGTCAAAGCCATCAAGGCTTTTGACGGACGGTGCCTGTTGAGTTCCCAAGGCAACTGAGGAGGTGATAGATGGCAACAGGTGGACCCCACGTAGGCACAGATCCCGAGGCAAGCAGGGGAATTTTGCAGAGGAGGGTCGGCTTAACCAGTGAGCAAGTTGCAGAGGATTCGACGAAGCACGTTGATTCGCAGGCCGAAGGTGCTCGTCGGTTAAACCCTGCGAAACAGTGAAAAGCATCTCCGAAAATGAGCAAGGTTAAAGATCATGCAAGTTCCAAGCAGATCGACGGTCCACGCGACTTCGCGAAGGCGAGATGCATGAAGGTTAAAGGTTGCGAAATGGCGAAAAGCCCAGGGCGAAAATGTAGCGAGTTAAAGACCGAGCAAGTCCGCAGAGATCCAAGGGCTTGCGTGATTTCGTGACCCAAAGTTGCACATTGGTTATCGTCTGCGAAATGGCGAAAGCCAAGTGGTAGGTCCAGTCAACGGTCCAACAGGCGGGCCCCAGTGAGGTGGTTGTTCAGTGGCACGTAGGTGGAGCTTACGTGGCGTACAGGTGGACAGATAAGTGGCGGTGATGTGGCATACACATGGCGGTGACGAGGTGTCATCCCAGGTGGCGCCCAGTGGACCCCATCAACCAATCAGAGGTTGCCACGTGGCAGGATGTCAGGGCACAATCAGAGAAAAAATCAAAGTTAAATGCAGATTTATTATATAGTTGAAACTATCTTAAAAATTGAAAAATTTAAATGATGTGCACATGTTGAGTGATTAATTCGCCCAGAGGTCCATTTTTGGTCAAAATGGCACGCATCATATATCACCGGAAAGCTCTCGAGATGAGGAATGCAGTTATGAAGTTTGTTTCAACAAAGATCAGATCTTTTGAGAGCAGTTTCCACGGGAAAGAAGAATAATTGAAATTCAGTTGGAAAAAGAGACATCTGGCAATTTCGGTTGCAGACCTAATTTTTCCCTCCTCTTCATATTCCCAATTTCTTCTCATTTGTAGTGATCACAAGATTTTGTAAAAAAGCTATGGCAAAATATATTTGGGGGTTTCTTCTTTCTAGTTCTGAAGGATCATTCTGAGTTGATGTAGATTCAATGATGGACATCAATACATAGATCAAAGCATTCTGATCCTAGATTCATGTTGTCTTCTTGTATGTATGATTGATTTACTAGTTTGGTTAGATAATCTAGGGTTATTTAATTGAATGATTTGCAAGGCAAATTCATGGAGATGTTTTAGGTGTCTCTCTCAAGGAGGGAGATTAAATATACTTAGAATTTCTCTGATAGTAATCAGTAACTCTACTTGAATCTGATAATTGGGTTTAGCATAAAGATAAAAATTTATGTATGTTAGGCATATGTAAGTTTAGTGAAGTCAGAATGATGAAATGTATGTGGATGTCCAATTTAGAATTCTTATTTAGTCTTAGGTGACTCTTAAGCCCGGGATAAGGCACTGGTATATTTTGCTAGGTTCTATAAGCTTCTTGGAGATCAATAAAAAATGATTACAAGCCTTTCTTTTATGTTCAAGGTGATAGAGTTTGCAGGGGTTGGTATTTGTCTTCTCTGTAGATCTACAATCACAGTTATGAAAAGTAATCATTGAAGGTAAACCCGCCTAAGCTAGGTGAAAGCTTGAAGTGTAGAAGGTTTTAGTACAAACCTGGTTATATGTTGGCTTTTGTTTTGTTTCTTGTTGTTTCTCTCCATTAGTGACAGAGATCTAAGATTCGAGTAGGGAAAACAAAGCAATCAGAATTTGAGAACAACACGTTGTTGAAGACTTTAGTGGTCTGGTGGTATTCTTCTTGTTATGTGACATATTCGGTGGTGTAGCATGTTGCAAATGATCTTGGCGAATTATTTGGCAGTGTTGTGTGTTTGAGGATTTGGTTTGGGTCCATGTTATGTCCTCGTTGACATTGTATTCGTATGGTTATGGATTTATGTATCGTATTATGTAATTGTGTAATTAGGTCTTATGTGTTGAGTCGACCTTAAGGTTAAGGTTAATGAATTGTATAAATAGGTGATGCAATCATATTAGTAGTGTGTCTACGAGTGTCTGTGGTTGTGTTTATGATCTGAGAGGTTATAGTATGTGTGATCAAGCGAATATAGCATTCGGTAGTGTGGAAGAGCAGAGAAGAATTGTTGTGCAGACAATGTGTTTAACCGAAACTATAATCAGGCATTTGGAGATGTTATTCTTTCAGTTCATGTAATCTGAATTGTTGTTTGATCTTTGTAACAAAGTGAGCCTTCCCAGGGTTGTAGCCCTTCTTGTTTTTTAGAGGTGACCTCTAGTTAGTGTGTCTGAATGCATGTGCATTCCCCATTGTAATATTTACACATACTACTACAGAGTATCATCTTATTGTGGGTAGGTTCCCACCGTGGTTTTTCCCTTAACCAAATTTTCCACGTCAAAAATCCACGTGTCATGTGTGTTTTTGATGTGTAGTTTATCTTTACTATTGTTGTTCTTAATCAGATCTGAAGTTGTGGTTATTTTGGTTGAGTTTGGTGAAAACTGTTTCACCCCCCCCCTCTTCTCGGTTTTCATGTTGCCTTGCTTCTAACATCCGGTAGTTAGATTCTTATTGTAGTGTATATATCTTGGTTTTGTTCTAACACTTAGTCATTTTTCACTAAGTGTTGCCATTAATGCCAAAGGGGGAGATTGTTGGTAAGAGACAATGAATTGTTGATCAGATGTTGTCACTAATGGCAACTTGAGTCAGATACTCGGTACGCAGTTCATGATTCATTCATACTGGAAGATTGATTGAGGTCCGGTAAGGTCCGGTGAGAATAGGTTATCTGGTAGAGTGTACAACATCTGGTTGCATTCATTTGTGTTGCATATTTTATGTTGTGGATCTCAGAGAAGCATTTTGGTCGTGCTATATGCATTATTACAGGTTTACGGCCTCCGATGTTGTGAATTAAGTAATTTGGAAGATCCGGTAGACAATTTTCTGGTAGAATAGTGTTCATTAGCAGTAACGTGTGAATATATTGAGTGTGGATCGTGCGAAGTGATTTTGGCGGTTGTTTGCATGTTCGAGGTAGTTAAGACAACATATAGGAAGCATATGGATATTTTGATGCAGATCCCTCATTGTATCTTGTCAAACACTTCAGGATGTATGACACTGACCCCTCAAAACTTCAATAGGATCCTACAAAGCTAGGCTCTACAATCTTAATTCCAACTTCTCATTTCACTCCAAGATTCATACTACTCAAATTGGGTAACTTGCTCCATTATGCATCATGAATCCTCCTAAGGTTCTTGACCTTCACAACACCTATTTTGGATCATACAATACTTACATGGACCAGACCAAACACTGGTTTCAAGGATTTAACCCAATTCCTTATGACACCTTCACAATTAGGCCTATTTGCTTGTAGCCCTTGGAGACGGGTAATGGGACCTTAAGTCCAAACTTTTCCAAACACCCTGACAAACAAATCACTTATTCAGATACCCTTTATGGTCTTACACAATCCCCCAAGAGGAGAAGTCAATATCTAACAAGGAAAGGTCTGAACCCAGTGATGACCAACTGTCCTAAAGGGCTAATTAGGCCTCCATTTGTGAAGCAACTATATCAAAATGGACACACCTTACAACCACAACCCCATGAGCATGTGGGGAACCATAAACCATTATATATTCTAGGATTACACACCTAAAATAATCGCCAATTGTCTTCTAGGGTAACTATTGCAGTCTAACGGCTAGGTAGCCACATAGAGATGTCTACCTAGGACCTGATCAAAAACACATCTCCCTTGCTCCTCCTAAAAAATGCTTTTGGAATCATAGAGTACATAGGTCACACTTGCATTCCACCCACTGCCATGAAATTTAGATGGACAGGTTGCAAATTATGGCCATGGAAAGGCAAAACCCAAGGTAAACCCTGGTTTTCCGAGTACCTACAACAAAACTTGGATATCTGGAGCAAAATAAACGATCAAGACCTAAAATCAAGACCAAACCATTGGTAACTCATTGCACTAACAAAATCACAACATCGGGGATTGGTCTCAATCCGTACAACTCCGTACCCCATGCCAAAACTTCACATTTGTAGGAAAAACTCAAAATTTCTTATTGTTTGCAATCATAAAATATTTCTCCGTACAGTCTAACCTTGGGAATTATGTCATCAAGGTGTTTATACCCCTCTAAAACTACTCTCAACAGAAAACAAGAGGTTAGAGCTGTTGGAGGAGTTAGACCAATAAGAATTCAAAAATTTGCACAAAAGTTGCTCATGACAACTTTTGTGCAAAGTTGTCAGAAATGTCATTTCTTGCCCCCAAATGACTTGGGTCAAGAGTAACACCTCGAAACACCCTAGAAGCACATAAAACAACTAAAACCACTAGGACAAACATATCCTAAGCATACTTATTCCCCTTTTGTCCAAAAGTCCTAATTGTCTCATCAAGATGCCAAAATAGGAGTTTGGCTCACAAGATGGGGTCCTTTATTACAAACACAAAATGCATCATTGAAACACAAGGAAAACATCCTAAGAAATGTTTAAGGTCTTATACTTCCTCCTCTAAGCCTGAATGATCATGTTGAAGGGGTGCCCTTGCACCATATTTTGTTTTAGTTTGCTTAGTTGTTTTTGGATCGGTTTGAGCCGACTTGGGTAACACGTTTCATAATCCCTGTTATGTGGTTTTTGGGACGACATCGAATTGATCTAAGTTGATGATGTGGATATATAAGACCGATTGATTTGATCATTTGAGAGATCGATCATGATATGTGAAGTGTGTATGAGTGATTATGCACAGTTGCACGTGCGCGGTTGGAAGATTGGTCCTCCGATATAATGTAGAATATCATAACAGAGTAGAGTAGCATAGCAGAATGTGATCATGTGTTTTGTGCTTAACCAAAACTATACTTAAGCATTTTTTGATGCTATTAAATAGTTCAAACTGTCTTGTGTCTCTTATAATAATTTTGTAAGGCAGTGAGCCTTCCAGGTTGTAGCGCTTATTGTAAACTTTGAGCAGTGAGCTCTAGGCAGTGTGCTTGAATGCATGTGCATTCCCCTATGTAATATGTTTATACTTCTAACAGAGTATATTAATATTGTGGGTTTGAATACCACTGTGGTTTTTCCCTTAACCGGGTTTTCACGCAAAAAATATTGATGTTATGGTGTTGTTGATCTTGGCTTTGTGGTTTTGCACTTTGTTTTTCTTCATTTGCCTTAAGTGGTTGAAAAATCAGGTTGTTAAAGTTAAAATTGTTGAACATTGATTCACACACCCCCCCCCCCTTTCAGTGTTCCCTTGGTTCCAATAGTATGTACATGTATATGTGTACATATCATTCAACTAAAATTGAAACCCTTAAACCTAAGTTTGGCATATCACTAGTGCATACATGTGTGTGTGTGTGTATCTATCTATCTACCTATCTATCTATTTATGTGTGTGTGTGTGTGTGTGTGTGTGTGTGTGTGTGTGTGTGTGTGTGTGTGTGTGTGTGTGTGTGTGTCTATATATATATATATATATATATATATATATATATATTTGTACAAATTGTACGACTAAAAATGAAACCCTTAAACCCAAGTTTGACATACCAATACTTCATATACTATAGGTATGTAGTATTTGTTTATATAGATGTATGTATGTACATGTATATATGTATATTTTTTTGGAGGTGGAGAGGGGAGAAGAGCTAGAACTTGTGAACCCTAACTTCATGTGGACCCACAAACCAACTTTGATTGCTGCCTAGGTAGATGGTTGACTTGGCTACCCCAAATCAAAATTCTCTATATGTATGTATATGTCTTTCCATATGTGTATGTACATGTGCCACGTGGACCCACAAACCAACTTTGATTGCTGCCCAGGTAGACAGCTGAGTTGGCTACCCCAAATCAAAATTATCTATATGTATGTATATGTATTTCCAAATGTGTATGTACATGTGCCACGTGGACCCACAAACCAACTTTGATTGCTGCCTAGGTAGACCGTTGAGTTGGCTACCCCAAATCAAAATTCTCTATATGTTATATGTATTTCCATATGTGTATGTACATGTATTTTTGTATATGTATGTACATATATGACATTGAATCCCTTTAACAGATCAATTGAAACCCTTCAACCCAAGTTTGACATATTAGTACTTCATATGTTTGAGGAGGGCTGAACTAGCAGAAATAAAAAAACTTATAGGGGCGAGAGCCATAACATGCACATCCTAACTTGAAAGGTCCACAAACTAATTTTTGACAAGATTGTTGTGTAATATCTAATCCATTCACATGTAATGTGTTGATTGGGCCAAGGTGTCAACAATTGGAACAAGTAACCATGGAGATTAGTATCTTCTAATCAACCTGCATATATCAGAAGCCTTATATGGACCGTATACACCATGGGTGAATGCAATTTCTCTCACACTTCTACAATCAACCATGTGTTGCATGCACAAAATCTCCTTTGTCTTTGATTCCCATCATCATAATTATAAACAATGAGGACATGTTGTCATTTCAAACCTTTGTACTCGAGAATTATGTTGCACTTAAACATTCATATTGAATGGTCTGCACAACACAATTCACAAGTATAAAGGTCTTCAAATGGTTGTGTGTTCTCATTGTTAGGATAACCAGTGAACAACTGAGAGTGGGGGGTGAATCAGTTGTTGGCAAATTATATCAATTAATCTACTTAATAACCTTTAACCCGTTCACATAAACATTAAGTACCAGAATAACAGAAACAGATACCGGTAAGCAATAAAACTTAACAATGAAATAGATAATCAACACAATGCCACCATACCACATAACACCATGATTTGTACGTGGAAAAACCGAAAAAGGAAAAACCACGGTGGGAAGCCTACCCACAGTCAGATCATACTTCTGCAAAAAGTATGTGATACAATGAGGGGCCTACACATGCAAGAAGGCACACTGCCTAGAGCGTACTGCACATTACAAACGAGTATCACTGACTACAAAGAGGTTATAACCACCTTAAGATAAATGGACAACAATCCAGAGTAATTAACAATCATAGATAGCATCTACCATACCTAATTGCTCAATACCGGAGGCCTTTGACCTCTTCCTTAATCCCAATTCAATCACCTATGATCGACCAAATCTCCTTCACATATGATATTGCATTCCAAGACCACGACACATAATCCCCATCATCTACAATGAGATCTTACATCATTTTATACCAACCCTAAGCCTAAACCAATTAGGTCGGCCACCTAAAAGATATTACAATAAGATCATTACATATAATCATTTTACAATGATATGCCATGTCGGCTTAAGACCAAAACAACAATAACCAATCCATAAATCATCCTGATAACGTCTAGAGAACATGTTAACATGATACTGGTCCATAACCTAGATAGGTACCGGACCTAATCTGGGTCCACCACGCCAAAGCAATGTCTTCACTCAGTTGAGGCGTGATCAAAGAACATCTTCAGCATCCTGAAATCCATCTAGAAGCCGCACCAACACCACTTATGCATCTTGTCAAGATTTCTCAGTGAAAGCTCTACCGGTTAAACCTTAAACCAATGCCAATAAGGGTTTACAAGAGTGTATGATAGCGTCTGATTACCAAGTCAATACCAACTGACCAAAACATGCTCTAGAAGCATGTAACACATAAAATCAAACATACTTCATTGATCCAAACTTGTCGGAAGTGTCCAACAAATAGTCTTTTCTGCCGGTAACACTAGATCTTCTATCGATAACCAAAACCTGTCTGTCAGTAACCAACCATAACATCTAGTGTTGACATCAATGACAAAACATCAATGCAACACATAATCAATTCATCCATAATGCCAACACTCATTGTAGTCGATTATGGAGATCAATACTTGTAAAATGGAAAGCATGTCTTTGATTGGCAGTTGAACTTGTACACTCCCACGCTAAATGCGTTCATGAGTAAAAGCACTCATGGGATAGAAAGGAATGATCCATCCTTGGCTCCATCAGTGATGAGTCAGGTGTATTGAATGGTGCTTTGCTTCATCAATGTGAGCCATTAGATGCAAGTATGGAGAGGTGACACTTAGTTAATGTCACTACACTAAAATTTTGGATGTGGTGGCGAGATTTTATGATGAACGAGGTGGTCGATTGGATGTGCATGTGGTTGATCGCCACATAGTCACCTTGTTCCATAGTGATGGAAAACATGGCAGGTTTCAAGTGTAGGCCTGACCACGTTCCGATTGATACATCGAAGTGGCATATTTTTTACCAGTTGGATAACAAGTCACTGACCACGTGGCAAATAGCCGAGTCAACATGCACAATTTTGATTTGGGGATGCCAACTCAACGGTCTACATGGCCAACGAGATAATTGTGCATAATTGAATATTGAATCAATCAAATTGATGAAAATTGAAGCATGTAGTTGACATATTTTCTCATTCATCCCATTACATGTTCTGAATTGCATCGACATATAAAAGAAACAAAATGCACCTAATTGGAAACAAAAAGCATGTACTTGTTGACATCTTTTCTCAATCACCCCATTACATGTTCTGAATTGTATCAATGTATAAAATAAACAAAATGCACATAATTGGAAACAAAAAGCATGTACTAGTTGACATCTTGCTCAATCATGCCATTACTTCTTGTGTATTGCATTGACATATAAAAAAGATACCGAATGAGAATAATTCGAAAAAAAAATTATATCAAATTCATGTCTACATAAGACATATTTGGATTTTTGGTCTATCTTGCTCAAACAGAACGCCAAAAACAAATAACCATATGTCTTTTTAAAGGTCATTTAAACCAAGGAGGAAAAGAATTTCTTCGCGATGCGAGTGCTACCCCTGAGGTTGTGATAGGTGTCATGTTCTCATCGCCTTCTCTTGGTTGAGTGGTCTTCATATGACTTGTTCTTCGGTTGCAATACCTAGGGTTGTTGACAAATATTGCCACCCCTGCCATATAACTTGTAGGACTAGAAAAGGCCACGGATGGGGAAATTGGTGGACAATTTGAAAGTTGGTCGAAAGTTCAAGATGATTGTGTTCATCAAATCCCACATTATGGGATTTTGTTTAGGCAAGGGACTGGATGGAGTAGATGGACTGTTTAACATCCTCTTTCTTACCAAATCATTCTCTTCTCCTCGATGGCTCTTTCCTCTACCTCATGCTCCTTCATTTCCTTCTCTCGGTTGTCTTTCCTCCTTTTCCTACTTCTCTAGCTCTTTCAGCCTTTCCTTTTCCTTACACGGTATCTGATTTTCTTTTCTCTCTCGATCCTTCTTTTGCTTTGTCAATATGTGTGTTGCCTTGTTCTCTTTGGCCCACTCCTTTCTTTCTTTGATCTCCTCGTCACCTCTCAAACCATTACCGCTTACATGTACTCATCAGATGTCAACAACTGTGAATTGGGACTCAAGTAGATTCCATTATCAACACATGTCCCTTGTTTCTTGTTGACAATGTGAATAGGTAGCTTTAAGAATCTTGGTAGTCATGTATCCTGTTGAGCGGTGGACGTCTCACTGACTTGTGATGGTAGGCTTTTGTCTTCCTCATTACCACCTTCTGTTGTATCTTGTGTCAAATCTGCATCGGGTTGGCTATCTTATATGCCACAATCGACATAGTAATGCACCACATCAGACATGAAAGTTGTGGGTGGTGAAGGGAAAGTGAAAGTTTTGTCTTCTTCTTGGCCTTGCAAGTCAACTCTTAGACCCATTGCCCCTTCGACCACCCATGTTAGTGCTATTCACTCAGATGGAAGAGAAAGATTTTTCTCCACACTCTCACTCACTCTTTCAACAAGGTTTTTGGTTGGTCAATCACAATCCACTTGTGAATTGGAATTAGATTTTTGAATTTCAACAATGTTTCCTGCAACCACTTCAATTAAAACATTAACACCCAATAGGTTAAGCATGTTTTGCACTATTGAAACATCCTCGCCATCATTAGTATCGAATGTGTTGTTGGGTTGCATGTCCTCCATGAGGGCACCGGGATTGAGGCACCATATCCCTATCCTTCTGAAGCCTGCTACAATGTTAGAAACAATCAATGCCTTCATCAAAGACTTTTTGCCTATTTCTGCCAGTTTTGCCCTCTTGATCTCTACATTTGGAAACCTTGCAATCCACAATACTCTTTTTATTTCAAGTAAGTCTTGAATGGAGAGAAGAAACTCACATCCAGTGGTTGTAGTTTATGAGAAGTGTGAGCCAACAATGTGAGAAAGTCTATACCTAGCATCCTTGTCTCCTAGATGGATGTCACTGCAACATGGCCGCCATGGTCGTCAAGAATCAGCAAGTGCCTATTGGTGGGTGATACACCCCTTCAAATAGATCACGCAAAGTGGTGCAACCTGTAGACGTATAAAAATGACCACATTCCTAAATGAATATTTTATGTTCATTTCTCTATTTAATTAAATCCAATTTAATTAAATTATCCACATTCTTCTATTTTATTAAGTAAATTACTCAATTTATTTAAATAAAATTCACTATACCATTTAATGAGTAAATCATTTTATTCAATTAAATCCCCCTACCCACTTTTAATTAAATTCAAATTTAATTAAATAGTTATCCTAAATTAAATAAATCAAATTTATTTAATTACAACCAAATTGAATGAATTAAATTATTTCAATTAAATCCTATTATCCCCCCATCCACTTGCAAAATCCCAAACCCCTTCCTAATCCCTTCTAGAATCTTCTAATCGATTCCAATTAACCTAACCCTCCTCTAAACTTTGTCACATCCCTAAGCAAAGGGAGGTCACTTCTCAAATGGCCCAAAGTCTTGGATAACCATTAAAGGTTTTCAACCTTCAACCACCCAAAACCCTTAAAGTCTTTGAAAACCATTGAAGGCTTCCAACCCTCAACCACTTAATCCCCAAAGTCTCCAATAACCATTAATGGTTAATTCAAACTCTCCCACATGGTTAAAACATTTGTTTTGACTCAACCTCTACCCAACCCAAAAGTCTCATCAGGCCATTAATGCTTTGACCATGATTATCTCTTAATCATTTGCACAAAGGTTTATCCTTGGATTAACTCTTAATCCAGTGGGTAAGCCTAATTTAGACTTGACCCTTAGCCTTTAGATAACCATGAGGTCTTCTCAGGCCTTTAATGCCTCCAACCTCTTCTCTCAACCCAATCCTATGTTGACACTTGTCACCAGTTTATTGGTGCCAATTGTGCACATGGATCCCCAACTTTCAAACTAGACCCTTGATTAAACCTTTCAATCTTGACCATCCATTGCCCTGTTTGTGCTATAAATAGAGCTCTCATTCCTCCATTTTAAACAATCATCTTTCAAATTTGAAGCATCACACTTATGCTCAAATTCTTTCAAGCTTTCATATCATCTTTATGCTCATCATTTAGCCTCTTTTAGATCATAAATTAGACTAATATGCATGCTTAGATTATTTTCTTTATCATTTTAGTTCAATCATAGAAGAAATATAGTATGCTAGGATAGTATTCATACTAATCTCGTCATCTTATCATCTAGTTTACTGCATTTGGGAATCATACCTAGCTTAACATCCATCTCATACTAAAAATTATCTAAGCATCCCTCGTTCTTGCATTTGCCATCCCTAAACCATTTTGCTCAGTAATCTGAGAGCAAAAACATTGGTTTGAGGGACATTGTGAGATAGAGAACCATGGGACCCTCCTTGGGAAGCTGAGTAATACGTTATTACTCCATAGCTTGCACCAAGAAGTCCTGTGTGTGTGTGGACTAGTTATTTTACAATATTTTCACATTTTAAGTTTTGTTCGCCCACTTTTCCACCATACACAACCAATTAAAGTATAGTTCCTTGGTCATCCACACGTGTTTGTGTGTTCCCATGCAAGCACCTGGATCACATTTGGAGATGTTATTTTGTAAGTGCTTCTTGCCTTTGAACAAGTAGAAGCTTGGATTGGTTTGCCATGAAGCGTTCACACAGTAAAGAATGGTAATCCATTCATAGCTCTTCGGAATTATGTAAGACACATTTTGGCTTCCTCTCCTAGCAAGCACCCTCATAGCCCCATTTATGTCTGCCATAACACACCAGTTTCATCATAGTTCCATATCCGAGCAGGACCATACGAATTTGTTGCAAAGGCTTTGGATAATGTGTAGAAACATACATACATGTATATACAAATATGTACATATATGTAGGTACATAACACACATATATATCTGTTCAATTGTGCATTTTGATGTTTCTGTTTAATGTTCTATGTGAATCAATGTTTGATTGACTGTATCATTGGTTGCTTGGGTCAATGTTTGAATGTCAGTTTGAATTGGCCTAAAGGCTCTCAATTTCATTGGCGAAGGTTAATTTTCAATCTTGTACACTTATATGTATGTTCAATTGTGCATTTCGATCTACCTTTTGATGTTCTGTTTGATTCAGTCTTTGTTTGGTTGTTTCAATGTATGTTTGAATTGGGCTTATATGTATGTTGAATTTCCTTGGTCGGGGGTTTCAAAATACACTTTGATGATTTGGCCTTATATACTTGAAAATAGACTTATGTGTATGTTCAATTGCATGTCGTGTAAGGGTTTCAAAGTCCTTGCTCAAGGGTATATGTATCATTATTGTAGGGTTTAGGGTTTAAGAAAGCATATATATACTGTCATACATAGATATAAATATATATGGTATATATATCATGTCATATATGGGAATACATGGACATTAATTGTAAAATGCATGGGAAATTAATGTTGGGCTGTTGGAATTGTGAAGAGACAATTTGTAATTTCCCATTCATTCCGCAATAAATGGCATATATTTAGTGGTATGAGGTGGTGGTTGCATAATGAAAAGGGAAGGGTGCATTAATTGTGGTAAGATCGTTAAAGAGAATTGGCTCGCGGTCATTTTCCCAAAGCATTTAAGTGGAGATAATAAATAATAATGTATGGTTGTATTTATAAGGGTGAAGTAGGTTATGCGTCGAGAATGTAGTCTATTTCAAATAATCTGTAGGGGACGGGAAGCAATTGGGAGTTGCAGGAAACCATGGAAGCAAAATTCATCCTGTACACAACAAGGCAACAACTCACTTTTGTTGGCCAAATTTTTGACAAGAAGTTGAAATCAATATTCAAGCACCATGACGATGAATTCTTCACGACACTTAAGGCGTTTCTTCGAGAATGTTTCATTGAAACACCACACATGTATCGCACCAACATGGATATTATTAGCATGGTGGTGGCATGGGGCTAGAGGTTGGGAAGAATGCAAAAAAAGTAAGATGGATGTTGAAGGGAATTGTGGGGGAGGAATGGTTGTCTGGCTTGCAGCCTTTGCTCAGCAGGGCTATCCTTGGAATTAGTTTTGATCTTGAGAATGGGGCCGATGAGGGAGGAGTGACTACCCTCTTCCCCTTTATTAGATGGAGAATAGGGGAGGACCAAGAAACGAGCTAGGAAGCGGTCATGGGGTGGAGATTTTTGGAACAGTGTGTTCGTGAGAAAGAAGTTAGTACAAAGGTGTTGGGAGGTGAGGGTAGGGATGAAGGCGATGAGCAGTGGCCACCTCAACCAAAATGGGATTTGGCAAACTTCTAGGTAAATAGACCCATGGGGGTCCACAAGAAATAAAAAGTGTTGTTGTATGGCGATTGTTTTTTGAAATATTTTGGTAAGGCATGTAATAGTTTTTTTTTAAAACACACAAATATTCATGTATATAGTTTGAAACTGGCAGGTAGAAATGAAACATGTATATATGCATTATCGTAGGTAAATGAAAACAAACATGGACTATGAAGAAGATTAATACCTAGAAAAAATAACGTGTATGCCTGATTTTGTGTCTTCTTACTCCTCTTCAATGTGTAATGTCTTCTTGCTCCTCTTTGATTCTTGATGTGTCTTGGTGAATGCAATTGGATGATTTCATGTCCATTTGTACGTATATAGAAATTTGAATTTGAATTTGAATTGAATTTGTTGTTGTGCCTTCTTTAATGTTTGTACTGTGTTGAATTTGAATTTTAAATCTCCATTTTTTTGCCAATTAAGGCCGAGTTAATTGATTTTGTTGGAAAATTGGTGACCTTACACAATCATTGTGTTGGATGTAGGTGTGAATGTTGGTGACATGACCAGTAATTGCGATGAACTGACCAGTTGAAGCTTGTTCGACTTGGACAAATGGGACAGTGAGTGCAGAAATGTGTTCAGAGGGTGGGGTAGTGTAAGGCACATGTGGACACAAAAGTATCATTACGTGACCTTTGTTGGGCCACTTCTAAGTCCTTGGGTGCTCATGTGGCGTGGTGGTGTTGTCATGTCGATTGATATGGGTGGAATGTGGTTATATTAAAAGTTTAATATTTTTCATTTTAATGTTTTATTCAAAGACGTATTGTTAAAACTGTGGGCCCAATCTTGGGCACATAGGATTTTGGACCTAAATTAGATAGGTCGATTTTGAAGTAATGTGCATGTATTGCATGCTTATTTATGAACCAGATGTTTTATATTTTGAATGTATGTGATTAACTTTATGACTAATATGTGTCTAAATTGAATGGGGTTATTGATTGATAAATGTTTGTACACATTTTGGGACATGTGTTGACATGTACTGGGTGGTTAAGCGCACACCTGCGAGCCCCTAACCGCCCCAATACTATCGCATGTATAGTTCCTCGTGCACCTTCTGGTTCCTCTCCCCTATTTATAGAAATGCCCATGGTAAATGTATTTACTAATGTGTTGTTATTTTTTGCTCATTAACCTTCTAGGATTTTATTTTCTTGGCCAATATTACTTCTATCAACTCTATAGTACTATATAATATAAATATATGCATTTTGATGAGCTTAAGTAAGATTATATTTAGAATATCCTTGCTTACACCACATTTGATCATTTTAAGGTTAGCATGTGAAACTAAGTGTGTGTTCTTTGATCTACCTGATGTTTTCTGGTACTGTAATTTATTGTATCATGTATATGGACTTTTCCTTTGGTGATTCTTCTTTATCCAACCTCATATCTTAATTTTAATGATCTAGCTAGTGAGAGATTTCTAGTTGTTCCACATATACCTTTTCCATGCTTTATTTTGGTAATACGACACTTTAATAATAGTTTAGTGTTTTGTTGCTTGGTTTGTGGTACCCTAAAGGTCTTTATGGTGTGTTAAGGAGGTCTGATATGTTCTTTATATATTAGAAAGGCTCTTTGAAACCCATAGACCTTCCAAGAGGTTAGTAGTTTTTCTACTTGCATCCATGCATGTCAATAACTTAAATCACTATTGAAAGTAGTGTTAGCACAACCAACAACAGGTGATTCAAAGATGAGCCATCTCTCTTGAAAAGCAACAATGTTACTCCAAGGTCCCTTTATAGTCAAGACTTGACCACGTTGAAATGAATCAATTGGTTGACATGGATGTTATACGAGGAGCATTTGTTGGTAATCACAAGTATTTTACCTAAAGGAACATATCTCAAACTCCCAAAACAATGTAATATGTGAGGTTAATAATTTCTAATTTCTAATTTCTAATTGCAAGCATATTCATAAGAAAACCTAAAAGTTAATACTTTTATAACAACGATTCTACTGTAATACGAATTTGAAAGAAACAACAAAAGATGATAGGGTAACAAGAAATTATAAGGAAATCTATGTTGATAGATAATGATGATCACGAATTCATTTCAACACACTAGGAGATTAGATTGAATCAATCAAACCAATATTGCATTAACTAGAAACAAATATCAATTTGATTAGAAGATGTATGTCCCTCAACAAATCACCTAGGTTAACCTTAATAATTTAAATTCCCTTCTACCACTACATATCCTTAACTTCTTAAAATCATGAAAAATTAAAATACTACCTCCATGTTCATTTCTTATTTTTCTTTATTATTAGATTATTATGTTTATTAGGAATACACACTTTTATAAATGAATTATAAATAGCATTTATGATACTAATATCATGTAAGAATTGTAGGATAAATATACATATAACATATTATAAACAATTAATAGGGTAGTAATGATGTCATGGGTTAGCGATGAACTTGTTAGTTTGTATGTTGTAGCGCCTAGGGTTTCCTCGATTGTGTTTACCCTTTCTGGTGCGGCCTTTGTTTCTAGGCAATTGGTAGCCGTGGATGATGTTCACTCTTCACCCTCTTTGACGGCCAAGGGGAATGCGACTGGTGGTTCTCATGCTCGGACCTCTCCTTCTGCTAAGGTGGATGGGGATGTTGTGGCTTCTTCGAGTACGACGGCTGGGGGAAAGCATCCCAATCTGGTCATTGTTAATGCTTCAAGGGATGTTAATGCTGCTAAGAAGATGCAGTCTTCTGAGCTTAGGCCTTTTCCGGTTTCAAATCCAATTTCCATTACGCTAGATGAGGAGATCGAGATGGAGATAGATCACAACTCTTCTATTTTCTCAAAGCATGCTCTGAGTGAAGATGGAGCTACATGACTGGATCTTGCAACATTGGGAACCTCTTCTGGCGGGTACTGTGCACATTTATCCTATGGCAAAAGGTCTTTTCATTGCTAAATTTGAAGATATTCAGGATAGAAACAAAATTTTATGTGATCACCTCTTTAGTTGGAAGGATAGATTTATGCTTATGGTTAGGCCATGGCAATCTAATTTCAACCCTTCTTCTGATTCTTTCAATATTATTCTGATTTGGGTTCAGTTACCCTATCTCCCTCTTCACCTTTGGGTTGACTCTCTTCTTGTAGAAGTTGGTAACGCTCTTGGGGTTTTTCTGATGGTAGATAAAGAATCAT
The DNA here is from genome assembly GCF_030272615.1 of Cryptomeria japonica. Classification (NCBI taxonomy): domain Eukaryota; kingdom Viridiplantae; phylum Streptophyta; class Pinopsida; order Cupressales; family Cupressaceae; genus Cryptomeria; species Cryptomeria japonica. The sequence goes on from NC_081413.1 coordinate 85,467,981, forward strand.
CGAATATTCTTCACTCCACTTATGCCCGCATTTTGATTGATATGGATGTGTCTAAGGGGTTTCTTGCGGAGATCTCAATCAAATCTTCCAAAGGCTCTTAGATTCAATCCTTGGATTATGAAGGTATTCCCTTCAGATGTAGACGGTGTTTTAAAACAGAACATGTGGCTGCTCAGTGTGGAATTCAAAAAAAGAAATCTTCGACTTCATGGTGGAAAGTTGCTTCTACCCATCATTATACGGTTGTTAAGAAATTTGGCTTCCCTCAGAGTTTCTCCCAAGTGGTTGCACAGGACCCTCTCTTCTCTATGACTTCTAAATCGGCTCTGATTTCTAATGCTAGGGTTGCTACGACTATTGTGCCTCAGTGTTTGGCCCCCTCTTAGGAAGATTTGTCTCATGTTGGTGTGGCTGTTGAGGTTGGTTTGCTTCCTCCTGCCCTTTCTTCGATGTCATTGGGGGATACTTCTGGCATTGTTGTTGTTTGTTCCCCTATTGTCTGACTTGGTAGGTGGCATTGACTTACCTTCTCATGTTGGGGCCCTTTCTATGATGAGTTCTCTTGATTGGCACGAGACTGTTGCTAAGGTTGAAGAGGGTTGGATTACTGTAAAAAGAAAAAAATCCAAGACATCTGGGCCCTCTTTTGACATGACTCTTCATTCCTAGAAGGGTGGCACTAAAAACAAATCTTGATTTTTCTTTTTGGTAGGCTTTTGGCTGGAGTTTCTCTGGTCTTCTCTCTAATCTTTCGCTGCTTGTTGGTTTTTTGGCAGCTTTCCTTTTAGGTTGTGGAAGCCTGTTGGCAAAACCCATTTTGTGGACTTGGTCTCGTTTTTTCTTTTGTTGGGCTTTAAGGTTGTATCTTTAATTTTCGCCTTGGCTGGATTTTCTGATCTTTCTCTAGTTTTGGTTCAGGTTGTGGGAGCCTATTGTTAAAACCCATGTCTTTGTTTTTTGGAACTCTTTTCTTGGTTCGCTTTGTCTCTGCCCCATCGGTATTACATTCTATTTGTCTTCTATGGGGTTGTTTTGTTGTTGTGATCGGTTTGGGCTTAATGTCTTGTTAAGTCTAAACGGATCTTCTTTTGTAAAAGGTTTGGGTTCCCTTCAAAACCTATTTTTACCTTAATCCAAAAAATATTACAAACAATAGATATTAATTAATATTTATACATAAAATAAATTTAAAGTATTAATTAAATTATTATTTAAATGGGAAACATTCCTCAACTATCCATCCAAATCAAACTTCATAATTTCCTCTAAATTGAAATCCCAACTACAAGTATAACATTATTCCGATTTGGGTTCAGTTACCCTATCTCCCTCTTCACCTTTGGGTTGACTCTCTTCTTGTAGAAGTTGGTAATGCTCTTGGGGTTTTTCTGATGGTGGATAAAGAATCATTGAATATTCTTCACTCCACTTATGCTCGCATTTTGGTTGATATGGATGTGTCTAAGGGGTTTCTTGCGGAGATCTCAATCAAATCTTCCAAAGGCTCTTAGATTCAATCCTTGGATTATGAAGGTATTTCCTTCAAATGTAGACGGTGTTTTAAAACAGAACATGTGGCTGCTCAGTGTGGAATTCAAAAAAAAAAATCTTCGACTTCATGGTGGAAAGTTGCTTCTACCCATCATTATACAGTTGTTAAGAAATTTGGCTCCCCTTAGAGTTTCTCCCAAGTGGTTGCACAGGACCCTATCTTCTCTATGACTTCTAAATCGGCTCTGATTTCTGATGCTGGGGTTGCTACGACTATTGTGCCTCAGTGTTTGGCCCCCTCTTAGGAAGATTTGTATCATGTTGGTGTGGCTGTTGAGGTTGGTTCGCTTCCTCCTGCCCTTTCTTTGATGTCATTGGGGGATACTTCTGGCATTGTTGTTGTTTATTCCCCTATTGTCTAACTTGGTGGGTGGCGTTGACTTACCTTCTCATGTTGGGGCCCTTTCTATGATAAACCTCTTGATTGGCAGGAGACTGCTGCTAAGGTTGAAGAGGGTTGGATTACTGTAAAAAGAAAAAAATCCAAGACATCTGGGCCCTCTTTTGACATGACTCTTCATTCCCAAAAGGGTGGAACTAAAAACAAATCTTGATTTTTCTTTTTCGTAGGCTTTTGGCTGGAATTTCTCCGGTCTTCCCTCTAATCTTTCGCTGCTTGTTGGTTTTTGGCAGCTTTTCTTTCAGGTTGTGGAAGCTTGTTGGCAAAACCCATTTTGTGGACTTGGTCTCGTTTTTTCTTTTGTTGGGCTTTAAGGTTGTATCTTTAATTTTCGCCTTGGCTGGATTTTCCGGTCTTTCTCTAGTTTTGGTTCAAGTTGTGGGAGCCTATTGTTAAAACCCATGTCTTTGTTTTTTGGAACTCTTTTCTTGGTTCACTTTGTCTCTGCCCCATCGGTATTACATTCTATTTGTCTTCTATGGGGTTGTTTTGTTGTTGTGATCGGTTTGGGCTTAATGTCTTGTTAAGTCTAAACGGATCTTCTTTTGTAAAGGGTTTGGGTTCCCTTCAAAACCTATTTTTACCTTGATCCAAAAAATATTACAAACAATAGATATTAATTAATATTTATACATAAAATAAATTTAAAGTATTAATTAAATTATTATTTAAATGGGAAACATTCCTCAACTATCCATCCAAATCAAACTTCATAATTTCCTCTAAATTGAAATCCCAACTACAAGTATAACATTAGTTATCACACCGAGGTAAAAACCCTGGTCTTCATTGAAAAAAAAAAAGTGTTGGAGCAACAAAAACCCTACCAAAGTTGAAGGCAACTATTGTGGCTTCTTCCTCTTACATAGGTAATGGTGATGGATATTCTAACAAGCATGAAGGTGATGGTGGACCTTTTGTCGACGATTTCTCTAAGGAGGATGAATCGAGCCAAAATTTGTTCAAGGAGGATGAGTTGCTTCTAGACATACTTTTAGAGGCTCAGCAAAAGCAAGGGTGTGAGGACATTAGGTAGTCTTCAAACATTGTCAATGTTATTTGAGGGTTTTGTAAGGCCTTTCTCCTCCCTGTGCTTGTTACTTCAACTCCCCTTTGGTTCATCTATTTATGGCTCCTCCCCACGAGTAGATCCACATTGGAGTTTCTACAAGTGGGGTTTATGCCTCTTGACAAGTAGTGCAAGGTTCTATTCTTTGCAAATGGAGCTGCTAAAGATCTACACGAAGTTGTTTGTGATATGTTTTCTTTTCCTCCTACCTTTGTTGCTCCTCTTAATCTTAACAAGGGTGTTTCTATGTCCACTTTGGCTAGGAATAATTTCACCATGCAATCTTTCTTGAAACGCTCTCTACCAACGTCTCCCTCTTCTAGTTGTGGTGTGTTATGGTTTCATGATCCTATTCCCTCTTTGCTAGCTTCTAAGCCTGATGTTATCCAAACTGCCTACATCAATGTTGAGGATGTTGGGTGTGTTGGCATGGGTGTTCACCCAAAGGATTTTGTGTTGATGAATGTGCCTATTGGTGAGGATGGTTATGAAGATGTCTTAATCCAATTCATAATTAAGGAGAATATTCAAATTTCTATCCCTCTCCCTTCTTGGTAGGTAAACTAAATGGCTTCTTCGAAATTGGAAGTAAAACAAGTAGAGGTATTCGATTTGTTAAACAACTTTTTCTCATTTCCCTTTCCAATCTGATGATTATTCTTGGGCTATGCAAGAATGTTCTTGGTTTATAGGGCAAAACGATCTATGTATTAAAACATGTTGCCTGAGATTTAATTATGTGAAAGCATGACTCTTCCAAATTCCTTGATTAGATCAGTGTTCAATTTGACTTTGGAGTACTGAGATGAAGATGTTTTATGCTCATAGCCATTTCTTTTGGATAATATTTCGCTACCAACCTGATCATAAATTCAGAAAAACCAGATCCCTTTTAAGATTAACTTTTCTTCCAAACTTGGTGAATGGATGCAACAAATTGAGTTTAAAGACTTTACTATAATTCATCTTAGTTGCTCCAAAGTGGGCCACGGATATGCTAATTGCCCATGTAACATGGAAAACTAACTCTCGAAGTGGAAAAAGGAACAAAGGCATGTTGTTGAAAATATTTACTTTGTTGATAAAGGAGGGAAAGCTATCAAGGCTATGGATAGATCTTTCATGAGATTATATATAATGTCCAAAAAATAAAAAAATAAAAATAAAGGGACTCTATGTTCAAACAAAAATTATAGGAATAATTTGACTTTAAACTATTTTGGAGAGGCTTAATTGTTTGTTTGGATTTTTAGTTTTTTTCTGTTTGTTTTTGTAGACTTGTTGTTAGTTGTTAGAACATAATGTTATTAGGGGTCACTCACTTATAACATTTATATCTTTTTCTAATATAAAACACTTTATTATGAAATAATTATAATCTAATAACTATTAGACTATTAAATATTTATGAATGGGAGTTCTTAAAAATGTGTGATTTTTGAACCCACCCTTCCTCCTATATTTAAGGAGATTCTCTCATTTGAGAGAGGTGCAAATTTGGAGATTTATAGTGTGTTGTATAACTATGCACATTAGGTATAATTGGTCATGTCTAAGCATATGTATTATATCCCTAGGTTCAAGTCTACTTTGTTATAAACTATATTTTGCAAGTGATTTATTAAAATAATGTACATACGTGCCTCTATTTCAAATGTTCGTGATGTCACTCTTAAGGCATAGGCAATTCTAAATCTAATTGAGTTACTATATATGTAGTTATGTAACTAATCGATTGCACAAATCAATTATTATATGCATATGCATAGGACAAGTCTATATTTCCAATGTTGGTTATGTGACTCTTCAAGCCATGAGCAATCTTAAATCTAAACGAGTTATCATATGTGAAACAATACTTATTGTGGCTAATTAATTGTGTCTTTTATTGCTAACTCAAAAGAGAAAGTAAAAAGAAAGAATAGTAACATACTTCCTTGCCTATATTTAGAGGAATGTAGATAAAGAACGCCAAAAGATATCATATTTGTTCATTATTCCGCTTAAAAATTCATAATATTATTATATTATAAATCATATTAAATTATTATTAAAATATGATTATATTATTATGTTTTATTATATTTTTTATTTATTTTTTATTTCTTCTTACTTTTATTTTGAAAAAAAAGTGGCCTTTATGTGAGACCACTTCCAATCTCAATCCATAATTAATTACGCCAAAGGCGTATTACACTCACATAATGAATGCACAAATATGTGTTTATAAAAACTAGAAGCATTAAATTTGATGTGTTTGTGACATTTAAAAACATGAAAACCAAAAAAAAAAAATTATTTATTTTCCTCACCTACCACTCACTTTGAGTTTAACTATTAAGCGATTATGTCTATCTCCATCATACTAAGAGTTAACTTCATAATTATGTCAATCTAATATTATAATAATACTATAAAGATATATAATAATATAATAATAATAATTCTTAATAGATTTTTTGTTTTGGTGAAGAGTTCAATAAAAATATATAATATTAAAAAATAATAGTATCTTAAAAATAATTTAATATTGATTACAATATAATAATAATTTAATATTAATTACAATATAATAATAAATTGATTTTAAGTTGTACTTTACCTATGTCTCTAAAGATAGATATGCTAGTAATATTAGATTGAGATAATTATTATTAAATCAACTGAATACATGTTTGAAATAGACATTGATTCAGCAGTATAATTAACATTAAATAATTAATTAAAATTAATTACTTAGGTACATGTGAAGAAAAAATTAAATATTATAATAATAATAATACATTTTTTCTTTTATTTTCATGCAATAAGTGTCATAAAAATGTCAAATTAAATGCTTTTAATTGACAGACATTTTTGCAATATGTAAGTATAGTACGCTTTTACAAATAAAATAGAAATGACTCACTTTATGGTATAAAAGAAAATAGTAGTAATAGCAAATATGCTTTGGACTTGAAAGCCGTCATCTGCAGAGTGCGAATATTTTGAGCATCTTAGATACAACCAATCAAGTAATAACTCGTCATTAGCATACACTTTCAAAGCAAGCTCAAAATTGCTAAATTTGACTGGTCCAGGTATGATAGATTCATATATTTGCTTCTGATTGGGTCCTTAGGTTTGCGTTTGGTTTTCAAACGGCATAAGTTAACTCGGTGATCCTCTTTTGCATAACAACCCCCTTCTGGATCAGTCTTTTAAAATACTTTACAGTTTAAAGTCTGTTACTTTGGCAATCCACTTTTGTCAAACACCCCAAAGGAGCTGCATGCTTCTATTTTACACATTCTTGCTATATTAGAATATAGAATTTTTCCTTTCTGTTCTAATAAAAACAAATTAATTACACAAATAAGGAATGTGAGCTATTTAGACATCACATTAGCCAAACTTTCGGATGAATTTAAGTTATCGCATAACACAGCAATTTTGACTCAATCTGCAAATACAGTGCCTTTTACATATTGAAGGTGGATTGACAATGTTCACTTTATCTTCAATCTTGGTCATAAGGATGATATATCTGCGTTTGGAGTGACCCAGAAAACAACCTTCACCTCTCTATGATTTAATGTAAAGATTGTTTTTGTGCTGATATATTAAGCTTTAACACGAAATAGTTCTAGAATAGGATAATTCCAGACATTCATTTTTTCTTGTTATCTGTTCATGTAAAAGAAAATAATATATGAAAGCCTTCTTAGATTTCACTGCAGATGTCTTGCAGAATTCTGATAAATACAACATACAATTGACATTGATCTCCTCTATTTAATAACTAATTATGAACTGGACATGTGAATGAGCTCTGCGAAAATGCAGCAAAAAAACCGAGCGAATCCATCACAATTTATGCTGCGGAAAGCGCCAGACTTGGCCCAACAGAAGTGGTTTCTTGAGCGAACCAAATATGCGATCAGGGTTTGCAATCCGGGGATCAGGGCTCCCCTGCCTCAGGAACAGTTGGATTGGCAAGTGGTGAAACCTAGGAGGTCACGCAGGGCAGCTATGAAAAACTCTCTGAGGGTTGTGAATGGCAATGACCGATGCCATGGAAACACTAAGCCGGCCATCTCCAATAGGTTTTATCAGTTGCAGAATTTTGAGGAAGGTTTCATAAAACCAGCTCCCCGGGTTTGCTTTCACTCCAATAATGTTAGAAGAAGAAGTAATATTAATCACAAAAGATCGGTGGATATCCATCCTAGGGCTTTTGAGGGCAAGGGCAAGATAGTTGCGACGCCTCCTAAACCCTCAGGGGCCGAGCCGGTTATAAATAGGAACCCTAATTCAGATGTGACAAATATTTTAGAGATTAATGATAACTTGGTTAAGAGGATTCAACAATCCTGTAAAGCTTTTGGGGTTTTCGCTAGAGATGGTAGGGACTCGCTTTTGGGGTTTTCGCTAGATGGCGGAATGCCGCCAAAGGTTATTGCAGACTGGTTTATGTCTTATTTCACATGGATAGTAAGTATAGCTATCTTGATTGAAGGTTTTCTGTATATTGATTGTGGAAACTCAAGACAAAATTCTTAACAGGTAAATCTCCAACTTTCAAAGATTTTGATTTTAATTTTTTAGACTGGCATTCGGATTTTAACGCTAACAATTTGAAATCTTTCGAAATAGATAGACCAGTTTTAATCCCTAACTTACCAGTAGAATTAATCGACATCGAAATTATTAGGAAAATAGGTAGTCACTTGGGTAAATTTGTTGAGCTTAGTGATAAGAATCGGAAATACTCGAATTGTGTAATGATAATTAACATGGATATTAGTGTTAAAACTTTAAAACCTATTGAAATTAAATCAAGGATGTCATCTTTCCTTATCTATCCTGAATTTTACAAAGGAGTTCTGGACTTATTAGACCCTGCTCCCGCATTGTCCCCAGAATTCCCCTCTTCCAAATCTAGATCTAGCAAGATTCCTGGGGTAGACATTAGTTTCAATTTGGAGCTAGGAGGGTTTCTGATTAGAGAAATTTCTTTGCTGCCTAGCCAACCTGGGGAGATAGAAGAGGGGGAATTTATAGCAAACCAGAGCAGGGATGATCGGCTGATCCCCTCCTCTCCTTGCCCCCTTGAGGAATCTCTGTTGGAAAAGCCAGGCATGCCTGCTAATCCAGTGACACCCTGTGTCAAGAAGGGCGATCCTTCTCTGGCTTTCAAAGATGGGATGGGTAGGGAGATGGAAGCTCTCTGCCTCTTCCTCAGATCAGGCTACAAGATTGGATGATCAAAGCAACTTTAATGGTTCTCCCCATCTGAAGGTAGGGGAGATTATTGAGGAAAGGGTTGATCAAGAGGAGGATCTAGCCCGCAAAGAGGAAGAGGTTAACAACATTATTAACTATCTATGTGACTCAGTTACTAAGGAAATCATGGACAAATTATTGGATAAGTAATAGATAAGGACGAGCTTAATCTTCAGAAAACATTGCTTAGTAAGGTAATTTTGGCCCTTAATCTTCACAAATACCCTTAATTGGATATGTTTCTTAGGTGGGGACTTCAATGCAATTTTGCATCAGCATGAGAAGAGAGGAGACTTAGGTATAAATGCTCATGCTTCTCTTGACTTTGCAGATTGGATCCATCGTAGTGGCATGAGTGAGATTATTATGGTTAAGGAAGCCTTTACCTAGAACAATCGTAGGTTAGGGTTTAGTAATATTGCAGAGAAACTCGATAGATTCTTTCTCTTGGGCAATCTCATCAACTTTCCCTATACCTTGGATGCGTCTATTCTACCTTTCTCAGGATCGGATCACTTTCCTATTCAACTTGACATTCAGGGTGAGGTTGGCCCAAAAAGACGCCCTTTAAAATTCGAGAATATGTGGTTGAAAGATGATAACATCCTCGAGCTTCTAAAGGAGTGATGGAATGCGGCCAAGGTCTCCGGGTCTAGGATCTTTAAGATTGTTGACAAACTTAAGATTATTAAGCAGAAGCTCATTCATTGGAATAAAGAACACATTGGCAATATTTTTGACAATAAAGACATGGGATGGATGAGACCCTGTTTCTCAGAGAAAAGAAACTCCTTACAAATCATGAATCAATTCTTGCCAAAGAAGAAGTCTTCTGAAAAAAAAATGTAGAGAGACGTGGCTAGAAGAGGGTGATAAGAACACCAAATTCTTCCGTAATAGTGTGAGGATGAGAAGAGTTATAAATCATATCTCCGAGATAAAGTTAAGTGACAACTCTGAGGTGGCTAATCCTAAATCCATTGCGACAGAGGCTGTAGACTTCTTTTCAAGGTTGCATGGGTACTCGTACCCAACCCCTGGGTACTCGTACCGGAGACTCGGACACGTCTCCCGCACCGGAAACTTCATTGGAAACGTCTCCATAGAGAGGAGACTTCTCGCTAACGTATCCACCCGTCTCCCACCGTCTCCAAGTCAAACAGAAAAAAAGGAAACCTTAAAATGTTTTTAAAAAAAACACAGGCAACAAAATAATCAAAATGTAATACAAATGGAAAAAATACAATGCTCAAAACAAATGGAGGTCACAAGGATTTCTTAAAACGTTGCAACAGCCATTACTAAATTATTATATTATATTTAATGTCATTATATTTAATGTTCAATGTCATTATATTTTCAGAATTTCTATAAATTATTAAATAATATTTAAAAGAAATTGACCTCTCCAAGTACCCACGTCTCCTATTTTGAAAAAATAGTCGTACCAGTACCAGTACCAGTCTCCAAAGTCTCCAAGTACCCCCGTACCCGTGCAACCTTGCTTCTTTTCTCTTATCCTCAATTCTGATTGGAGCCCTCATGGCTCTATCCAGGACAAGTTTATCAAGTGTATCCCAAAGCTTCTATGTAAGGACCAAACTGATTCTCTTACTGCTAAATTTTCTTTAGCAGAAGTAGAAGCAACTCTTATGCAGATGAGCCCAGATAAATCCCTCGGGCCGGATGGCTTTCTGACTAGTTTCTTTAATAAATGTTGGCCCTTCTTAGGTGAGGAAGTAACGACAACTCTGGAAGGAACGAGGAACTCGAGTAATATCCTCAAAGAAATTAACAATACTTTTTAGGCCCTTATCGCTAAAAAGGATAAACCTGAGTGTTTTGATGAGTTTCGACCCATTGCCTTGTGCAATACTATCTATAAACTTTTTTCTAAAACTCTAGCTAATAGGCTTCAAAAACTCCTTCCCCTGTTGATTAGTGAGGAACAGACGGGTTTTTTCCTGGAAGATCTATTTATGATGGGGTTATTATAGCTCAGGAGGCTATCCACTCTGTCCAGAAGAATGGCAATCCCAGTATGCTCTTAAAGCTTAACATTAGGAAAGCATATGATAAAGTGAATTGGAGATTTCTATGCAGATGCTCAGAAGCTTTTGGGTTCCCCCCTGTCTAGATTAATTTGGTTTTTGAATGTATCTCTATGCCTAAATTCTCAATACTGGTTAATGGCACTCCTAAAGGATTTTTTAGTTCCTCTAGGGGTTTGAGGCAGGGAGATCCTCTATGCCCTTTTCTCTTCATTATTATGGCTGAAGCTCTGGGGAGATCGATTTATAGGGCTAGGGAGAATAGTCAGGTATCGGGTATTAGAATCACTAGCAACCTTGACTCTTTAACACATCAGCAATTTGTGGATGACACTATGCTATATGGGCTTAGCAATCTAGGTGAGGCTCGGGCTTTTAAGCAAATCTTGGACTCTTACTCAATGGCTTCACGTCAGGAAATCAATCCAGCTAAATCGGAAGTCTTCTTTTTTAACACTAAGTTAAGTATACAAAAAGAAATTTGTGGTATTCTGAATTTCAATCTAGCAAACCTTCCCTGTAAGTACCTGGGCTTGCCTTCGGATAAGGGTTCTGGGTCATCTAATATGTGGGATGGAGTTGTAGAAAAGATTAAAAGTAGGGTAGCAATCTTGAAGGGTAAGTGGCTATCCTTTGCAGGCAAAGCTACTCTGGTCAAATCGGTTCTGGTTGTTGTGCCTATCTACCAGCTTTCATGTTTCAACCTGCCCCAGTCCAAGAAGGAAATACTAAACAGACATCTAAGATCTTTCTTTTGGCAAGGGGCGGAAGAGAAGAAACGTATCTCCCTAATGGCTTGGGACAAGATTTGTAGGCCTAAATCGGCAAGAGGTATTGGGATTAAGGACATTAAGGTCTAGAGCAGGGCGTTAGGGGCCAAATTAGTATGGAGAATGTTCAGATCTCCTCATCTTAAGTGGGCCCAAATCCTCTACCATAAATATCTCTGCGGTAGGGATCATATGAGCCACTTCAGGGACTCCTCCCCTCCGAGAGGCTCGCGTATATGGAACTTTATGCTGGACTGTAGGAAAATCATCTTAGACAAATTATCATGGAATCTGGGAAAGGGGGATAAAGCCCTCTTCTGGTCGGACTCTTGGGGAGCTTTTTCAGTCCTTCAACAAAAAGTTAACCTGGAATTGTCTAGAGAAGTGCTTGAATCTGTGTAGGGTAGGAATGTCAAGGACTACATCACGCCTTCTGAGGAGGACTTAGCTAAGGGTTGGTCTTGGAGATCCCTTGATCAAGTAAACATCCCTACCGAGGAGAAATTGTTGCTTCAAGACATCCTTAAAAGTAGGATGGTTACCTTCAACTTAGGGTCAGATTCTCTTGTTTGGGATGGGTCAAAATCAGGAGAATATACCTCAAAAGATGGTTACAATCTCCTCCTGAGTCAACAACTTTCCTCTTCCACCTCTGTCCCTGCAGCCTTGTGTTGGGAGAAGATGTGTCTACCAAAGGCAGGATTGTTCACATGGTTAGCCCTCCAGAATAAGATTTTAACAGCAGATAGATTTAAAAAGATGGGCTATGCAGGCCCTAGCAAATTTCCCTTGTGTGAAGAGGCTTAAGAAGACAAAGACCACATCCTTCTCAATTGCAATTATGCCTCTAAGTGTTGGTTGTGGTCGTGCAACAAATTAGGGTGGTCCTCTGCCTTTCCCAATACCATCCTTGGGATGTTTCAAGCATGGCCAATCCTTTTTAAGAATTCCCTTTATGGGGGACTTATTGATTTTGTATTATATATATATATATATATATCAGTTTTTCTGGAGATGGGGTTGAACTAGCAAAATTTCTTATATAATTGTATTGTGGTTTTTGTCTAGTTCTGTCCAAGAAGAGATTGGCCCTCTTTTGAATAGTTATCGAATGATTCAGTAAGGTGATTGTCCTTATTTGCTATTGTAAGCTTCTATGGTGATTATGTGAGCTTCTTCCTTTAAATCGGTGCTGGGTTTTAAGCTTTGTATGACATGAGCTTTTATTCTTAACTACTTCTTGTGAAGTTTTTCTGGGCTAACTTCTCATTAAGTGTTCGCTGTAGGATTAGCCTGGTGGTTTTTATGCAGGTTTGGTCACGATTAGCCTTGCAGAGCCATCCCCTTGAGGTTTCAGGTTTCCGGTGCTTCATTCCTCATTCAGGGAGTTTCCTGTCATAGCTCTCTATTCAAGCTCTGTAGTGTTTTCTCTGAAACTGATCTTGATCGAAAGCTCTTTTGCAGATTATTTGTAACCTGCTTCTGCAGAGGTGACTTTGGCTATTATAGGCGAAGCAGTTATCATTTTTAGGCTGAAGCAGCTCTTCTAGAACTTCTAGATTTCTAGATTGATATCTCTCGATCATATAGCCTTGACTGGATGGGATTTCCTAGGGGCCATTGTATTTGTTTCTTTTTCATGTTGTTTGGGTATCATTAGATTCTGATCCTATGGGATCTGGGCGAGACCGGAGGTTTTCTTCCTCCATTCTTTCCTGCCGGTGCCCACACCGAATGGAGCTTGTAATCATTTTCTTTAATGAATAAAAAAATTTCAGGCTTCGGCCTTTTACCGATCAAAAACAAAAAAAATAACTAATTACGAACTAAGGGCTTTGTAAACAAATCATTTTCTAACATAAAACACATTAGAAATCATAGGCAAATCCAATAATAAACTGTCCTAGACGATTTTATTGAATGTCAGGCCAACAGAAAGGTAAATTGTCCTATAAAAAATGGATCCTTAAGACCAGCCAACTTCTCAACGTGTAATTACACGATATAGATTGCATAAAATACAGATTTCTTTCCATGCCTCAATACACGATAACCAAATATTTGTTAAAATTGTCACGTCAAAACCAAGCCTTGGTGAGAATTTGAAGAAAGTAACTTCTATTGTAGAAACCCCTATTTCTAACATTCAAAAATCTAGGACTTCTTAAACAAATATATGAAAACAGAAGACAGAATGCCACCAATATATAAGAGCACATAGACTCTCTGAATCGCTTAAATCATACACCTTCGCCACTGTTAAAAAGATCACTCAAAATGCTTTTTACTGGTTGGCAATCACCACATAGCTATGAGTAAGAACGAAAAATATGCGAGTCCAATGGAGGATTCTAAGGAAGCCACCTGAAATTAATTGGAGTTAGCTCTTCTTATTGCATATACTCTGTATGCAGCTAATCCCACGACTGCAACTGCTGCACCAACTGCAAAGACAAGTGATACAAAGATTAGACAGGCTTATGGGAAATGCTTTGTAAAATCTGATATACAAAAAGCATGTATTGTTGGTTACTACATCCTCTTATATAATATCTACAAAAAAGGTATCAGAAATAATAATGTCAAATTTTGTAATTCCCCCAAAAGAATACTTGATGATATTTGCGCAATTTTAATCCACTTACAATAATTTATCAGGGTTAGCTTCACTAAATCAAACTAAATGTTATTGATTTCTAGTTAGTTATAATACTGAAATTATGTATACACTGATTATGGATAATAAATTGGCTAGTCTGAAGAGGCAGCTTAAGGAATAGCACTAAATGATAGAAATCCACAGCAAGAAATAAGAGTTTCATCCACACTCTCTTGTACTGCAGTATTTATGAAAAGGCAGCAATTAAAACTGGTATAAGCCTTCAGCAATGGTAAGTTTGGTAACCAATATAATATAGACTGATTACTTCCTGCAAAAATTTATAGCTTGAAGACTCAAATACAAATGTTACAATCAAGGGTCTACAAGTATGCCACACCATTCAATTGTTCTTGGAAATATTATTACCTTCCCAATAGGGTGTGGCTTTTCCACTTCAAAGATAGAGATCAGATTTGCTGATGAACAGAAAATGTTATTAACTAAGAGTCTTTATCGATATTAAATATTAACTAGAAAATAAATTAATTCTGCATGTGATGATTTCTATATGAAATCATTGCAAGGAACTGAAGATTTTGTCTTCCAATTCCACACCTAAACAGTTTTCATCCTTAGGTTAGTTAAACCAAAGTCCGATGTTCCAAAAAGGAGTAGAAATCAAAAAATAAAATGCCCTTGCATGGCCTCTCTTAAATAGAGTATTCCTCCAAAAGACATAAATCTTCAAATTTTCTTACTGACTTGATTGATGATGGAAAGGAAATATTTTTTTATATGAACTTCAATTGTGACAGACCTTATTTATAGATCCACTTTACTTGAGGCCCTCTTTACTATAATTACATTTTTTAATAACAGTTAGGTGGCCCCTTTAATGACATTATGATCCTCGGGAGGGGAAAGACCAGGTGTACATCCCCAGATGTAGTAACATTGCTGTCAACTTGGGATGTCCCACAAAATGTCCAAGTTTTGGGGGCTTTCATATGATCCCCTGCCATCGCTGATACAGCCAAAGGGATGCGACAGCCTGCATCATTTAAGTTGAAAAATAAGCAATCAAAAAAATAGTTTGCTGAAATATTCAGCTCAGACAAGAGAATCACTGAATTCACCCATGCTTGCCATTAAATATCTATATTTGATGATTTTTAAAAGAGCAAACAACAGCCAACATAAAACCGATGGAAGATATATGCATGTACTCATGCCTAACAAGCATTTCTCGGGAGATATATATTCTCTGAAACTTTCAGTCCTTGATCCAAAATACAAGAAAACAACTGATCTAAAGATAATTCAAACAATGTAAGTAAACCACAGAATTAAGAGCTATCCTTAACCTAGGTACATATACAACGTTTTGGTTTCACTCACTTCATGTGCTGAGATTATCACAAAAAAACATCCCACAATTGCAGAAAAAGTCGAATTAATTTCCAAACAAGCACCATCCATCATTCTATGCTGAAGATCCACTCATTTCTCCTTTTAGTAGGAGAGGTTTTGGCTGTATCATCCTAACCATGGCTTGGCTGCCATGCTGGAGATTCAGGCATAGCTTGGAGTTTAGAGATATAATGCAATAATTCTGCAAGGGGCTGCAGTAGCTTCTTGTAAAAGTGTCCTCTAAACATTTAATATTGTTTTGCAGTACTTACCAGATAGAACTGTGAGAGAGCGAGTGACTAGACGGCGATACTGCTTCTGGCTTCTACCAACTTCAGTCTCAGGAATGCTCAGATGGGGTCGTTGAGCAGCATCAACAATGCGGCAGAACAAATTACTAATATCACCCAACCTCATACTGACAGTAATTGGTGCTTCAACACCCATATCCTGGCTTACCTGAAATTAAGGACAAAGTATTCAATAAGTAATAATTAGCATTTCCTGCAGCTGGCTTCAAAGAATATTATGTTGTCAATGATAGTGGCTACTACCTGTGATAAAAGATGTTACTTACCAGGTTTAGGAATCCATGTTTATGTATGAATGAATTTCAAATACTAAACCGTATATTCATAATATAAGAAATCACAAAAGTATGTTCTGAAAATATCAGGTCTATCCAAGAGACATTCATGGGACATGGATGGCACAATGTCCCGTCCACTGAGGATGTAGCAGCAAATATCCTACTAAAGAAGCCAGTTCAATGTGCACCATAAACAAATACTATTAACTAAAAACCATTTTGATTTATGATTTTGAGTTTCAATGTGCACCAAGTAGTTTAGTATTTGACCATTTAATATTTTAATCACCAAACAAATGCTCTCCAGTAAAAAAAACTTTGATTTCTCTTATTGTCATTTAACATCTTGCATTACACAATTAATTATCAATTTGTCAATAGGGCTTTGTACTTAATTTTGTTTATTCTATGCATATTATGGTTAAATGTCTTGAGATGGCAATAGGTTTTTTGTCTTATAATTTATACATTTTCTAGAGTCATACCCACCATGAACGAAAACCCAGACTAAAAAGTAAAAACAGCAAAACACCATATTGAATCACTGTTTGCCAAACCCATACCAAGATTGGAAACCTGGACCCACACAATAAATGTGCTCATCTCTTAGTTCATTTAACCATACTTCTATCTTTGAAAGGAATCACCAATGTAACTCGTCAAATTCAAAGCTTTGAATGTACCATCAATGCTTAAACACACAGCGTTTTATTACATGTGCACGGATGTTACTGCATTGGAATTTTATACACTAATAATGAAGTGTAGACAGAAAGAAATCGTTATATCACCTATCATATTAAAAAATTGTTACATCACCTATCATGCAGCTAACTGGCATCCAGAACCGAGCTATGGAATGCTCTAAATGTGTACGTAAGTTCTAGATGTTGCCTGATTTCTTTACATTCTAGTATGAAACTAACTCACAAATCTCTAGGCTTATTTAACCATGAAAATTATCTTCAAAATAAAAAATAATAATGGTTCGGCATTCATAACATTTGCAGTAGATAGCCCAAAAATCGTAGTGGCAATATCAATTAGTTACCCTTGCTGAATCTGCAATTGGCACTGGGTGTGGGTCTAAATCATCCTTTGCTGCTACCATGAGACATGGAACCTCAAAGCCACTATTTTCCCCATGTGTTGCAACTTCCACTAGCAATTCGGCAGTTTTCTTCCATGAAGCTTCATCTGAACTGCAAGGCCAGAAAATCTTGCAAATTGTTAATAATGTTAAAAAAAATTAACTTGTAGCAAGCATAATTTATTTTGAAGTAGAAATTATATGGGGACAATTACTGCGGGTAATGTCAATCTTACACTCTTTGAGAAGTGATGATCAATACTAGTATACTATTATTACACTCCATTTGAAACATTCAATAAACCCGGTAAGACAATCATGTGTAGAGCATGACATGACATGAAACAGGCAGGTAGGGCAGAAACCAATTTGAACGTAAACTCTACATTCAAGAGATACATGTTGCACAAATTTTATTCCATATATAGATCTATATCAATTGAAAAATGTAGTGCTCAGGACTTCTCTTAATAACTTAAAACTATAGACTTTGATTGTGTATGCAAACATGAATGCATAAACAGGCAGCACGAGACCAGAATTTGAAACAATCTCAAAACCTCAGCAGGCAAAATATAAAGTAAATCTTCAGACTCGGGTAAAACTTGGCAATTTAAAAATATATAAATTCAAAAAAATAAATTTAAATAGCATACAAAATAGTGCTAAAAAGCATAAGGATTGAATTTAATTCTTGCATAGTGTTGTGACCATTTCACACATCGCCCCATTGCAAATGGGGACCCCTGCTTTCTTTTGCTTTCTAGGGTTTGTTTTCTGGGTCTTTTAGGGTTTTGTCTATTAGCCTTTGCATTTTGAGTGTCGCCAAGGGGATCACTCGGATAGCAGGTTCTGCTTGAGTTAGGTCAAGTTGGTGAGTGATGAAGTCTGGAATGTCCTGATCCTGAAATTTGGCTAAGTCTGGAATGTCCCGATCCTGAAATTTGACTAAGTCTGGAAAATTGAAAGATCCTCCAAAAACTAGATTTTGCAATATAACTCCTGGAGGTCCGAAACCACTCTCAAACATCCTGAAAGTATATATGGAATATAACTTAAAGTATAAGTCACTTATACTTAAATGTTATATTCGATAAAATGATCCTGACGGAGAGTTCAAAAGTCAAATTTCGCTCCTGACCCTTCTAGAGGGTCCAAAGCGAATTTCGCTCCTGACCCTTCCAAAAGGTCTAGAGCGAAAATCAACATAGGACTCATTTCTTGCCTTATTTGACCAAATTTTGATTTGCAAGGCATTTTGAAGGGAAAATTGGAAATGATTGAAAACCTTGAAGAAAATGATGGATTCTAGCTTGGAAGAGGAATTTCGCTCCTGACCCTTCCAAAGGGTCCAGAGCGAAATTCATCATAAACTTCATTTGCCACCTTGTTTGAACTTGCAATCCGATTCCTGGCCTTGAAAATGATCTAACCTTGTCTTGTGGAATGGTTTGAAACTTAAAGACTGAGCAATTTGGCCTAGAATGAAGATTTCACTCCTGACCCTTCCAAAGGGTCCAGAGCGAAAATCTTATTTGATGCTCATTTTTCACTAATTTTGGCTAAATTGTGATATGCAAGGTCTCTTGGAGTGAAGATTGGACATCATTTAAAGATTTGGAAGCATGCAAAATGATGAATTTTGGACAAAGAAGGCAATTTCGCTCCTGACCCTTCCAGAGGGTCCAGAGCGAAATTCCTCATAACCACATTTTTGGCCTTCCTTGGACATGAGACTTTATTCCTAGCAAGATGAAAGATGAAAACCTACCTTGTAAAGAAGTTTCAAGTTGGAAAAATGATGATTTTTGGTCAAGAATGAAAATTTCGCTCCTGACCCTTCCAAAGGGTCCAGAGTGAATTTTCTCAAAATCACTCTTTGCTATCAAGTTTTGCTAAGGCAAGTATGAGACAAGGTGAAAATAGAAGGAATTGAGCCCAAATGAGAAAATTCGCTCCTGACCCTTCCAGAGGGTCCAGGGCAAAAATTCTTCAAACACCTATCTTCCCTGGCGAAAATTCTTCAAACACCTATTTTCCTTCGCGAAATCAAGAAAAACTTGGGTTGAACATGCAAGGAGAAGTGTTTTTTTAGCCTTGAAGGTGAATTGAAGTTGAAAGGATAGAGGAACATGCTCAAAACTTGAAAATCGCTCCTGACCCTTCTAGAGAGTCCAGGGCGAAAATCCTAAAAACCTATCTTTTCCTCCAAAGTTTGAGCAAGGCCAAGCTTAGACATGGGTGTAAAATGACATTTGAATTGCCTTGAAGTTGGGTTGGATTGCTAAAGATGCAAATTTTGATGCCAAGAGGAAAATTCGCTCCTGACCCTTCCAGAGGGTCCTGGGCGAAATTTCCAAATCCTCCTATTTTCCTTGCATTTCAAGATGAGGTTTTGGTTTTTATGACTTGAAGGGGAGTAAGGCAAGATGTTTTATGCCATGGAAGTGATTTGAGGATGAAAGGATTGGAAAATTAGCCTAAAACCTAAAAATCGCACCTGACCCTTCCAGAGGGTCCAGGGCGAAAATTTGAAAATCCCCTATTTTGCCTTGCAGGAATGAACCAAGCTTGGATGGGGTGAATGAAGAGGACTATTTCCTAGCTTGGTAAAGTTGATTGGAGTTAAAATAATGAAAGAGTAAGCCCAACCAAGGAAAATCGCTCCTGACCCTTCCAAAGGGTCCAAGGCGAAAAATCCTAAATCCACTTTTTTCTCCAAGTTTTGAATGAGACTAAGCCTGGACTACAGTGAAAAAGCCTATTTGGGATGCCTTGAAGGGGGTGTGAACTTTGAAAAATGAGAGTTTTGAGCTTAGGAGAGAATTTCGCTCCTGACCCTTCCAAAGGGTCCAGAGTGAAATTCCCAAAAATGTAATGTTTCCTTCAAATTTTTGATGAGCTAGCCCAGTGATGGAGGTGAATGAACCCTGGAGATTGCCTTGAAGGAGTTTAATGATCAAACTAAGGTGAAATTTTGGCCTAAAATTGAAAATCGCTCCTGACCCTTCCAGAGGGTCCAAGGCGAAATCTTGAAAAAACTTCACCAAGCCTCAATCAAACCTTGATATTCCCAAATTTCGCCAAAATTGCCAAATTCAAGACATTTGGTGGGTTGAATTAAATGCGCATTAATTAAGGCATTTTTAATTTAATAAATTAATTTTTTAGGCCTTGAAATAAATGAAAAATTCAACTTTGGGCCTTGTAATTAATTTTGAAATTTTAAAAAAATAAAAGGTGAGGCGCTCAAGAGCATTTATTTGCTTTTACAAGCAAGTCAGCCTCCTTTTAGGTGGGATTTTATCTTATTTTATTATTAAAAAACTAGGTCGGCCTCATGGTTGAGTAGGGTGAGCGCTCTATATAATGGGGGAGTATTGCTTCAAGTTTCAAATCATTCATTCATCCTTCTAAGTGCGAAATTGAGGAGCAATTTGTGGGGGCGAAATTTTGCTAAGTGTTGGAGGCTAAAGAAGGAGAAGCTCTTTTGGAGGATAATGGAGGCATAATTCATCCAAGGGAAGACCACAATTCAACCCTTGTCCAGCAAAATCCGGTCTTCTTTCATCATTTTCCAAGGTTTTATAGTTAAGCTTTCAAGGGAGAAGGTATGAAGAATCATTTTTTGAAGTTCTTATTCAAGACTTATTGTGATTTCATAGCAATTTTGTAAAGTCTAAGTCTTGAAAATCCAATTTCCATTCATAATTAATTTGAAAATGTATAATTCTTGATTTATCGTGTCTTTTTCAAATTAATATCTTAAGCCATTCTCTTGGAAGGTACTAAATTCTATGCTTTAAGGTTTGATGCTCAAAGACTAACTTTAATCTTTTGTGTAGGCATCAAATGGCGGCCCCAAAGTTAGAGGATCAATTACTTGGCGGACCCTCATCAAAGAAGATCAAGCCAGAACAAGGACGACCTCCTCCGGTCAAGCATCATCAAGAATAACCTCGTCCAATCCAGCATTCCAAGGCGAGGT
This sequence comes from Cryptomeria japonica, assembly GCF_030272615.1. Classification (NCBI taxonomy): domain Eukaryota; kingdom Viridiplantae; phylum Streptophyta; class Pinopsida; order Cupressales; family Cupressaceae; genus Cryptomeria; species Cryptomeria japonica. The sequence goes on from NC_081413.1 coordinate 85,488,766, forward strand.
ACATCATCATCCTGCACATCAAGGACAAAAGAAGTCAGAGCAAGGGTTCATTGAAGAAGCAGATAGTTTCAGATGAATTAATTAAAGCTAGCTTCTCAGCATCATCGAATTGGATATCTACCAAGTTGCAAGTATCAGACAAGGTGGCATCCCAGTCATCACTCCTCCAATCAGATTGGTCCACCTCAACATGTCCAGATTCAATGAACTTGACTCATTAGAGTGGCACAAACTTCGATGTACCTACCTCGGCTATCCATTGGTCGAATATTCCAGAGAAGACATGTGTCCAATTAATACAATTATTTCATTGGTCAGAATTTAGTTTGTTGTAACAAACCCTAATTAGGGTTTTCATTGTAGAATCTTGGCCATTGATCTCAAATTGATCTTAGCCATTGAATTGTATTAAGGGCACTATATAAGCCCCGGCTCTTCATTTTGTAAAGGCTAAGAGAAGGGGGATAGAAAATAGTTAGTCAATAGTTAGAAGGTGAGTAGTCAGTTGATAGAATAGCAATTAGAGTAGAATAGGAGGACAAGGCAAGAAATTGTTGCCATTGATTGTAAATAAACTCCATTTTCATTGAAGTAATGGTGGAGTGTGTCGTTTCTTGCAATATGCATGGTTTCTTGTTGAATCTTCAATTCTAGATGGTAGATGATTAGATCAAATGAAGGAAATTGTTGAATGCACCTGTGTGGAATCCGTCTAAAATAAAATGAGCTTAATCTTAAGTCGTTACACGTCTATTGTTTCATGCATTATCTTGAATGGTGATCAGTGTCAGATGGTGTACGATTTGAACATATTGGAAGCATCCCTTAGAAGATCGCACTGAGTTGGTGTTGAATTGTTCAGCCTGATGGTGAGACCCAGCCCAGTAGGACTCCACCTAGTCATTCATCCATCTTCTCGCATTCTAGGTAGTAGAGTAGACTTCTATCTTTTGCCATTTGTTTGTCTTCCAATTAGAAAATAGGACTCGTGATTCCAGCAAATCAAACGTTCAGTCATCAAGTGTAAGTCCCCTTGTGATTCCAGCAAAATCACATCATACCACTGGTGCTTATCCACACGTAGAGATCCTACAACGAAGAACCTTGAAGTCATCCCGATTGATCCTTTTCGCAACATCTTCAGCATTCGGAAACTTTATTCAAGAGAGGATAAGGTACCATTTGGGTATTTTATTATGTGTTTGGCTGTGTACAAAATACACATCAACACATGGCTGGAAAAATTGCTGAATTTTTTTTCAAATGCACAGAAATGGAAAAATTAAAAAAAAAAATTACTAGCTGGAGAGCTTTTAGGGAGAGCTTTTAGAAAGTCCTAGGACCAAACTCAGTAATTATTAGTAAATAACTTAACAGAGTTATTACACAAGTAACTTGCTATCAAGATTTGAACCACCATTCTAACGAGTCAGCAAGTTACAAGGTTTTTAAACCATGTTCAACCTGAAAACCATTAATGCTGATGATTAAACATAATTGAAACTAGTGAACAAAGTAGGTTAACAAGAATCATTTAAATTTATTTCTAATAATCACCTAGAAACCCCTCGCTTCAATTCAACTTTGAAAAGTAGACTTTTTGACCAGTTACTCTAGATCCTAGTAACAGCTAACATCCTCTACAGTAGTGGATTGCAGAATAGAAGTATATATATTTAGGTAATAAGGATCAGAATTGAATTAATCCAAACATAACATGTCACAGCATAACTTCCAAGTAGAAGTGATAGATCCCACCATACTCTTCTAGTTGACATGGGTTATATAGCTAGGATAAACATGGGTTATCTTTTACCTTGGCTTAAATATGATAAACATAGTGCCCAGCCATATTGCACCCTTTTTTATCAACCTACCTCTAGCATCTGTGGCAATGCTATCATCATTTTTGCCCATGTTTTGCTTTCGTGATTGGCGACACCAACATGTAATATAACAATTGAAAATATTTTTCAAACTATCTTAATTCTAGTTGGTCTCCATGTGATAATCAATATGCTGTGAAATAAATCAATCTACTAGAGTGTGATTAATGATATTTGTTCTCATGCTTTACATAAAGTGTTGTGATCATATCTGGTTTGTGTGCAGATAATAGGGCTTACATAGAAAACGAGGATGGTTGAAAGTGGGTACAAGGTTCTATGAGATGGTACTTGAGCCAACTAAACAGTAAGACAACTCTAATTAATGGAGGTATTATTCCAGAAAACGGCCGAGGAGAGAGCAAACTCTGAAAGCATATTATTTGCAAGTATAGACATCCACAATCTGATAAAATTAAGATAAAGATATTTCACTTTTTAGCCAGGAAAGGATCACACAAGCCACCTTCAAGGCCATCTTTCCACTTCTCCAATAGTGATTGTCCCACGTCCATTAATTTCAATTCAGAATTCCCAAGAAGTGAAACCCCCTCACTTTCCCACAAACAAGGCTCATTAGACAGAGCATGAGCATTTATAAATGAGGTGACAGACATAGCATATAAGCACAGTGCATTTCATTAATACCAATGAGCTTCTTTTCAGCCTAGTGAGGTCACCACATTGGCAAGAAATGGTGACAACAATTAGTCAACACCCTAAAGGTTACAAGGTCTTGCAAATGAAAAGATGCACATCAACATATTGGCAATAGAAAAACATTTTGTAGACATTTTTGCTTCCAATCACAGATTTATGAGCAGGAACAAGAGTGTACATCATTTATGATGGATGGAAAGATCGCAAAAACAAGCCTTCCAGTAATGTCATTGCAGTGTATCCTAAAGAAAGGATGCAAACTTCATTGTCAAAATCCTCATAGAGCCAATAGAGATAGATGGTAGGTGCTAAGAATGTTGTCCAAGTTGAAGCAAACAATGTTAAAAGTTGCAAGGCAGCAGACAAATTTATTGGTCAAAGCAACATAGAAGCACATCTATTGGACACCATGTATCGTTCACTCGCTCTATTTTGTGATGCAAAAGATTTGGCACACAAATTGAGTGGATCAGAAAAATTTATGCCAAGGTTGAGGAGATTCAGATGTTTGTGACAAATCATCATATATCACGAGTTATTTTTAGATCCTAAAGTTGTAGTTGTTGAAGCCTTGAAGCTATATTAATAAAATTTCAATATTTAATATTAAAATTAATTTTTTGATTTGTTTTAAACTTTTAAGTTTGCTATAAAATTTTAGTTATATCATCTAACATTTTAAGATTTAAATTTGTTTAAATATTTTACCACCATATTAGGTTGTTGACAGTCATCAGTCGTTGAGGGCCATCTACAGAGTGCTTGGACCGGCATACCTATTTCTTTTGTGGCACCAACTTAAATTCCAGTAAGCATCTTTCCTTGGCAGGGACCAGTGTTCTGTTTCTACGGTAAGGACCCTTCACTTCTTTTTTCACAACGTAGCTGACCAGCATCCATACTGCAGGTCAGTTATATACAATGCCTATTTCTTCTATGGCACCAACTCAAATACCCACAAGGCTCTTTCCCTGGCAGGGTTCAATGTTCTGTTTCCAATATATATACAAGGAAACTTGAGTTCCTTTTTTACAACATAGCAAACCAACATCCATACTGCAGGTCAGTGACATTGACATATCTTAGATTTCAACTGAACATGGAATTTCAACCAGCACTAACAAAACAAAAATTTAGAAAGATTTTTCATAAACAATTCCTACAACAGCAGAAATAATCAACAATGAATCAAATTAAACAAATTTTGTGTTAAGAAAGAAATAAATCAAATGAATATGTTTGCTGACACAATCATCTCCTTGTACATATATAGTTCAAACTTTTAAAGGTTTAGCAATGGACTATTTAAAGTTTGATTTGATCAGCAATGAACATATATTATAAAACTGAACTATTGATATGAATAGAATTGTCACTTGCATCAACCATTTTATACTTAAAATTGCTGCTATTTTCCTGTTGTAAAATATGTTTGCTCGGCATGTCTTACTTCTGTTAAAGAGCACATTAAAATATAATTTATGCAAGCATTTGATGCAATTTAAAGATTTAATATTTTTAGTTAATATAATTCTTCTTTTAGCACTTAGTGTCAAATCACATAATTACTAGTTACGTTGCAAACTCTACACAACAACATTTAAGAAAATGATAGGTAATTAGTAATTACATACCAAAGAAGCATACACAGAAATAATATATTAATTGAACAATAAGGATGAAGAAACATAAATGCAGCTTTCAGATACCTATCATAAACAAACAGGGCCACATCACATGCAGCCAACGATTCTTTATTTACCAAAAGCTTTTGCACCCCATCCTCTGAAATTTCACGCATTACTAAAGTTTTCTTCGTTCCCTTCACACAAAAAGATGTCAAATCAGTATAGTGCTTGAACAAAAGAAAATACTTTGAAAATCAACCTACATATTGTTTTGCCTATTCTTTATGTTCTTGCAGACAGAAAAATAAGTTCAGAAAAGATGGCAATACATGAAAACAAATAATCGTGTTTTGTATGTCTTTCACATTTAAATAAGATGGATTATTAATTTATTTTAATATAAACAACTATGTAAAGAAAGGAGAAAACAATAATAAAATATAAAGCAAAAGCAAGACAAACTGACTTGATCGTGTTAACACAGGAATACCAGAAACCTTTAAGAAAATCAAAAGGATCATTTAAGCATAAACAAATATGTAAAAACAGGAGAAAACAATAATAAAATATAAAGCAAAAGCAAGACAAACTGACTTGATAGTATTGACACAGGAATACCAGAAACCTTTTACAAAATCATGTTACAAAACCAAAAACCAAACCTTTCAGGCAAAGGCAACACCTTGCAAATGCCATGTTAGAGCCTCTCATTCAAAAAGAAGTGCAAAAGTTACTTTATGCAAAGATCATTTACCCTGTTCATCATTCCTTCCGTAGGTTGCCAATTTGGTGCCCGTTTGGAAGAAAAATGGAGAGATCAGGCTGTACATGAACTTCCAAAATTCAAACTGAGCTTTAAAGAAAGACAATCATCCACTCCCCTCATTAGATGAAGTATTTAAAATTATCAATGGATCCCAAATGATGTCATTTATAAATAGCTGTTTGGGATACAACAAAGTGATGGTGAAAGATGAAGATAGATTTAAGACAGCCTTCACCACCACATGGGGAACATTCGCATACCAAAGCATGCCATTTGGCTTGATCAACGCAAGAACTACATTTCAGAGTGCCATGGACATTACTTTCAAAGGATTAGATGGGAAATGTATAATCATATACATAGATGACCTCACTGAATTCTCTATGAATAGGGCTGACACATCCAGGATTTGAGGAAAATTTAGCAACGATGTAAAGAATCTGGCATTTCCTTGAATCCTAAGATGTGCATCTTCAGAGTCACTAGGAAATTCTCTATGAATAGGGCTGACACATCCAGGATTTGAGGAAAATTCAGCAACGACGTAAAGAATCTGGCATTTCCTTGAATCCTAAGATGTGCATCTTCAGAGTCACTAGGAAATTCTCTATGAATAGGGCTGACACATGCAGGATTTGAGGAAAATTCAGCAACGATGTAAAGAATCTGGCATTTCCTTGAATCCTAAGATGTGCATCTTCAGAGTCACTAGGAAATTCCACGGATATGTTATCTCAGAGAAAGGCATTTCTATCGATCCCAAAAGAATTGAAGCTATCATGAAGCTATCCTTGCCTAATAGCAAGAAAGAACTGAAGTTATTCTTTGGCAAGATCAACTTCATAAAGAAGTTTATTGGTGGGTTTGCAGAGATTGTGAGCCTGTTAAATGATGTGCTGAAAAGGGATGCCAAGATGGAATGGAATAGTGAAGCTAAAAAGGCGATAACAACAGCCATTGCTAGTGCTCCAGTGCTCTCGAGTCCAGACTATAGGAAGCACCAATCTCAATATCATGTGTCAAGTTGCCATCGAAAAGTTTTATTTGACTGTTTACAAAGTTGTAGCTTGTTATCTACTTAGTAGCTATAAGCATAAAACCCTGCATTTATTTCTAAATTGTAGAAAGAATATGTAATGACATACTATGGAAATATAACTAGGCAATTTACCATCATATGCATTACTCTTGACACTATAAGACATTGCTAGACCAGTATTTGAGATTTGAGGATAGTTGGTTTGATGATAGTTGATTCTCTTATACAATAAGCAATCTCATCGATGGAACATAAAACCAGCTTTTGACTAATCCAGGAGATCATCAAAATACTTGCGAACTGAGAATACACATGTACTCTATGCTGTACACAAGAAGCATAATATAAATATATCAACCTCTGAATTTGTATAATTTAGAAATAAGTATAAGCAATTTCATGTCCTCATTTTTTGTTTTCATAAAACACCTACATATAAATCATGCTCTTACCCCCATTGTATCAACAACATTTGCTGCATAACGGTCACCATTAGTTGGTGTGTATCTTTCAACAAACTGCCTGCATTGAAGAGGAAAAAAATCTTCTTGTTGAATCATGAAAGAAAACAGTCTACACATAAAAACAGGAAACAATTGAAAACAGAACTTTCTACACTAGACTGATGAAGAGTGCTTGCTCAACAACCAGTTGCACAAGAGACAGTAGATTGAACTACTTACTTTCCAATTAAAGAATTCAGCAATGCAGACTTCCCGGACTTTGCAGGTCCAAAAACAAAACGCAAGAGACAGTAGATTGAACTACTTACTTTCCAATTAAAGAATTCAGCAATGCAGACTTCCTGGACTTTGCAGGTCCAAAAACAAAACACTGTAAGACATTTCTCTGAGAATGTTGCTTTTTGCGGTCCCATCGTCGACGACGGGTAACATGAAATGCAGCAGCAGGATCACCTGGGTACCCAATGTAAATCAAAGTGGCGAGGCTTTTGGCAGGATCTAGAAGGGTCATAAAAGCCCACTGCAAAAAAATATAAAGCCAATAAACAAAACCAATCATCTAAGTATCTCAAATAACAAATAAGTAGTTCAATCTACTTTCACACTGAAAAACAGCAATGATTTCATATTATAAAACAGCAACAAATATAAATCTTGTGGATAATTGTAATGTTTAACTTCAAAAGTGTGTTTGCCAAGTAGAATTTTACATTATTCATCAAAATAATGAATGGTATGAGATTGCACGAACGCAGATGCAGTATTGAATATGGATAAAGCTAAGTTTTGAGGCTCACAAGATATGAATATGTATGGACATGGCATGCATATCAAAGATTCAAAAGATATAAGCCTAATTGTTTAAAACACAAATGAAGTACGCAAAGAGGAGAGTTTCCTTACAAAAGAAGCTATAAAAATCACTAATACCAAAATATTCACAAATATAATTTTATTATTAGAACAAATACATTACTAGAATCAAATGCTATCAAACAATTTGTCACTATTTCCTGAAACTGAGCTTACGGGTCATCTAGATTCTCTGAAGAACTGCGATGGTTAGATTGTATACAAACAAAATAACATACCTAGAGCCAGGGGAATATACATGAGGAACCAAATAACATATAGATAATAATTGCATTGAATGATTCCTCCTCATTTGTTTTTCTCAGAGAAAAAAAGTTAATAAAAAATACTAAAAACTATAACATAAAAATGTAATCTACGAACAAAATTACAAGACATTGATATTTGATTGAGTATTAGACTCCACTAAGAAATGAGCAATATTGGGTGAGGTCTTCTGGTGCAAGAGAGTAGAAAGGACGGCACGAACAGACAAGCAGGTTTTTACAGTGGCCACAGACCTGAAGAGGTTACAGGTCAGAGATTTAAGGATCTTCTGCCCCCGCCTTGCCTGCTGCTTGGCTTTTCTTGTGTATGGTTCTGTGTGCTGTGTTGTGGGTCTTGTTATTTTGTTTTGTTTCCTGTCTTAAAGGCTTTGAGATTTAAGGCTCTCTAAGGAAGTTATGGTAGCGGAACAACTTCCAAAACTAATATAGAGAGAAGGGTAATGCAAAACTTTTATACATCTTTATAATAGTTATAGAACTAAGATACCGGTTCTTGGCATTTTAAGCTGGGTCCAGGTCCTGGCTCTTGCCCGGTCCTGGTCCTCCCTGGGTTCCACCCGGGTCCTGCCCAGGTGGATGGGTTCTTTGTGGTGCCACGAAGGACCCAAAGAGAACCCATCCACCTGGGCAAGACCCGGGTGGAACCCAGGGAGAACCCGGGCAGACCCAAGAGAACCCAGGCCCATGGGTTCCCAAAAACGGGGCCCATGGTTCATAAAAACACAAAAACCAATTAAAAAACACTTTTTTTAATATTTTTTTAACATGTAAACCCATGTCTCTCTGATCTTTTCCAATATGCTTCACCGGTCTGCTCTGAATTCTGTTCTTATCCTCTACATAAGGCTGCTCATATATTCTCTTGTTCTATCGCACCAAGTTGTTCTAGACTACTGCAGATTTGCTTTTATTTATGTCCTTATTCTGTTCATCCTTTTGTCCTAATTCTATTCTTATTCATCTTTGTCATGCTCTAACTTAGGATCCTTTTTTCATGGTTGAATGATGTTGTATTATATTATTCTCTGTAATATCTGATATGTTTATAACTGCTGTAATATATCATTGCAGCAATCACAATGTATATTTTATTTTTGTATGGGTTGTATCATTGTAATAATCAATAATGGTATTGATAGTTTATAAATTATAAAATTATATTTTATAATTTTGATGTTCAAACATATATATATGTACAGATGAACCCGTACCCAGGAAATTTTATTTTTTGCCGAATCTGCGAATCCGTACCTGAATCCGAAACCGAACCTTATAGAAATAAACACAAATACCATGAATACCACAACAAAGTGATTCAAGTGGGGAAAACCCTTTTGAGAGAAAAACCCCACACTCCAAACACCGCAAAACATATTATTCAAAAATAAACAACAAATTAAAATATACTTGCTGAGAACCTTCTCATAGGAGCATCACCAACGAAGATCGAGAGGCAACTCAACAACTATCAAACTTTCAGAATACATCACATTACACAACCATAATACAATGCCCTCATAAATAGGGTTGCCTTCTAAGGTAAACAGAATGCACAAAACATCCACTGTTCGATCTATGACACCCCCCCTTGCAACCCCCCATGCTCACATATCAACAGTACCCTTTTAATATTGCAAGGTTGAGACGCAATTTCCCTAACACCCCCAACCCTCTCCTTTAAAGCCATTCTTAATGTCAAAGGGGCTTCCAGGCATGAACAACAGGCAATTAATTATTCAAGTTTCAACAAGTGCCTTGAGAAGATCAAAGACCGGCTACTTCTGGACATTAATCTAGAGTCTGTTGCAGATGATGTCCTTTATTTGTCAGAGCATGTGTTAATCTGTAAATTCATGGGAATCCATATCTTTGTTTTTCATTGAAACTTGAGATTGAAGGAATTGGAATCTAGAGGGAGACATGGAAATCATTCTAGCTGCGAAGAAATATTTTTTCATGGTCTTTATCAGAATGACTGATTGAAATAACTAGGCAGGTTTGTTTATCAAACCCTGGCATGTAGGGTTCAACCCAGTGGACGTACTTCAAGCGAAGATACGTGTTTATATTCATCTTCCTAGGCATCCAATGGAGTACTAGAGGCAAGACATCCTTCAATCAATTAAAATGGTTATTGGAAAGCCCTTGGGTCCAACTCACCATATTGTCGACCAAAGGGTAGCTACTTTTGCCCATCTATGTGCTGAAAAAAAATTTGAATACTCCTCTTCTAGATTCTTTAAATATTGTTAGAATAATATATCTTTACTGTTAATGGTCAATAATATCTACAGTAGCAGGTAATTAGAAGTAGGTAACATCATTAATATCTACAATGTTTTATAACTTCTATATATTGCAATTTTTTCCTCAGTTAATGAATGAAGATTTTTACCAGTGAATCTCAATTATTCACATCGTATCGAAGCCCTAAAAAAATCTTGGGCAAATTTAAAAATAAAAATCACGCAGGCAGCCCTCTACCATCCCATTGCATTCTATTCCCTATTCCATGCTGGTGAAGAAGCCCCGGTGATGCCCAACTATAGATACAAGGCCCTATCCTCTGTAGTGGGGGGTGGGGCCGTTCGGATTACAAGACCGCCAATAATCGTGTCCCACCCTCCAACTAGAATTGTTACTCCCCCCCCCCCCCCATCATAGTTGTTATTGAGCGGGCCCCTACTATTTGGCTGGGGCTAGCAGGTTAATCCATAGAATAGTAGGGGACTGGTAGATTAATGCGTTCATTAATAGACTTGCACTCGATAGTTGCCCTACTATTCTATGGGCTCCCCTACAATAACAACTATAATGGGGGGCAGGGGGGGAGGGCCCCGCCCAATTCGGTGGGGGTTGATTAATGGCAGCCGCTACTATTCTTTGACGGCATCGAAGGACAATAAAGAAGGCCCTACCAGTGTGCTAGGGCATCGTCATCATTCCATTCTATATATTGCTTGGATCTTTCTTTTCGTCAATCCATAGTCCAGGGAGCGTAATTGCAAGAGCACGGGGGATATAATGGATAGTAATGATTTCGGCAGGAGCAGCCGGACTGCTATACCAAGCAGCCTGTCCGAGCGAGCCTCTGGGATCTCCTGTGAACCTCCCCATGATGTGGCAAAGGGGGGATATTGGGGGAAGCAGTGAGTGGAGATTCCCCTGCAGAGAGCCGAATGAGGGGGGACCTTCACGTCTAGTCCGGAGGGCGGGGATATCCCGACCCTACTATCACTATGCCTTTGCAATGCCACTCGGTTTAACTCTCCCTGCGACTTTTTTCCGTATGTGGGATCTTCTATCCCCTTGGGTAGATAATCGATCGTCTTTCATTTCGATAGTGAGTAGTTTCTCCCCATAGGAACCGAGTAGAGTATATAAAGCGGGCCAACCCCTGGCTGCCCCTATTCTAAAGTAGTTTGGTCCGTGCTCCTTCCTCTCCCTAATCTTCTCCGGTTCTTTCGAAGAGACTAAGGGTCATAACTAAACTATAGTTCGCTTGACCAATTGACTGGTCAGGCCGACGAAACCTGACAAAAGCAACAGAGAAGTGATTGCCATGAACACCCGCCATCATGCATGTGGAACGAAGAATGGCCACAGCGACCGTTGAATCAAATGCTCTTTTGATAATTTTGAGAAAGCTATTCTAGCAGGCTTATCCATAGAATTGTAGGGACCCAACCTTCTATAGTTGGGTTTTCCTGCACAATCCATCCCCAATAGTAGGGCAGATATAAGGGCTTGGAATCAGAATCGGCAAATCGAGTTTCTGATGGCACTTTCTGAAGCCCTATAGATAGTAGGGGGTGGGCTTGGAAGTGGCCCTGCCACGTAGCTTGATCCGAATGGACTGGGATTTGCCACTCTGGATTAGCAGCAAGAATGGCATTGGCCCACTACAAGTCTATGGGGGAACGTTGGCTAGGAATTCTGTTGTGCATTTGGGTTTGCCCCATATATAGATAGGGCTTTGAAATGCCATTTTATTATAACAAGGCTTCTACACGAGCCCTATCTATATTTGGGGCATGGGCTGGCCATTAATGAGGAAACCAAGCTTTCTATTCCCATTTCTAGAAGGGCCAATATCCATTCATCAGTTCCAGGTTATGAAGCAGCCACACCATGATCGGTGAAACCATAGTTATCCGCTGCCCCTTTAGAATGGTAGGGAGCGAATAATCTTAACCTGAAGGGAGTGCTATAATCCGCGACCTTTAAATATTGTTAGAATAATATATCTTTACTGTTAATGGTGAATAATGTCTACAGTAGCAGGTAGTTAGAAGTAGGTAACATCATTAATATCTACAGATTTTTATAACTTCTATATATTGTAATTTTTTCCTCAGTTAATGAATGAAGATTTTTACAAGTGAATCTCAATTATTCACAAGGTATCAAAGCCCTAAAAAAATCTTGGGCAAATTTAAAAATAAAAATCTGTAATCCATGATTTTTTTCGCATGAGATTTTTTTAGTAGCTACCCACGTCCATTTTCTATCTGAAAAATCGTGTTTTCGGCCGGGGCACAGAACTAGTGTTTTTTCTATTATTGAAAATTGTGTTTTCGACTAGGGCACGGTGGTGTTTTTTCAGCGCGATTGTAAAATCGCCACGCAACATTTTGACTCGATTTCGTTCATGTTTGGTGTTTTTTCACGCTTGTTTTTTTGCACTGCGCGCATTTTTTTCAAACGATATTCGTGACAATTCTACAAATTTTCGGCGTCATTTTGTGGGCAGCTTTTGTCTGCACACTATATTTTCGCGTCTGTTTCTTCTGCATTCTGGGTTTCTTGCCTACGCCTTTCTCTACGTGTGAAAGAATTTCCACTATCGCGATTTGTTTTTTGAGCGGTTTCCTGCTCGTGCCGACAGTTTATTTGTGCCCTAGGGTTTTCAAAAATCCTTCGTCTTTTTTTCAACGCCAAGAAATATTTCCGCTATCTGGGTTTTCTGATTTCAACGCCTAGGGTTTCTGCACATTCAACTAGGGTTTTGACCCTTCAATTCAAGTCAAAATTTTATTCTAATTGCAAATTCTTGGTGGGGTTTTTGAGAGCTCTTTTGGGTCTTCCTCCGATTTTTCTGGGTTCCGAAAAATTTCTGCCTCGAAAACCATGCTAGGGTTTCAGTTTCTGCCTGAGAATCCGACTTGCAGAATTTTTTTAAAAGCCTTTGTTTTCATTTGCTGGTTTTCCTCCCTTGGAATTCGTGCCTTCACCAGTTCGACCCGAGGGTACATGATGGCATCTCTAACGAATAT